>NC_050072.1:137237696-137559767 GCF_009764565.3 Dermochelys coriacea | reverse complement strand
TCCGTCACATCACGAATCTTAGCTCCTGGCAAGCAGCAGACTTCTCGGTTTTCCCGGTCAGGGCGGCAGATAGATGACTCAGTCCCCCGGAGGAGAGAGTCCCCGACCACCACCACCCGCCTTCTCCTCTTGGGAGTGGTGGTCGTGGAACCCCCAACCTCAGGACATCGCATCTCATGCCTCCCAACCAGCGGAGTCTCCTTCTGCTTTCTCCCCCCAGACATATCATCTGGTCCACTCTCCGCAATGGTACCTGTGGAGAGAACATGAAAGCGGTTAGTTACCTGTATCTGTGTTACTGGAACCCGGACATTCCGCTTACCTCTTCTGGAGGTCACATGTTGCCAAGCTTCTTCACTGGCCTCTTGGCCCCTCTGTGCAACCTGCTCTATATCTTTGGAGCTTTGTGCCCCTAGAAGCCTATCCTGAGTTTGGTCCAGAAAATCCTCAGTCTCTTGTATACAACGCAGGGTCGTTACCTGTTGCTCCAGACCTTCAATCTTCTCTTCCAATATGGAGACCAGCTTGCACTTTGTACAGACAAAGTCGCTTCTGTCCTGTGGAAGAAAGACAAACATGGCACATCCAGTGCAGGTCACAACAGCTGAACCCCCCCCTTCCATATCACCTACCTACTATGAGCTTCCTCAGAGACGTTGGCAAGATGTAAGCCTCACTGGGCTCACTCCAGGCGAACTCCCAGGCAAACTCCTGCTGTGAGCTGCTCTGCTGTCCCCGCTGCTCCGCTGGTTCGCTGCCGCTCAGCTGGTTCGCGAGGCTCTGGCTATTTTTAAACATTTTTTTAAACTTGCCTTGCCTTGCCTTGCCTTGCCTTGCCTTGCCTAGGCTAGGATAGCCTTTCCCTGCCTTGCCTTGCCTTGCCTTGCCTTGCCTTGCCTAGGCTAGCCTTGCCTTGCTTTGCCTTGCCTAGGCTAGGCAAGCCTTGCCTTGCCTTGCCTAGGCTCGGATAGCCTTTCCTTGCCTTGCATTGCCTTGCCTTGCCTTGCCTTGCCTTGCCTAGGCTAGCCTTGACTTGCCTTGCCTTGCCTTGCCTTGCCTCAGCTAGGCTAGCCTTGCCTTACCTTTCCTTGCCTTGCCTTGCCTTTCCTTGCCTTGCGTAGGATAGTCTTGCCTTGCCTTGCCTTGCCTTGCCTAGGCTAGCCTTGCCTTGCCTTGCCTTGCCTTGCTTTGCTTTGCCTTGCCTAGGCTAGGCTAGCCTTGCCTTGCCTTGCCTTGCCTTGGCTAGGCTAGGCTATCCTTGTCTTACATTACCTTGGCTAGGCTAGGATAGGCTAGCCTTGCCTTGCCTTGCCTAGGCTAGGCTTGCCTTGCCTTGCCTTGCCTAGGTTAGACTAGGCTAGCCTTGCCTTGCCTTGCCTTGCCTTGCCTTGCTTTGGCTAGGCTAGGCTAGGCTAGGCTTGCCTTGCCTTGCCTTGCCTAGACTAGGCTAGGCTAGCCTTGCCTAGAATAGGCTAGCCTTGCCTTGCCTTGACATGCCTAGGCTAGGATAGCCTTGCCTTGCCTTGCCTTGCCTTGCCTTGCCTAGGCTAGCCTTGCCTTGTCTTGCCTTGCCTCGCCTTGCCTTGCCTAGGCTAGGCTAACCATGCCTTGCCTTGCCTTGCCTTGCCTTGCCTTGCCTAGGCTAGGATAGCCTTTCCCTGCCTTGCCTTGCCTTGCCTTGCCTTGCCTTCCTTGCCTAGGCTAGCCTTGCCTTGCCTTGCCTTGCCATGCCTTGCCTAGGCTGGGCTAGCCTTGCCTTGCCTTGCCTTGCCTTGCTTTGCCTTGCCTAGGCTAGGCAAGCCTTGCCTTGCCTTGCCTTGCCTCAGCTAGGCTAGCCTTGCCTTACCTTTCCTTGCCTTGCCTTGCCTTTCCTTGCCTTGCGTAGGATAGCCTTGCCTTGCCTTGCCTTGCCTAGGCTAGGCTAGCCTTGGCTTTCCTTGCCTTGCCTTGCCTAGGCTCGGCTAGTCTTGCCTAGGCTAGCCTTGCCTTGCCTAAGCTAGGCTAGGCTAGGCTTGCCTAGCCTTGCCTAGGCTAGCCTTGCCTTGCTTAGGCTACGCTAGCCTTGCCTAGGCTAGGCTAGCCTTGCCTTGCCTAGGCTAAGCTAGCCTTGCCTTGCCTTGACTTGCCTAGGCTAGGCTAGGCTAGCCTTGCCTTGCCTAGGCTAGGCTAGCCTTGCCTTGCCTTCCCTTGCCTTGCCTTGCCTAGGCTAGGCTAGCCTTGCCTAGGCTAGCCTTGCCTTGCCTTGCCTTGCCTTGCCTTGCCTAGGCTAGGCTTCCCTTACTTTGGCTTTTCTAGCCTTGCCTTGTCTTGCCTTGCGTTGCCTAGGCTAAGCTAGGCTTGCCTTGCCTTGACTTGCCTTGCCTTGCCTAGGCTAGGCTAGCCTTGCCTTGCCTTGCCTTGCCTTGCCTTGCCTTGCATTGCCTTCCCTTGCCTAGGCTAGGCTATTCTAGCCTTGCCTTGCCTTGCCTAGGCTAGCCTTGCCTTGCCTTGCCTTTCCTTGCCTTGCCTAGGCTAGTCTTGCCTTGCCTTGCCTTGCCTTGCCTAGGCTAGCCTTGCCCTGCATTGCCTTGCCTTGCCTTGCCTTGCCTTGCCTTGCCTAGGCTAGGCTAGGCTAGCCTTGCCTTGCCTTGCCTTGCCTAGGCTAGGCTAGCCTTGGCTTGCCTTTCCTTGCCTTGCCTTGCCTAGAATAGGCAAGGCTAGCCTTGCCTTGACTTGCCTTCACTTGCCTTGCCTAGGCTAGCCTTGCCTTGCCTTGCCTTGCCTAGGCTTTCCTTGCCTTGCCTTGCCTTGGCTAGGCTAGCCTTGCCTTGCCTTGCGTTGCCTTGCCTAGGCTAGCCTTGCCTTGCCTTGCCTTGCCTTGCCTAGGCTAGGCTAGGCTAGCCTTGCCTTGCCTTGCCTTGCCTTGCCTACGCTAGGCTAGCCTTGCCTTGCCTTGCCTTGGCTAGCCTTGCCTAGTCTAGGCTAGTCTAGCCTTCCCTTTCCCAGTCTAGGGTAGCCTTGCCTAGGCTAGGCTAGGCTAGACTAGCCTTGCCTTGCCTAGGACACGCTAGGCTAGCCTTGCCTTGCCTAGAATAGTCTAGGCTAGGCTAGCCTTGCCTTGCCTTGCCTTGCCTTGCCATGCCTTGCCTTGCCTTGCCTTGCCTTGCCCAGGCTAGGCTTGCCTTGCCTTGCCTTGCCTTGCCTTGGCTAGTCTAGCCTTGCCTTGTCTTGCCTTGCCTTAGCTAGGCTAGCCTTGCCTTGCCTTGCCTTGCCTTGCCTTGGCTAAGCTAGGCTAGCGTTGCCTTCCCTTGCCTTGCCTTGCCTTGCCTTGCCTTACCTTGCCTTGCCTTGCCTAGGCTAGGCTAGCCTTGCCTAGGCTAGCCTTGCCTTGCCTTGCCTTGCCTAAGCTAGGTTAGGCTAGGCTAGCCTTGCCTTGCCTTGCCTTGCCTTGCCTTGCCTTGCCTAGGCTAGCCTCGCCTTCCTTGCCTTGCCTTGCCTTGCCTTGCCTTGCCTTGCCTTGCCTAGGCTAGGCTAGGCTAGCCTTGCCTTGCCTTGCCTTGCCTAGGCTAGGCTAGCCTTGGCTTGCCTTTCCTTGCCTTGCCTTGCCTAGAATAGGCTAGGCTAGCCTTGCCTTCACTTGCCTTCACTTGCCTTGCCTAGGCTAGCCTTGCCTTGCCTTGCCTTGCCTTGCCTAGGCTTTCCTTGCCTTGCCTTGCCTTGGCTAGGCTAGCCTTGCCTTGCCTTGCCTTGCCTTGCCTTGCCTAGGCTAGGCTAGGCTAGCCTTGCCTTGCTTGCCTTGCCTTGCCTACGCTAGGCTAGCCTTGCCTTGCCTTGCCTTGGCTAGCCTTGCCTAGTCTAGGCTAGTCTAGCCTTCCCTTTCCTAGTCTAGGGTAGCCTTGCCTAGGCTAGGCTAGGCTAGGCTAGCCTTGCCTTGCCTAGGCTACGCTAGGCTAGCCTTGCCTTGCCTTGCCTTGCCTTGCCTAGCCTAGGCTATGCTAGCCTTGCCTTGCCTAGGATAGTCTAGGCTAGGCTAGCCTTGCTATGCCTTGCCTTGCCTTGCCTTGCCTTGCCTTGCCTTGCCCAGGCTAGGCTTGACTTGCCTTGCCTTGCCTTGCCTTGCCTTGGCTACTCTAGCCTTGCCTTGCCTTGCCTTGCCTTGCCTTGCCTAGGCTAGCCTTGCCTTGCCTAAGCTAGGCTAGGCTAGGCTTGCCTAGCCTTGCCTAGGCTAGCCTTGCCTTGCTTAGGCTACGCTAGCCTTGCCTTGCCTTGCCTTGCCTTGCCTTGCCTTGCCTTGCCTAGGCTAGGCTGGGCTAGCCTTGCCTTGCCTTGGCTAGGCTAGCCTTGCCTTGCCTTGCCTTGCCTAGGCTAGCCTTGCCTTTCCTTGCCTTGCCTTGCCTTGCATAGGCTAGGCTAGCCTTGCCTTGCCTTGCCTTGCCTTGCCTTGCCTTGGCTAGCCTTGCCTAGTCTAGGCTAGTCTAGCCTTCCCTTTCCTAGTCTAGGGTAGCCTTGCCTAGGCTAGGCTAGGCTAGGCTAGCCTTGCCTTGCCTAGGCTACGCTAGGCTAGCCTTGCCTTGCCTTGCCTTGCCTTGCCTTGCCTAGCCTAGGCTAGGCTAGCCTTGCCTTGCCTAGGATAGTATAGGCTAGGCTAGCCTTGCCTTGCCTTGCCATGCCTTGCCTTGCCTTGCCTTGCCTTGCCCAGGCTAGGCTTGCCTTGCCTTGCCTTGCCTTGCCTTGGCTAGTCTAGCCTTGCCTTCTCTTGCCTTTCCTTAGCTAGGCTAGCCTTGCCTTGCCTTGCCTTGCCTTGCCTTGGCTAAGCTAGGCTAGCGTTGCCTTGCCTTGCCTTGCCTTGCCTTGCCTTACCTTGCCTTGCCTTGCCTTGCCTAGGCTAGGCTAGCCTTGCCTAGGCTAGCCTTGCCTTGCCTTGCCTTGCCTTGCCTAAGCTAGGTTAGGCTAGGCTAGCCTTGCCTTGCCTTGCCTTGCCTTGCCTTGTCTAGGCTAGCCTCGCCTTCCTTGCCTAGGCTAGCCTTGCCTTGCCTTGCCTTGCCTTGCCTTGCATTGCCTTGGCTAGGCTAGGCTAGGCTACGCTTGCCTTGCCTTGCCTTGCCTTGCCTTGTCTTGCCTTGGCTAGGCTAGGCTAGGCTAGGCTAGACTTGCCTTGCCTTGCCTTGCCTTGCCTTGCCTTGGCTCGGCTAGGCTTGCCTTCCCTTCCCTTGCCTTCCCTTGGCTTGCCTTGCCTTGCCTTCCCTTGCCTAGGCTAGGCTAGGGTAGCCTTGCCTTGCCTTGGCTAGGCTAGGCTAGCCTTGCCTTGCCTTGCTTTGCCTTTCCTTGCCTTGCCTAGGCTAGGCTAGCCTTGCCTTGCCTTGCCTTGCCTTGCCTTGCCTTGCCTTGCATGGCTAGGCTAGGCTTGCCTTGCCTTGCCTTGCCTTGCCTTGGCTAGGCTAGGCTAGGCTAGGCTAGGCTAGCCTTGCCTTCCCTTCCCTTGCCTTGCCTTGGCTAGGCTAGGCTAGGCTAGGCTAGCCTTGCCTTGCCTTGCCTTGCCTTGCCTTGCCTTGACTTGACTTGGCTAGGCTAGGCTAGGCTAGCCTTGCCTTGCCTTGCCTTGCCTAGGCTAGCCTTGCCTTGCCTTGCCTTGCCTAGGCTAGGCTAGGCTAACCTTGCCTTGCCTTGCCTTGCCTTGCCTTGCCTACGCTAGGCTTGCCTAGCCTTGCCTAGGCTTGCCTAGCCTTGCCTAGGCTAGCCTTGCCTTGCTTAGGCTACGCTAGCCTTGCCTAGGCTAGGCTAGCCTTGCCTTGCCTAGGCTAAGCTAGCCTTGCCTTGCCTTGACTTGCCTAGGCTAGGCTAGGCTAGCCTTGCCTTGCCTAGGCTAGGCTAGCCTTGCCTTGCCTTGCCTTGCCTTGCCTTGCCTTGCCTTGCCTAGGCTAGGCTAGCCTTGCCTAGGCTAGGCTAGGCTAGCCTTGCCTTGCCTTGCCTTGCCTTGCCTTGCCTTTCCTAGGCTAGGCTTCCCTTACTTTGGCTTTTCTAGCCTTGCCTTGTCTTGCCTTGCGTTCCCTAGGCTAAGCTAGGCTTGCCTTGCCTTGCCTTGCCTTGCCTTGCCTTGCATTGCCTTCCCTTGTGTTGCCTTGGCTAAGCTAGGCTAGCGTTTCCTTGCCTTGCCTTGCCTTGCCTTGCCTTACCTTGCCTTGCCTTGCCTAGGCTAGGCTAGCCTTGCCTAGGCTAGCCTTGCCTTGCCTTGCCTTGCCTTGCCTAAGCTAGGTTAGGCTAGGCTAGCCTTGCCTTGCCTTGCCTTGCCTTGCCTTGCCTTGCCTAGGCTAGCCTCGCCTTCCTTGCCTAGGCTAGCCTTGCCTTGCCTTGCCTTGCCTTGCCTTGCCTAAGCTAGGTTAGGCTAGGCTAGCCTTGCCTTGCCTTGCCTTGCCTTGCATTGCCTTGGCTAGGCTAGGCTAGGCTACGCTTGCCTTGCCTTCCCTTGCCTTGCCTTGCCTTGCCTTGCCTTGCCTTGCCTAGGCTAGGCTAGGCTAGCCTTGCCTTGCCTTGGCTAGGCTAGGCTAGCCTTGCCTTGCCTTGCTTTGCCTTGCCTTGCCTTGGCAAGGCTAGCCTAGGCTCGCCTTGCCTTGCTTTGGCTAGGCTAGGCTAGGCTTGCCTTGCCTTGCCTTGCCTTGCCTAGGCTAGGCTAGCCTTGCCTTGCCTTGCCTTGCCTTGCCTTGCATTGGCTAGGCTAGGCTAGGCTAGCCTTGCCTTGCCTTGCCTTGCCTTGCCTTGGCTCGGCTAGGCTAGCCTTGACTTCCCTTGCCTTGCCTTGGCTAGGCTAGGCTAGGCTTGCCTTGCCTTGCCTTGCCTTGCCTTGCCTTGTCTAGGCTAGGCTAGGCTAGGCTTGCCTTCCCTTCCCTTGCCTTGCCTTGCCTTGGCTAGGCTAGGCTAGGCTTGCCTTGCCTTGCCTTGAAATGACTTGACTTGGCTAGGCTAGGCTAGGCTATGCTAGGCTAGCCTTGCCTTCCCTTGCCTTCCCTTGGCTAGGCTAGGCTAGGCTTGCCTTGCCTTGCCTTGCCTTGCCTTGCCTAGGCCAGGCTAGGCTAGCCTTGTCTTGACTTGACTTGACTTGACTTGGCTAGGCTAGACTAGCCTTGCCTTGCCTTGCCTTGCCTTGCCTTGCTTTGCCTTCCCTTGGCTTGGCTTGGCTTGGCTTGGCTTGGCTAGGCTAGGCTAGCCTTGCCTTGCCTTGCCTTTCCTTGCCTTGGCTAGGCTAGGCTTGCCTTGCCTTCCCTTGCCTTGCCTTGGCTATGCTGGGCTAGGCTAGGCTAGGCTAGCCTTGCCTTCCCTTGCCTTCCCTTGGCTAGGCTACGCTAGCCTTGCCTTGCCTTGCATTGCCTTGCCTAGGCTAGGCTAGGCTAGCATTGCCTTGCCTTGACTTGCCTTGCCTTTCCTTGGCAAGGCTAGGTTAGGCTAGCCTTGCCTTGCCTTGACTTGCCTTGCCTTGCCTTGGCTAGGCTAGGCTAGGATAGACTAGGCTAGGCTTGCCTTGACTTGCCTTGCCTTGCCTTGCCTAGGCTAGGCTAGGCTAGCCTTGCCTTGCCTTGCCTTGCCTTTCCTTTCCTTGCCTTGGCTAGGCTAGGCTAGCCTTGCCTTCCCTTGCCTTGCCTTGGCTAGGCTTGCCTTGCCTTGCCTTGCCTTGCCTTGCCTTGCATAGGTTAGGCTAGCCTTGCCTTGCCTTGCCTTGCCTTGCCTAGGCTAGGCTTGCCTTGCCTTACCTTGCCTTGCCTTGCCTTGCCTAGGCTAGGATAGGCTAGAATTGCCTTGCCTTGCCTTGCCTTGCCTTGCCTAGCCTATGCTAGCTTTGCCTTGCCTTGCCTTGCCTTGCCTTGCCTAAGCTAGGCTAGGCTAGGCTAGGCTAGCATTGCCTTGCCTTGCCTTGCCTTGCCTTGCCTTGCCTTGTCTAGGCTAGGCTTGCCTTGCCTTCCCTTGCCTTGCCTTGCCTTGGCTAGGCTAGGCTAGGCTAGGCTAGGCTAGCCTTGCCTTCCCTTGCCTTGCCTTGGCTAGGCTAGGCTAGCCTTGCCTTGCCTTGCCTTGCCTAGGCTAGGCTAGGCTAGCCTTGCCTTGCCTTCCCTTGCCTTGCCTTGGCTAGGCTACGCTAGGCTAGGCTAGGCTTGCCTTGCCTTCCCTTGCCTTGCCTTGCCTTGGCTAGGCTAGGCTAGGCTAGCCTTGCCTTGCCTTGCCTTGTGTTGCCTTGGCTAGGCTAGACTAGCCTTGCCTTGCCTTGCATTGCTTTGCCTTCCCTTGTCTTGGCTTGGCTTGGCTAGGCTAGGCTAGCCTTGCCTTGCCTTGCCTTGCCTTGCCTTGGCTAGGCTAGGCTTGCCTTGCCTTGCCTTCCCTTGCCTTGCTTGCTTTGGCTAGGCTAGGCTAGGCTAGCCTTGCCTTCCCTTGCCTTGCCTTGGCTAGGCTAGGCTAGGCTTGCCTTGCCTTGCCTTCCCTTGCCTTGCATTGCCTTCCCTTGCCTTTCCTTGCCTTGCCTAGGCTAGTCTTGCCTTCCCTTGCCTTGCCTTGCCTAGGCTAGCCTTGCCCTGCATTACCTTGCCTTGCCTTGCCTTGCCTTGCCTAGGCTAGGCTAGGCTAGCCTTGCCTTGCCTTGCCTTGCCTAGGCTAGGCTAGCCTTGGCTTGCCTTTCCTTGCCTTGCCTTGCCTAGAATAGGCTAGGCTAGCCTTGCCTTCACTTGCCTTGCCTAGGCTAGCCTTGCCTTGCCTTGCCTTGCCTAGGCTTTCCTTGCCTTGCCTTGCCTTGGCTAGGCTAGCCTTGCCTTGCCTTGCCTTGCCTAGGCTAGCCTTGCCTTGCCTTGCCTTGCCTTGCCTTGCCTAGGCTAGGCTAGGCTAGCCTTGCCTTGCCTTGCCTACGCTAGGCTAGCCTTGCCTTGCCTTGCCTTGGCTAGCCTTGCCTAGTCTAGGCTAGTCTAGCCTTCCCTTTCCCAGTCTAGGGTAGCCTTGCCTAGGCTAGGCTAGGCTAGGCTAGCCTTGCCTTGCCTAGGATACGCTAGGCTAGCCTTGCCTTGCCTTGCCTTGCCTTGCCTAGCCTAGGCTAGGCTAGCCTTGCCTTGCCTAGGATAGTCTAGGCTAGGCTAGCCTTGCCTTGCCTTGCCTTGCCTTGCCATGCCTTGCCTTGCCTTGCCTTGCCTTGCCCAGGCTAGGCTTGCCTTGCCTTGCCTTGCCTTGGCTAGTCTAGCCTTGCCTTGTCTTGCCTTGCCTTAGCTAGGCTAGCCTTGCCTTGCCTTGCCTTGCCTTGCCTTGGCTAAGCTAGGCTAGCGTTGCCTTCCCTTGCCTTGCCTTGCCTTGCCTTGCCTTGCCTAGGCTAGGCTAGCCTTTCCTAGGCTAGCCTTGCCTTGCCTTGCCTTGCCTAAGCTAGGTTAGGCTAGGCTAGCCTTGCCTTGCCTTGCCTTGCCTTGCCTAGGCTAGCCTCGCCTTCCTTGCCTAGGCTAGCCTTGCCTTGCCTTGCCTTGCCTTGCCTAGGCTAGGCTAGCCTTGGCTTGCCTTTCCTTGCCTTGTCTTGCCTAGAATAGGCTAGGCTAGCCTTGCCTTGACTTGCCTTCACTTGCCTTGCCTAGGCTAGCCTTGCCTTGCCTTGCCTTGCCTTGCCTAGGCTTTCCTTGCCTTGCCTTGCCTTGGCTAGGCTAGCCTTGCCTTGCCTTGCCTTGCCTAGGCTAGCCTTGCCTTGCCTTGCCTTGCCTAGGCTAGGCTAGGCTAGCCTTGCCTTGCCTTGCCTTGCCTTGCCTACGCTCGGCTAGCCTTGCCTTGCCTTGCCTTGGCTAGCCTTGCCTAGTCTAGGCTAGTCTAGCCTTCCCTTTCCTAGTCTAGGGTAGCCTTGCCTAGGCTAGGCTAGGCTAGGCTAGCCTTGCCTTGCCTAGGCTACGCTAGGCTAGCCTTGCCTTGCCTTGCCTTGCCTTGCCTAGGCTATGCTAGCCTTGCCTTGCCTAGGATAGTCTAGGCTAGGCTAGCCTTGCCTTGCCTTGCCTTGCCTTGCCTTGCCTTGCCCAGGCTAGGCTTGCCTTGCCTTGGCTACTCTAGCCTTGCCTTGCCTTGCCTTGCCTAGGCTAGGCTAGCCTTGGCTTTCCTTGCCTTGCCTTGCCTAGGCTAGGCTAGTCTTGCCTAGGCTAGCCTTGCCTTGCCTCAGCTAGGCTAGGCTAGGCTTGCCTAGCCTTGCCTAGGCTAGCCTTGCCTTGCTTAGGCTACGCTAGCCTTGCCTTGCCTTGCCTTGCCTTGCCTTGCCTAGGCTAGGCTAGGCTAGCCTTGCCTTGCCTAGGCTAGGCTAGCCTTGCCTTGCCTTGCCTAGGCTAGCCTTGCCTTGCCTTGCCTTGCCTTGCCTTGCCTTGCCTAGGCTAGGCTTCCCTTACTTTGGCTTTTCTAGCCTTACCTTGTCTTGCCTTGCGTTGCCTAGGCTAAGCTAGGCTTGCCTTGCCTTGACTTGCCTTGCCTTGCCTTGCCTAGGCTAGGCTAGCCTTGCCTTGCCTTGCCTTGCCTTGCCTTGCATTGCCTTCCCTTGCCTAGGCTAGGCTATTCTAGCCTTGCCTTGCCTTGCCTAGGCTAGCCTTGCCTTGCCTTGCCTTGCCTTGCCTAGGCTAGTCTTGCCTTGCCTTGCCTTGCCTTGCCTAGGCTAGCCTTGCCCTGCATTGCCTTGCCTTGCCTTACCTTGCCTTGCCTAGGCTAGGCTAGGCTAGCCTTGCCTTGCCTTGCCTTGCCTAGGCTAGGCTAGCCTTGGCTTGCCTTTCCTTGCCTTGCCTTGCCTAGAATAGGCTAGGCTAGCCTTGCCTTGACTTGCCTTCACTTGCCTTGCCTAGGCTAGCCTTGCCTTGCCTTGCCTTGCCTTGCCTAGGCTTTCCTTGCCTTCCCTTGCCTTGGCTAGGCTAGCCTTGCCTTGCCTTGCCTTGCCTAGGCTAGCCTTGCCTTTCCTTGCCTTGCCTTGCCTTCCCTAGGCTAGGCTAGGCTAGCCTTGCGTTGCCTTGCCTTGCCTTGCCTACGCTAGGCTAGCCTTGCCTTGCCTTGCCTTGGCTAGCCTTGCCTAGTCTAGGCTAGTCTAGCCTTCCCTTTCCTAGTGATCAATGGCTCCATGTCTAGTTGGCAGCCGGTGTCAAGTGGAGTGCCCCAGGGGTCGGTCCTGGGGCCCGTTTTGTTCAATATCTTCATAAATGATCTGGAGGATGGTGTGGATTGCACTCTCAGCAAATTTGCGGATGATACTAAACTGGGAGGAGTGGTAGATACGCTGGAGGGGAGGGATAGGATACAGAAGGACCTAGACAAATTGGAGGATTGGGCCAAAAGAAATCTAATGAGGTTCAATAAGGATAAGTGCAGGGTCCTGCACTTAGGATGGAAGAATCCAATGCACCGCTACAGACTAGGGACCGAATGGCTCGGCAGCAGTTCTGCGGAAAAGGACCTAGGGGTGACAGTGGACGAGAAGCTGGATATGAGTCAGCAGTGTGCCCTTGTTGCCAAGAAGGCCAATGGCATTTTGGGATGTATAAGTAGGGGCATAGCGAGCAGATCGAGGGACGTGATCGTTCCCCTCTATTCGACACTGGTGAGGCCTCATCTGGAGTACTGTGTCCAGTTTTGGGCCCCACACTACAGGAAGGATGTGGATAAATTGGAAAGAGTACAACGAAGGGCAACGAAAATGATTAGGGGTCTAGAGGACATGACTTATGAGGAGAGGCTGAGGGAGCTGGGATTGTTTAGTCTGCAGAAGAGAAGAATGAGGGGGGATTTGATAGCTGCTTTCAACTACCTGAAAGGGGGTTTCAAAGAGGATGGCTCTAGACTGTTCTCAATGGTAGCAGATGACAGAACGAGGAGTAATGGTCTCAAGTTGCAATGGGGGAGGTTTAGATTGGATATTAGGAAAAACTTTTCACTAAGAGGGTGGTGAAACACTGAAATGCGTTACCTAGGGAGGTGGTAGAATCTCCTTCCTTAGAGGTTTTTAAGGTCAGGCTTGACAAAGCCCTGGCTGGGATGATTTAACTGGGACTTGGTCCTGCTTTGAGCAGGGGGTTGGACTAGATGACCTTCTGGGGTCCCTTCCAACCCTGATATTCTATGATTCTATGATTCTATGATTCCTTGCCTAGGCTTGCCTTGCCTTGCCTTGCCTTACCTTGCCTTGCCTTGACTTGGCTAGGCTTGCCTTGCCTTGCCTTGCCTTGCCTTGCCTTGGCTAGGCTTGCCTTGGCTAGGCTAGGCTAGCCTTGCCTTGAGATGGCTAGGCTTGCCTTCGCTAGGCTAGGCTAGCCTTGCCTTGCCTTGCCTTGCCTTGGCTAGGCTAGGCTAGGCTAGCCTTGCCTTGCCTTGGCTAGGTTTGCCTTGGCTAGGCTATCCTTGCCTTGCCTTCCCTTGCCTTGCCTTGCCTTGCCTAGGCTAGGCTTCCCTAGCCTTGCCTTGCCTTGCATTGCCTAGGCTAGGATAGGCTAGCCTTGCCTTGCCTTGCCTTGCCTTGCCTAGCCTTGCCTTGCCTAGCCTAGGCTAGGTTTGCCTTGCCTTGCCTTGCCTTGCCTTGCCTTGCCTAAGCTAGGCTAGGCTAGGCTAGGCTAGCATTGCATTGCCTTGCCTTGATTTGCCTTGCCTTGCCTAGGCTAGCCTTGCCTTCCCTAGCCTTTCCTTGCCTTGCCTTGGCTAGGCTATGCTAGGCGAGCCTTGCCTTGCCTTGCCTTGCCTTGCCTTGCATAGGCTAGGCTAGGCTAGGCTAGCCTTGCCTTGCCTTGCCTTCCTAGGCTAGGCTAGGCTAGCCTTCCCTAGGCTAGGCTAGGCTAGCCTTGCCTTGCCTTGCCTTGGCTTGCCTTGCCTTGCCTTGCCTAGGCTAGGCTAGGATAGGCTAACCTTGCCTTCCTTTCCTTGCCGAGGCTTGCATTGCCTTGCCTTGCCTTGCCTTGCGTAGGCTAGGCTAGGCTAGCCTTGCCTTGCCTTGCCTTGTGCAGGCTAGGCTAGGCTTGCCTTGCCTTGCCTTGCCTTGCGTAGGCTAGCCTAGCCTTGCCTTGCCTTGCCTTGCCTTGCCTTGCGTAGGCTAGCCTAGCCTTGCCTTGCTTTGCCTTCCCTTGCCTTGCATAGGCTAGCCTTGCCTTGCGTAGCCTAGCCTAGCCTTGCCTTGCCTTGCCTTGCCTTGCGTAGGCTAGCCTTGCCTTGCCTAGCCTTGCTTTGCCTTGCCTTGCCTTGCCCTGCGAAGGTTAGTCTAGCCTTGCCTTGCCTTGCCTTGCCTTGCGTAGTCTAACCTAGCCTTGCCTTGCCTTGCCTTGCCTTGCCTTGCATTGCATAGGCTGGCCTAGCCTTGCCTTGCGTTGCTTTGCCTTGGCTTGCCTTCCTTGCGTAGGCTAGCCTAGACTTGCCTTGCCTTGCCTTGCCTTGCGTAGGCTAGCCTAGCCTTGCCTTGCCTTGCCTTGCCTTGCATTGCCTTTCCTAGCCTTGTGTAGGATAACCTTGCCTTGCCTTGCCTTGCGTAGGCTAGCCTTGCCTAGCCTTGCCTTGCCTTGCGTAGGCTAGCCTTCCCTTGCCTTGCCTTGCCTTGCGTAGGCTAGCCTTGCGTAGGCTAGCCTTGCCTTGCCTTGCCTTGCCTTGCTTTCCTTGCGTAGGCTAGCCTTGCCTTGGGTAGCCTAGCCTAGCCTTGCCTTGCCTTGCCTTGTCTTCCCTTGCCATGCGTAGGCTAGCCTTGCCTTGCGTAGCCTAGCCTAGCCTTGCCTTGCCTTGCCTTGCCTTGAGTAGGCTAGCCTTGCGTTGCAAAGCCTTGCCTTGCCTTGCCTTGCCTTGCCTAGCCTTCCCTTGCGTAGGCTAGCCTAGCCTAGCCTTGCCTTGGCTTGCCTTGCCTTCCCTTGACTTCCCTTGCGTAGGCTAGCCTTGCCTTGCATTGCCTTGCCTTGAGTAGGGTAGCCTAGCCTTGCCTTGCCTTGCGTAGGTTAGTCTAGCCTTGCCTAGCCTTGCCTTTCCTTTCGTAGGCTAGCCTAGCCTTGCCTTGCCTTCCCTTCCGTAGGCTAACCTAGGCTTGCCTTGCCTTGCCTTGCGTAGGCTTGTCTTGCCTTGCATTGCCTTGCCTTTCCTTGCGTAGGCTAGCCTAGCCTTGCCTTTCCTTGCCTTGCCTTGCCTTGCCTTGCCTTGCGTAGGCTAGCCTAGCCTTGCCTTGCCTTGCCTTGCGTAGGCTAGCCTAGCCTAGCCTTGCCTTGCCTTGCCTTGCCTTGCCTTGCGTAGGCTAGCCTATTTTGCCTTGCCTTGCTTTGCCTTGCGTAGGCTAGCCTAGCCTTACCTTGCCTTGCCTTGCCTTGCCTTTCGTAGGCTAGCCTAGCCTTACCTTGCCTTGCCTTGCCTTGCGTAGGCTAACCTATCCTTGCCTTGCCTTGGCTTGCCTTGCCTTGCGTAGGATAGCCTAGCCTTGCCTTGCCTTGCCTTGCCTTGCCTTGCGTAGGCTAGCCTAGCCTTGCCTTGCCTTGCCTTGCCTTGCGTAGGCTAGCCTATCCTTGCCTTCCCTTGCCTTGCCTTGCGTAGGCTAGCCTAGCCTTGCCTTGCCTTGCCTTGCGTAGGCTAGCCTTGCCTTGCCTTGGCTCGCCTAGCCTTGCCTTGCCTAGCCTAGCCGTGCCTTGCTTTGCCTTGCCTTGCCTTGCCTTGCCTTGCCTTGGCTAGGCTAGGCTAGGCTAGCCTTGCAATGCCTTGCCTTCCCTTGCCTTGCCTTGGCTAGGCTAGCCTTGCCTTGCCTAGGCTTGCCTTGCCTTGTCTTGCCTTGCCTTGCCTTGCCTTGACTTGACTTGGCTAGGCTTGCCTTGCCTTGCCTTGCCTTGCCTTGCCTAGCCTAGCCTTGGCTAGGCTTGCCTTGGCTAGGATAGGCTAGCCTTGCCTTGCCTTGCCTTGCCTTGCCTTACCTTGGCTAGGCTTGGCTAGCCTTGCCTTGCCTTGCCTTCCTATGCTAGGCTAGCCTTCCCTTGCCTTGCCTTGCCTTGCCTTCCCTTGCCTTCCTAGACTACCCTTGCCTTGCCTTGCCTTGCCTTGCCTTCCTAGGCTAGCCTTGCCTTGCCTTGCCTTCCTATGCTAGGCTAGGCTAGGCTAGGCTAGCCTTGCCTTGCCTTGCCTTGCCTTGCCTTCCTAGGCTAGCCTTGCCTTGCCTTGCCTTCCTAGGCTAGGCTAGGCTAGGCTAGACTTGCCTTGCCTTCCTAGGCTAGGCTAGCCTTGCCTTCCCTTGCCTTGCCTTGCCTTGCCTTCCTAGGCTAGGCTAGCCTTGCCTTGCCTTGCCTTGCCTTGCCTTGCCTTCCTAGGCTAGGCTGGGCTAGGCTAGCCTTGCCTTGCCTTGCCTTGCCTTCCTAGGCTAGCCTTGCCTTGCCTTGCCTTCCTAGGCTAGCCTTGCCTTGCCTTGCCTTGCCTTGCCTTGACTTGACTTGGCTAGGCTTGCCTTGCCTTGCCTTGCCTTGCCTTGCCTTGCCTAGGCTTGCCTTGGCTAGGATAGGCTAGCCTTGCCTTGCCTTGCCTTGCCTTGCCTTACCTTGGCTAGGCTTGGCTAGCCTTCCCTTGCCTTGGCTAGGCTAGCCTTGCCTTGCCTTGCCTTTCCTTACCTTCCCTTGCCTAGGCTAGGCTTGCCTTGCCTTGCCTTGCCTTGCCTTGCCTTGCATAGGCTAGCCTAGCCTTGCCTTGCCTTGCCTTGCGTAGTCTAGCCTAGCCTTGCCTTACCTTGCCTTGCCTTGCCTTGCCTTGCGTAGGCTAGCCTAGCCTTATCTTGCCTTGCCTTGCCTTGTCTTGCCTTGCGTAGGCTAACCTATCCTTGTCTTTCCTTGCCTTACCTTGCCTTCCTAGGCTAGGCTAGCCTTGCCTTGCCTTGCCTAGCCTTGCCTTGCCTTCCTAGGCTAGGCTACGCTAGCCTTGCCTTGCCTTGCCTTGCCTTGCCTTTCTAGCCTAGCCTAGCCTTGCCTTGCCTTGCCTTGCCTTGCCTTCCTATGCTAGGCTAGGCTAGCCTTGCCTTGCCTTCCTAGGCTAGCTTTGCCTTGTCTTGCCTTGCCTTGCCTTGCCTTCCTAGCCTAGGCTAGGCTAGGCTAGCCTTGCCTTGCCTTGCCTTGCCTTCCTAGGCTAGGCTAGGCTAGGCTAGCGTTCCTTGCCTTGCCTTGCCTTGCCTTGCCTTGCCCTGCCTTCCTCGGCTAGGCTAGCCCTGCCTTGCCTTGCCTTGCCTTCCTAGCCTAGCCTAGCCTTGCCTTGCCTTGCCTTGCTTTGCCTTCCTAGGATAGCCTTGCCTTGCCTTGTCTTGCCTTGCCTTGCCTTCCTATGCTAGGCTAGCATAGGCTAGGCTTGCCTTGCCTTGCCTTGCTTTGCCTTCCTAGGGTAGGTTAACCTTGCCTTGCCTTGCCTTGCCTTCCTATGCTAGGCTAGCCTTCCCTTGCCTTGCCTTGCCTTGCCTTCCCTTGCCTTCCTAGACTACCCTTGCCTTGCCTTGCCTTGCCTTGCCTTCCTAGGCTAGCCTTGCCTTGCCTTGCCTTCCTAGGCTAGGCTAGGCTAGGCTAGCCTTGCCTTGCCTTCCTAGGCTAGGCTAGCCTTGCCTTCCCTTGCCTTGCCTTGCCTTGCCTTCCTAGGCTAGGCTAGCCTTGCCTTGCCTTGCCTTGCCTTCCTAGGCTAGGCTGGGCTAGGCTAGCCTTGCCTTGCCTTGCCTTGCCTTCCTAGGCTAGCCTTGCCTTGCCTTGCCTTCCTAGGCTAGCCTTGCCTTGCCTTGCCTTGCCTTCCTAAGCTAGCCTTGTCTTGTCTTGCCTAGCCTTGCCTTCCTAGGCTTGCCTTGTCTTGCCTTGCCTTGCATTCCTAGGCTAGGCTAGGCTAGCCTTGCCTTGCCTTCCTAGGCTAGGCAAGCCTTGCCTTGCCTTGCCTTGCCTTGCCTTCCCTTCCTAGGCTAGGCAAGCCTTTCCTTGCCTTGCCTTCCTAGGATAGGCTAGCCTTGCCTTGCCTTGCCTTCCTAGGTTAGGCTAGCCTTGCCTTGCCTTGCCTTGCCTTGCCTTCCTAGGCAAGGCTAGCCTTGCCTTGCCTGGCCTTCCTAGGCTAGGCTAGCCTTGCCTTGCCTTGACTTGCCTTGCCTTGCCTTCCTAGGATAGGCTAACCTTGCCTTGCCTTGCCTTGCCTTGCTTCCTAGGTTAGGGTAGGCTAGCCTTGCCTTGCCTTGGCTTGTCTTGCGTTCCTACGCTTGGCTAGGCTAGGCTAGGCTAACCTTGCCTTGCCTTGCCTTTTCTTGCCTTCCTAGGCTAGGCTAGGCTAGCCTTGCCTTGCCTTGCCTTGCCTTCTCTGGCCTTGCCTTGCCTTCCTTAACCCTAACCCTAACCCAAAACCCTAACCCTAACCCGAACCCTAACCCTAGCCCTAACCCTAACCCTAACCCCTAACCCTAACCCTAAACCCTAACCCTAACCCGAACCCGAACCCGAACCCTAACCGTAACCCTAACCCTAAACCCTAACACTAACCCTAAGCTAACCCTAACCCTAACCCCTAACCCTAACCAACCCTAACCCTAACCCTAAACCCTAACCCTAAGCTAACCCTAACCCTAACCATAAACCCTAACCCTAACCCTAGCCCTAGCCCTAGACCTGACCCTGACCCAGACCCTGACCCTAACCCTAACCCCAACCCCAACCCTAACCCCCTAACCCTAACCCTAAACCCTAACCCTAACCCAAACCCTAAACCCTAACCCTAAACCCTAACCCTAACCCCAAACCCTATCCCTAACCCTAACCCTAAACCCTAACCCTAACCCCAAACCCCTGCCCCTGCCCCTGACCGTGAGCCGAATCCTTACCGTAACCCCAACCCCAACCCTAATCCTTACCATAATCCCTAACCCTAACCCTAAACCCTAACCCTTACCAAAATCCCAGACCCTGACCCTGACCGTGAGCTGAACACTAATCCTAACCCTTAACCCTCACCCTAAACCCTAACCTAAACCCAACTCTAACCCTCACCCTCACCCTAACCCTAACCCTGACCCTGTCTCTGATCCTAACCCCTAACCCCTAACCCCTAACTCTGACCCTGACCCTGACCCTGGCCCTGGCCCTGGCTCTAACCCTATCCCTAATTTAAACCCTAACCCTAACCCTATTATGGCCCTTATAAACCCCCACAGCTTCAATGTGTAAGGAAATTGAAGCAAGAGGAAGTTGTCTCAGTATTTGACACTTTCTTTTGGGAAGGTATGGGACAAGGAACTATGCTGACAGGACAGGTACTTTTCCAAGCTAATGATAGTTGTGTATATGTTAAGGCCACCACTTTGCAAGACTTACATTTTAATCTCACTACGATCACAGGAAATCACATTATTTCTTGGCCTGCAGACAAAATCCTACAATTTGACACTGGGTATCAGATTTCTTTTAATTGGACCACTTTGATACCTGACCGGTTTCAAAGTTTACACTCACTTCTACCAGAGGTTAGGAAAATTTCTGATTTACAGGGTCAAATCCATGTGCTTCAGAATATATATCAAATTGAAAAACGTGCTTTTCATACAGTCTATAGAGTGGCTACTTTGTGTACTAATTATGATGTAATGTGCTATGTAACTTAGGCAATGAAACAACCCCAGCATATTATTACAATGGGGACATTAATGCTTGTATTGCTTTTGTTTAGTATAGTAATATGTTACTGTTGTTGTAAGAGATGTACTAAGAAAAATGCCTTTCTTGTTCATACTAATCAGGCGTTATCGTTATATCCAATTAAGACTAATAGGGCTGATTCTGATCCTCCTGAGCTAGAAACAGAAATTCAGTCTTGATGCAATTGGAGGTTTAAGAATGTTAGTTGAGCTAAAGGAAGCACAAAAGCGGGGCGTTTGGAAGAAGGGGAAAGAAAGAGAGGGTTTAAGTGCAGCCATTTAAGTGTCAGAAACAGAGCAACTGTTTTGTTAAGTCTTAGCCTAATATTGTGAGACCTGTAGAAGCAGGGCTCATGTCAGGAGTGGGAAAGAGCAGAATAGTCAGTGTGACCTAGCCTTGAGATAACGATGTTTTGAGAAGAGAAAGTGAGAAAATATTGGATTAGATAGTAAACAGCCTAAATAAAATGTAGATGTTTTCAATTTCTGCATGTCACAAAGAGGTATAAATGCTTGTGTGATTTTGCTTGTATTTTGGAGAAACTGAGGCAGAGATGCTCTCTGCCAGCTGTTTTCTTCCCTTGCAATTGCTCAAATAAAGCTGTCTCTGATTTTGTTGCTTCCAACTTGAGATTGGAGTTTGTTTTCTTCCACAATTGAATTGGAAAAGGTTCAGAAAAGAGCAACAAAAATGATTAGGGGTATGGAACAGCTTCTTTATGAAGAGAGATTAAAAAGCTGAGACTTTTCAGCTTGGAAAAGAGACAACGAAGGGGAGATATGATAGAAGTTTATAAAATCAAGACTGCTGTGAAGAAAGTAAATAAGGAAGTGTTATTTACTCCTCCTCCTAACACAAGAACTAGGAGTCACCCAATGAAAGTAATAGGCAGCAGATTTAAAACAAACCAAAGGAAGCATTTCTTCACACAACGCACAGACCTGTGGAACTCTTTGCCAGAGGATGCTGTGAAGGCCAAGACTAGAATGGAGTTCAAAAAAAGAACAAGGTAAATTCATGGAGGATAGGTCCATGAATGGCCATTAGCCAGAATGTGCATGGATGATGTCCCTAGTCCCTGATGGCCAGAGCCTGGGAATGGACATCAGAAGATGGATCACTTGTTGATTTCCTGTTCTGTTCATTATCTCTGGGGCACCTGGTATTGGTCACTGTCAGAAGACAGGATACTGGGCTAGATGGAACTTTGATCTGACCCACTGTGGCTGGATTTATGTACTAAGGAATCTAGTGAGCCCAATGTAATGGGAGGGAGTAGGAAAATCCCTGGATGTGCAGAACACTGGGAAGTTAGAAGCTATAATTCAGGAGCAACAGATTCTAATTAGTCTGGAAAAGCTGAATGTGAAAAATAAGAATCGGTGTCATTTGACTTTGGCAATGAGAGGATCGAAGGAGCCTGCAGAGAAGCGAGATTGTGGCTATTACACATGGTGAAGGGGGAGCAAGACTCTCAATGTCTCAAGAAGTTTCACTACCAACCTAGGCCATTTTGACACGCTGCGGTGCCATCCAGACCAGTGGGGAGTTGGGTCCTCTGTAATCCTGGGTGAGTTTCAATATTCTGCTGCTGGAGCTCCCTTGTCTGGATACTCCCAGCCAGCATTCAAGGACACACTCAGTGTCTGTGTGATAAGTAACCCCTAAGCAGCAGCTCTGTCTCCAGTAGCCTGCTTGTTACACCCCCAAGCACATTCTGGTCTGGGTGGAGCAGGCTCAGTGTTTCAGAGAAGGCCAGGGGTAGGAAGCTTCTGTTCATCATGCTGGACCCAACTCCCAGTTCCACTTGTGCAAACAGGAGCTATTTGACACTGTGCGATACTGCTCCTGCGCTTTGTTCCCAAAGTGTTCTGCAGGAGGGGAGGGTCTCTGGCTGTGTGTGGGTCATTGGCATATTGAGGTGATGCTGAAACAGGACAGAGTAGAAGTGGCATTGTGGGTCTGGCATGAACGTTATCTCTTCATTTCCCTTTCTAATAATCGAGGGTACAGCAATTCTTACCCAGCGAGGTCACATTCTCATAGTTCTCCTGCATGACATCTCTGTAGAGAGCTCTCCGAGTGGGGTCCAGCAGAATCCACTCTTCCCTGGTGAAATACACAGCCACCTCCTCAAATGCTGCCAGCCCCTGAAAGAGCAAGAATCCACCACTCAGTACCTGCTGCCCCACTCACAGCCCCACTATTCCTGGGGAGAGGAGCCAAACGGACACTCTGGGTGGCTCGCAGTCAACCGAGTCCTACCACCACCCTGCTAAGAGCATTCAGGAAGCAGCAGGGTGAGGGTACGAAGAGAGAGCCCCTTGTCTCTCCCAGCAGATCCATCACACACCTACCAGCCACAGACTGATATAGGAGATGGAGCCCCTAGGAGGGTCCAAGGAGATCTGCCTGGTAGGAAGCCCAACACCCTCCTCATTGTGAGGAGCTGGATATGAAGGGAGGGGAATCTCCCCTAAGCCTGACTGGTGGGTGCCCCCTTCATATCTCTCACCAGCCACTGGTTAATCAGGTCAGGCTCCAACAGTGGGAGTCTGGTCAGTTTTCCTAGCCCCATGTAGGTGGGTTATATTCTGTGCCACAAATGAGGGCATTTCAACCTCCTAATCTCATGAGTCTGTTCCTAGAATCTAGGCCACTTATTAAATCACTCCAAGCAGATTTGCCACAACCTGTGCTTCTCCCTGTATATTTCCTGCCCTGCTCCAACCTCCAAACCAGACTGTGCAAACCTTCCCATCTCCGGTGTATTTGTCGCCCCACTCCATGCTGCAGGAACCCAGCAGAATCCCCCCGATGATACCTACCTGAACTGGCTCCTCTGCAGCCATTTCTCTACCCTGTGCCATGGGAGGATGGGAAAAGCTGGAGCAAGACATGGACGTTATTCTGCAGCCTGGGAGGGTGAGAAGGGTAATTGTGTGGTTCGCAGAACAGGCTATAGTTAATTTCACAACACAATTGCCCCAGGCCCTTTCCCTGCAGACAGATATCCTAGATTCTGCCATGCTGGAAAAATGCTTCATCTCTTTATTAAAGATAGACCTGGCCCCTCTTGTCAGGCTAAGCCCACAGAGATTTTTAACCTCCCTTCTCCCTCCCCCATCCCGTAACAAAGTCTCTGAATACAATGCTAGAAAAGAGCAGGACCAAAGGAGTCACTGTGGGGGATTCCCTCGGACACCGTCCCACGGCAGCCACGCCCCAGCAGGAGGGATATGGAGTCAGGAACTGGCTTTTCTTCTGTCTGATCCTTTTCTTGTTCACTGGAAAGAGATTCTGCCCAGGGATGCTGCAATATGTGTCTGTGTGGATTAGAGAGCTGGAAATCTCTCTCCCCACTCATTTCTACTACTGCACCTTTCAGTCTCTTCTTCCCCTGTCCTCTCTCCTTGCCCCTCTGGCTGCGAAAGTCCCATTCGTGAGTGCTTTGCTCTCCCATGGCTGGATTTTCTCCTGGATATTGCTAATGGGAGGAGAAATAAGTGGGGGGCTGTTTGTGAGGAGTCACTTTCATGCCAGTCCCAGCACTTTCCCTGAGGTCTTTCAGTTACCTGGAGTCTGTAGCTCAGAATTTGTATTAACAGGGCCTAGGGCTGCCCCATGGGGCTCGTACCAGCTAGAGAAAGTCATCACCTGGGCCGGGCAGAGAAGAAGCTTTAATTACGGTCATTTCCCAGCACAGAACACCTGCTGGGGGAGCAGCAGCTGCTAAGCCTGGTCTTCCAGATCACAAGGGAGGCTGCAGCATCTGACCCAGGAACCTGAAGCCCAATATCCTTAGCAGAGAGGGACAGAACATTTCAGCAGCCTTCCCTCCTTTAGCTCTCTGGGGAGAGCAGTTAATGAGAGCATCTCCTTACAGGGAGAAAAGGAGTACTTGTAGCACCTTAGAGACTAACAAATTTATTAGAGCATAAGCTTTCGTGAGCTACAGCTCACTTCATCGGATGCATTTGGTGGAAAAAACAGAGGAGAGATTTATATACACACACACAGAGAGAACATGAAACAATGGGTTTATCATACACACTGTAAGGAGAGTGCTCACTTAAGATAAGCCATCACCAGCAGCAGGGGGGGGAAAGGAGGAAAACCTTTCATGGTGACAAGCAAGGTAGGCTAATTCCAGCAGTTAACAAGAATATCAGAGGAACAGTGGGGGGTGGGATGGGAGGGAGAAATACCATGGGGAAATAGTTTTACTTTGTGTAATGACTCATCCATTCCCAGTCTCTATTCAAGCCTAAGTTAATTGTATCCAGTTTGCAAATTAATTCCAATTCAGCAAAATAATTCCAATTATAACATTCAAAAACCAGTTGGAGAACACTTCAATCTCTCTGGTCACTCGATCACAGACCTAAGAGTGGCTATACTTCAACAAAAAAGCTTCAAAAACAGACTCCAACGAGAGACTGCTGAATTGGAATTAATTTGCAAACTGGATACAATTAATTTAGGCTTGAATAGAGACTGGGAATGGATGAGTCATTACACAAAGTAAAACTATTTCCCCATGGTATTTCTCCCTCCCACCCCACCCCACACTGTTCCTCTGATATTCTTGTTAACTGCTGGAATTAGCCTACCTTGCCTGTCACCATGAAAGGTTTTCCTCCTTCCCCCCCCCCCCCCCCCGCTGCTGGGGATGGCTTATCTTAAATTTCAGAGTAGCAGCCGTGTTAGTCTGTATTCGCAAAAAGAAAAGGAGTACTTGTGGCACCTTAGAGACTAACAAATTTATTAGAGCATAAGCTTTCGTGAGCTACAGCTCACTTCATCGGATGCATCCGATGAAGTGAGCTGTAGCTCACGAAAGCTTATGCTCTAATAAATTTGTTAGTCTCTAAGGTGCCACAAGTACTCCTTTTCTTTTTGCTTATCTTAAGTGATCACAAAAAGAAAAGGAGTACCCGTGGCACCTTAGAGACTAACAAATTTATTAGAACATAAGCTTGCGTGAGCTACAGCTCACTTCATCGGATGCACTTAAGTGATCACTCTCCTTACAGTGTGTATGATAAACCCATTGTTTCATGTTCTCTGTGTGTGTGTATATAAATCTCTCCTCTGTTTTTTCCACCAAATGCATCCGATGAAGTGAGCTGTAGCTCACGAAAGCTTATGCTCTAATAAATTTGTTAGTCTCTAAGGTGCCACAAGTACTCCTTTTCTTTTTGCGAATACAGACTAACATGGCTGCTACTCTGAAATCCTCACAGAGAGAATCTCATTTGCCCCACTGTCCATCTGGAGTCACTCCTTGTCTTTCCATGCAGTGACTCTGGATTAACAGTGGTCTCAATGAAACCAGATTTCAGAAAGAACAAGTCCAGAATGCTGTGGAAGAGACCATTGTGTGGCAGTGCTAACCCCCTTCCCACTTCCATCACCCCCCAGATCTAGGACATGAATTTTACCAATGGAACCAGAATTTCCAGCAGTTTTCAAAAGGGGAGAAAAGCAAAATCTGTGATTTCACTTCACAGTGTTTGATAAGTGGACAGAAAATTATCACTGCCCCCTGCTCTCCAGTCACAGAGGCAGAGGGAGACCTGGGGGATGCTTCCTTAACTGGAGAATGGGAGGCGTGGGGATGGGGGCCCAAAATAGGTAAGACATTTTCTTGCCCTGTCACTAGCAAATAATGGCCACCATGGATCCACCCCAGAGGTGGCTATATCTTAGCACTGAGGGAAGCAACCCCTCACGGAGACCATTTGTCATGGGGTTTGGGATACTTCTGGACCCATGCTGCACTCAAGTGACCTCCTCATCCTGGGCTGTCTGGAGAACCACTGATTCTCCCAAACAGGGGCCGTCCTCTGGCTTTGATGTGTATTAAAAATGTAGAGAGGATAGTGGAAAATCAGAGGGATTTTATATCGGTTGTTGATATGAGGTAAAATTTGAGTGTAATTCACATCAATATTTCAAAAATGAATAGAGAGAAAAAGGGCAACATTTGCAAACATTTTCTATCCATGTTCAAGAATCTGAGAAAAGGTGTAAATCTGAGATTTTCTTAGTATTTTATAATTAGAGAGACGGGAAAATTTCAGGACATATTCAATGAGAAATAGACAACTTGAGAAAAAGTGGGGCAAATGTTTAGGGTATTTTATATTGATCATTGAGATTTGCAAAGAATACATGTCACAAACTACGCAATTGATAACATGGGAGAAAAACACCAAGATCGGAGTGGATTTTATATTGCTATTAAATAACTATAATTTAGGAAAAGGGGGACTGTTTACTGGATTTTATATGACTGTTCAATACATAACAGAGAGTGATGGTTCCCCCCACTGCCACCATTCACATAAGCAACAGGGGCTGGAGACATGGAAACAACAGCCTATGGCACCATGAAATTTGCCCCTTTCCCAAAGCCCCCGCCCTGTCCCCCCCTTCCCCGCCTCTTCCCACCTCTGAGGACTGCAGCAGGGCAGGGTTTGCACTCCCCAGCAATGGGAAATGCCACGAACTGGCCCCAGCTCCACCACTGGTGGACTGCTGGAAGGCGGTTCCCCCGTTCCCTAAATCATCCCAGCCACACGATGGAGCCCTGGGGCCCCAAATACCACCCCCATGAGGGGTCTGCGCAGGACCCCAGAATAGCTACGGATGTCCCTGAACAGGGAACCCTTTGAGGAGCTGATTTAAGAGAGCAAAGGAAGGGGACTGAGCTGGAAGGCTCCCTGAACAAAAGAAGGGGGCATCAGTGTGGGAGGGGCAGGTGACTGGCAACTGTGTTTGTAGTTAGGGGGCAGCAAATGGGATTGGGAAACCGGGGTCTGAGCAGTCCCCATGGGGAACATGTCCTCCTCCTGCCTTGGCAGAGAACTGGCATCTCATCCCTTCCCCACTCCAGGGGCAGCCATGTTTTGGGGAATGACTCAGGACAACAATTTCCCACCCAAACAAGGGCAAATCGCTCCAGATAAAATGGGTGGGAAAATCGCTCACATCGGAGGAGATTTTAAATGGACATTTGAGAATTAGAGAGAGAACAGGGGGAATCACGAGAGATGAGAGAGCTGATCATTGGAGGGGAAAAGGATGGGGAATCTCCTCGGCTGTTATAGCCACGGGTGAGATACTGAGAGAGAAAAGGGGCGGAACTAGAGAGAATTTGTATAAGGGTGTGTGCCAACACAAATCTCAACCCTCCCCTTTGGCAACTAGGTGCAGTTTCCGCCACACAAAGTGACCATCTTGGCTACTTCTCAGGACTTGCTACTGGCTGGCCAGGGTTGCAGATCAGGAGGGACGGGGTTTTGCTGTAAAACAGTCACAATTCCCTCCCTCCTAGCTAATGTGCGCAATTGATGTGTTTCATGATTGAGGCGTGCTGCTTCATTTTGCATGTGAGTACGTGAAAAGGGAGGTAAGGTTTGGGGGTGCCGAGCATGCCCATCAGCCCAAGGTGATACCACAGTGGCCCCTTTGATTTTATTCACTGGCTTCCTCCTTGCTTATTTCCAATGACTTGGCTGCCCATGCACTTGCCACTGGTCCTGGGATGGTTGCAAATCAGGATGGGGTTTTGTGGTCGAAAAAACTCATGATTTGCTTCCTCCTTGCTGCTTTTATAATTTGCATTATACATATGGACACAAATACTGAGAATATTTTTTTTCAAATGAAAAACATTTATTATTATAATCTGGTATATAAAGAAAAAAATTTCTTTTGGTTGCATTATGTTTTGAACAAGAGACATTTAAACATAATGGGTTGTTGGTTTTTTTTTTTTTGGTAAAGAAGGGAACTATGCACATTTTTTGCAGTTGTACTCTTTCTTCTCATCAGTCAGGTAGTTTTGATAGGTTCCTTCTGTAATGCAGGGCATATGTGCCCACCTCTTGCAAGAATCACACTGGACCTTTGATAAGTAACAATTAGGAAAATGAAATCACAGAAGTTATAATGTTACACATACTTTGCATTCACTCATGCTATTCCTTCTACATGTCAGCATTACCTAACATATGCCTATCAGCATGATGAAAATGTTTACTGATGTGGAATTTTTACAAGAATCATGATCGTTAGGCAGTTTATGGCATTTATTTCTCATACAATTCTATGTTTCTTACCATCGTGCAAGCCTTACTTTCCTTTTCACAGTTTACAAGGTTGCAGTATATGCAGTAGTCCTCCATGCTTTCTTATCAATAAATATAGTGCTATGAAATGATGAATACGTTACGACCAACACTGAAAATGCAAATCTTGATTTATTAATTAATATCAAATTTTAATCCAGTCACTGGTTTGAACATATCTTTTTCTTTTTTGTGAGTCATATTTTCTCAAATTTTTACTTTATTGCATCTGTATATAAGAATACCAATTTCATTCAACTGGTCGATCAATAGCAACCATTCACCCCATTCAAATTTTTGTGTACTTAAAGATATTATTGATTCATAGTCACCATTACAGAACCAAACCTTTGAGATATGCCACTTTAGGGGTATTAAGATAATACTGCTACGTGACATAATTCCACTCTTCCTGTTATCTTCACATGTACCTAATGAGTCCACAGTACATGGTAGAAAGTACTTACCTGACTCCTTCATTAGAAGAATTGCTATATGTCTTCTAAACGCAGTATTAGCCTCTTTTGTTGTTTCTACCGTACTGATGTCTTTGTGCTGCAAATACGTTTCTGAAAACTAACAACACTGATATTTAGAATAAACATCATAATTACCAGAGGTGAAAGTGGGCCGGTCCAGCATACTGATAAGAACCGGCCACCGGTACCGGCCCATACACGACTGACGTTACACTTCCGCTGTGGCAGTGCTTTATGCTTTAACATCGCTGTCCACTTTATCACATTCCCTCCCCCCCGTCCCCCGCATCAGCGGCCCTGCCTTAGGGTCCAGCAACGCTGTTGCATGCTACTGGCAGGGCCGCTGATGGGTGGGAGCAAAAGGAGCCCTGTGTTCTGGCAATTTACAAGAGCCTGGTGCTCCTGGCCACTGTAGCAGCAGTTGTCAGGAAGGGCTGGCTAGTGGAATCTGGCCCCCCAGCACTGCACCTTCCGCCGGAGACCCCATCCCTTCTGGGGGCCACAAGCCCACCCCACACACCTTGGCAAGGATGCCGGTGCAGTGCCCACTGGTAATCTCTGGCATTTACTTTCACATACATAATTATGTGTAATAATTACATGTATATAACAAATGATAATGGCAATTTTGTATTCAATATCTTTAAGATGAGTGGTCCGCAGTTGTGGCCATCACTTTGTCTGGGATGCTGAACAATTTTACTATTCCAATCAGATGAGGATTTTCTAGTTAATCGTTTGATGAAGTTTCTGAAATTTTTAGAGAGTACATTAGTGGACTGCATAAATGAGCTTTTCTTTCCTATTTTTTTCCCTCCGGTTTCTGGACATAGATACAAATCAATTCTATCTCTTTTTAATTAATGATTGAAATGAGTTATTGCTCACATATATACACACTTGCTTTCATATGATTGTCTCACTCTTACGCAATGTATCACCTGATTTGCTGTGCCCCATGTAGATAATAACACATTCTTAATCATGCAACATGCTACTGTTTCGTGTCCACATTCTGTGAAGTCGTTCCCCACAGTCAAATCACACAAGTTCACTCAAAGTCCATTACTAAGCATATTTAGTACAAGTACATGCTGTTTCAATTTTTAGTTGTAGCTAACAGGAAGATATTACTCTCACTATTGTTACATTCCCTTTAAAAAAAATTTCAACAGAACAGTTCATGTCCACTGTAAAAGTAAGTACCTAATAAATCACCTCCAATTCCTCAGGCATGTTCTTTCATATCTCATCTCATCACAAAAGGGGTCAATTATTAACAATGCCATTTTTTTTCATCAAGGCTATCTGTAAGTGTAAATATATTCACAAATTATACTGGTAATGCGATTATTTCAAAAATTTTATACTGATTTATCAAAAATCATTATGCAATTAACATATTCTCGTTTGTAATGTCTCAGTAACTCACAAGAAAAAAGCATATTGTGAAATCATTAATCAATTCAATACAGAATGTATTCTTCCAAGTTACATTAACAACGAAACTTGATAGTAGCATTTTATTTTTAACATTCACATTCCACTTTCCTTTGCATGCACTGAACTCACTGAAAATCCGCAACACGGGAAATTATATCAGTGCTACCATAGTTGTGTTACAAATCTCTTATTTAATACCACACTTATTGCCCATAATCCAGAAGTACAATACAAAACATCTTACCGCAAGAACTCCATGTTGTGTGCTAAGGAAGCAATAATATATCATATATATCATAATATATAATATAATATAATATATTATATATCATCATCACTCTGTATTCATTACAAAAAAATTAGAAAAGCAATTATAGTTTCCAGTGAAGCAAACCATGAAATGTACATTATACTGTATTTCCCAATTTCATTAGATGTATTACTATTAGAGTACTCCTCCACATCAAACATAGCATTGTATTTACTGTTTCACACTCTGTTTAACTCACTGAATGAAACTGTGCTTTGCTCATGCTACGTATGAAAGTGTGTTAGCATTTACCTTCACTTTTATTTGTGGAACTCTGCCTGAGAGAATGACAGTGGAAACTACTGATGAGATGGCTTGTACCTGTTGACAGTTAACAAAGTTATTAATGCATTAATAATTCTGGCACATCAAAAACATAATGAATTTAATATAGACAAACATGCAAGGGATCCTTAGTGTTATAAATCAGAAATGTAAGAGTCCTGTAAAAACAAAAAGATTTGTAATCAATCTGCTCTGACTTACTTAATGTAAAAACTTACTAAGCTGATTGCTTACTTGTGTTTAATTAATGGACCCACTGAACTGTACAGCAAAACTGTACAGCCACTAACTGTGGCCCTCAGTTAGTCTAGTATTGTATGTCCGATATGCACCTCCAAATACATTTCAGTAAATGTTTGGTAGCAGTAAATACACTGAAGTGTTGCAATTTCAGGTTTATGTTGATATTTCAAGGGTATTTGGAGTTAAATATGTTGTGCCACATATTCACATGATTTTTTACATATTGAATCACTGTATACTTTCATGTACCATCACAGTAAGTAGCCTACCTTTCCATCTGCTTTCTCGACCACACAGCTTAAATATGCATCAATAACCTACAATACATGATGAAAGAAAAGGCACAATTTCAATAATATTTGATGAATCAATGCCGCTAACAAATACATGTTTAGTGGTACTTAAATGTACCTCATCACTTATCCAGCTTCTCAGTTACAAGCAATGAAATGAAGAGCCATGCAATTTTATGTTTCTCGCTTTGGCCTCCAGTCTCTCTGTGCGTTTGCTGGTCATTACAAATTTGACTAGGAAAAAAACACATATTACATGCATGGTAATACAGTTTCCTTTTTCTCTGTTTTACTACTGTGCATGCCGCCACTTTGTACATGAAAACGTTTAACATAGTTCCATTTATGAAGTATGTTAATCTATTTAAGAAAGGTGCAGTAACCAACTACCTTTCAGAATCCATTGCTTGTCTTCCACCTCCTCCATAAACATGTCATCAAAATTATCATCAGCATCACTTGTATCATTGTTTGAAATACCTTGCCCTATATACTCCTCTTCTTCTGTTGCTGTGACCTCTATGGTTTTCACTGTGCTGTCGTGAGATACAGTGCCATCCACATTTCTAATATCTTCTGAGGGTGTTTCTGGTTCAGTGTCACCAACTGCAATTTCAGTTCCGATTTTTCCCTCTGATGTGCTTTCAGCAACTAACGTGGGTGGCTCTTTACATGGTTTTAAGTGTGCGATACTGTACATGGTTCCTAACCGTTTCCCTGAGATGGTTTGTAATTTCACTCTCTTACCCTCAACAGTCGTAATTTTGTATGGTCCCCGATACCTAGGTTCCAGTACTCCTCCTTTTCTTGTTCTCTTTCTAGCGTTCAGTAACAGAACAGAGTCCCCAACATCAAATGTTATTTCCCGATATTTAGAAGTCTTTCTTTTAGCATAATGTCTTTGTTGTTTTTCTTGTGCTTTAGAAATGTTACTTAGGGCCAGTGCAATGTCAGCATCACGTTTTGATTTCGTATTTATGCTGTACTCTTTGCAGAAATCTTTCCCGAATGTATTCATATCTGGGATCTTTGTAAACAAATGGAGAAGAGGTTGTATTTGTAAAATGAAGACACACTGAATGCCATGTGTACATGAAAGGTGATGGTAATAACATACACTTACCGTGTAATTCTCTGAGACTTCTTCTGAAAACACTGGGTCAGCACAAAACATTAGTCGAAAGGGTGAAATTTGTGTTGTTGCGTGTACTTTAGTTCGCAAAGAAAACAAAATGGGGTCAAGTAATTCATCCCAATTACTCAATTGTCATCAACCATCTTCCGCAATGCTCTGTAACAAATGCTCATTGATTGGTTTGTTTAAAAAAAGAAAGTCACACGTACGGTCTTGACTGAAACAGATCATACATAATCAAAAAGGTGTAATACATAATGAAAAAGACTTTACATGTAACACATTGCTTTTGAAGATTTTTTTGTGAGTTGCATCTTCTTGCATAGCACACTGTACTTGCCATTAGTACTGTAATATTCCCACCCATTCACTTACCTTTTTATGGATTTATTAGCGTTTTCAACCAAGCCATTGGTTTGTGGGTGGTACGGGTTGGTGAAGTTACATTCTATTCTCAATCTTTCACAAATATACAGGTTAAACTGAAAGAAAATAAGTTACACCATAAACTTACATATAGACTTGTGTTAAGGAACGTTCCTTTGCGTATTTGCTTTTATGTGTAATTAGCAAGAGGAATAGCCCATCTTTTAATATTTGTTTTGGAAACAAGTAGTTGTGTGTTTCTTTGTTAGATATGAAGACACCGAAAAATAATTTTATAGCAACACTGACAGTGACCAACAGCAGTTTATAAAAAAAAAAGTATGGTGATTATTTGAGATCAATGGGTGACCTGAGAGTGAGTTTGATTACATAGTACAAATAACCAGAAAAAACCCAGTGATTACCTTATTATTGAATTCTGGACCAAGATCTGTCAGTATCTGCTGTGGGCATCCCTGTCAAACAATCATTTTGTATATGCCCTTTGCCACCTCAGATGCTGACTTACTTCTAAGTGGAAAGGCTTCCATCTTGAAAGATAATCTATAGCTGTCAGTATATACTGGTATTCATCCTTTGTTACTGGTAATGGTCCTATTAAATCCATTCCCACCAATTCCCAGATCGGAGTGACCTACATAGAAGGGTACCAGTTACAGTCATACTACACGTGTTTCTTACTAAATGTTCTCAATAAATCCATAAGTCATAAGCAGAGAATGTAAAGCCCATTTTTAAATATAGAAAAGAAAGAAAGAAAGAAAGAAAGAAAGAAAGAAAGAAAGAAAGAAAGAAAGAAAGAAAGAGAAGTACAGGAATGGGTAACAATACAAGGGTAAAGCAGAAGAAATATCCCCAGTCAATGCAAAGGCACATTAGAGGTAATTGCTGCACTATGCTTTGCCACTTGTATGTATTGGACTCGTTTCAAAATCAAAGCGTCATTGTATTGCAGAAATAATAATGGATAATGATAAACAATAATGTGTCTGATTCCAAAATTCACCTTTGTTTTTCAAGGTGGTGTCCAGATTTAATTCCTTTCCCTCTTTCTGGCAAGTCAGACATCGTGCTACCTGTTTTTGATGGAACAATATGATGATATTAACATTTTGTTATGGAAATAGTATTGCAAGGGAACAGAGTTCAACTTTGCATACCAAATGTATTTTATATTTCTTTTATACATTTTGAACTTCTATTTCAATTGTAAATAGCATTCTTCAGGATTTAGTTTAATCACTTTACATACCCAATTGGCAATGTCTTTGGTCATCCCTGGCCAATAGTATTTTGATGTCAGCATATTTCTCATTTTGAATATTCCTAGATGTCCACCCAATAGACTGTCATGATACCTTTCAATGAGTTGCCGGGCTCCTTTCATGGTATGCACAATGACAACCTTTCTTCCTTTTGCAGAATGGAACAATGTCATAGAAGATCATAGAAGATGGAGCATGGAGGATGATTAAGGTTTCTCGGGGCCCTGGGCCAGAGCAATTGTTGGGCCCCTACCCACCCTGTCCGCCGGCTGCACTACCAATGGCCCTATCCCTTTCATCCTCTTCCCCAGGATCTCACCCATGTTCCACCTCAGCTCCCCACCATGTTGCCTACCCCACAACTGCTTTGCCCATTTTCCACCCGCCCCGCTCTCCCACACAGCCCCAGGACTGGAGAAGCTCTGTCCCCATGTCATACGCCCAGGGCTGTACCAGGGAGCGAGCTCCTCCAGTCCCAGGGCTGCGGCGGGGGTTTGGATGCTGTGGTTCTTTAGGGGACCAGGAGCGGGTTGCTGTGGATTCTCCTGCCCCACCAGGCACTTCTGCTGGAGACTGGGTCGGGCGCAGGGGCTTCCCCTGCTGCCCCACGGCTTCTGCCAGGGCTGGGGTAGGGGCAACATGTTGCACTTAAGCTATGACCGTTTATTTGCAAAGCCATTAATTAATTATAAGGCATATGCCTGTCAAAGACATCTATATACAGTATGGTTCACGATGCCTTGAGTACAAGGGAGGAGTTTCAGTGTATAGTCAGAAATTATTGCTCACTGAACATATGGCACGGAGGGGTTAACGACGGGCGCCCCCACCGCAAACCCCCGCGAGCAGCAGCGGAAGGAAGGTCAGGCGGGGCTCGAAGAGAGCATGCGCAGCGACACCCCCTGAAACCCTCCCTTACGGGCGCCAGAGGGGACAGACGCGCCCCCCGGGGCAGGATGGGAGATGTAGTTCCTGACTCTCCAGGGAGCGGAAGTGACGTTGGGCCGAGCCGAGCCGTGAACGCGCGCGGGCGCTGCGGCTTTGCCTGGCTCGCGCGGGGCCGTTGGATCCTCTCCAGGAGCCGGCGAAGCGTTTTTGTGTCTCCCGGCTCTGGGCATGCGCAGATCGGGGGGCTGGGGCGAGCACCGCATGCGCAGAGGCGGAGCTGCCCTGCTGCTGCTGCTGCTGCTGCTGCGGGGCTGGGCTGGGCTGAGCGGAGCGGAGCGGAGGGTCTGTGCCGGGGAGACCTTCATTAACCCCCGGGCCCGGCCCGGGCCCTGCTCCCGCTGCAGCCGCCCCCTGCTGAGGAGCTGCAGCCTCCAGGTACCGGAGCGAGCCCGGGGGCCGGGCGCTGACTCTGCCCCCGTGTCCGGGGGGGCGGGGACCAGGCATCTCGCAGCGGCGGGATCTGCTCCCTGGGGGGGCCGCGCCCGCGGGCTGGGGGGCTCGGAGCTGCTGTCCCAGCAGGAGCCCAACGCCCCCCGGGCCCGGCCAGGCTCTGCCCTGGGGTTCCTGCGCGTGGCTGGGCGGGAGGCTGGCGGGGGGGTCTGGGAAGGGGCGGATGGGAAATGTCGGTGCAGCCCGGACGTGGCCGGGAGGGGACCCCCAAGGAGTGGGGAGAGAAGGGGGGGCTGAGATCCCCTCGGATTTACCGCTGCCCTCCGCCCTGGGACCACCGTCCTCTCCCGTCCTGCCCCCTTTCTCTCTAGAGAGCAACGAGCGACAGCGGGTGACCCCCCGCCCACATCCCTGAAAAGGTCTCTCCTCCCCCCGATTGTACCCCATTCGCTCCCCACTTCGCCAATGGCCAGTTCAAATCTCACGTTGCTGGCGTCTCCGCCCCATTTTTACCTGTAGCGAGTTGTCCTTTTTTCGGTGGGAAATCCTTCCCCGGCGTGATTTCTGAACTGGGAAGAGGGTTAATGGGCAGAGGCTGGGAGAGCCCCTGAGACACGGATACCGCTGGGCTGGGGGGGCCACTCTCTGCTGGCAACAGGGCATGGGAGGGAGGAGCAAGCATCCCCCAGGGAGAGGGCTCAACCCCAGGTTTCCAGTCCCAGCTACTTCCCCCACCCCCACCTTGCCCAACCCACTGCCTGCTAGTCACATTCCCAGCCCCTCCCGTTCTGACCTGACTCCAGCCCCACTCCTGTCCCCTGTGAAAGCCACATCACCCAGGGCTCCCTGCTGGCCACGTGCATGTGAGGCAACAAGAATCCATCCCCTTCTCTTGTTGATTCCCCTCAAACTTTCCCTCTTTTCTCTTGAACTCTTAAATGGTGACATAAAATCTCCTCACATGCTGGGCTTCTCTCTTGTATCGGCAGATACTTAGTTGGTGGCCCATTTTCTCCTCGGTTCTGAAATACTCTTATCAAATTCTTGAAAATCTTCCTGCTTTTCTCTCCAGGTATCTGCATGAGATCAGGGCTGTTATCGTTCTAAGCGTGGCTCAGGCCTTGACTGAGATCAGGTGTCCCAGTCTGCTGGGCACTGCACAAACCCTAAGCAAGTTTGGGGCACCTTTTGTGCCAGGAACTGCACCCACCCTTACAGAGAGCAGGGACCTTGCTGTACCAGGTGCTACAGTGACCCTGACTGAGCTCCTTGCCCCTTTTCTGCTAGGCCCTGCATCAACACCAAGTGAAATCAGGCTCCAGTTGTGCCAGGTGCTGCAGAGACGGCAAACAAAATCAGGGACCTTGTTGTTCCTGGAGCTGCAGAGACCCCAAGTGAGATCTGGGTCCTGTTGCACCAGGCGCAGCAGAGACCCCAACATAGGTCAGACCCCGCTGTTGTGACAGGTGCTGTGAAGATCCCAAGTGAGATCTGCACCCCTGTTGTGACAGGTAAAACTGAGATCTGGACACCCATCCCCGGGCAAAGGAGCGCAAGACTGTGGCCCAGATTAGAATCTCATAGAAGATCAGGGTTGGAAGGGACCTCAGGAGGCCATCTAGTCCAACCCCCTGCTCAAAGCGGGACCAAACCCCAACTAAATCATCGGAGCCAGGGCTTTGTCAAGCTTGACCTTAAAAACCCCTAAGGAAAGAGATTCCACCACCTCCCTAGGTAACCCATTCCAGTGCTTCACCACCCTCCTAGTGAAAAAGTTTTTCTTAATATCTAACCTAAACCTCCCCCACCGCAACTTGAGACCATTACTCCTTGTTCTGTCATCTGCTACCACTGAGAACAGTCTAGATCCATCCTCTTTGAAACCCCCTTTCAGGTAGTTGAAAGCAGTTATCAAATCCCCCCCCCTCATTCTTCTCTTCTGCAGACTAAAGAATCCCGGTTTCCTCAGCCGCTCCTCATAAGTCATGTGTTCCAGCCCCCTATTAAGAACATAAGAATGGCTGTACTGGGTCAGACCAAAGGTCCATCCAGCTCAGTGTCCTGTCTACCAACAGTGACCAATGCCAGGTGCCCCACAGTGAGTGAACCTAACAGGTAATGATCAAGTGATCTCTCTCCTGCCATCCATCACCCATCTTTGACAGAGGCTAGGGACACCATTCCTTACTTATCCTGGCCAATAGCCATTAATGGACTTAACTCCAGGAGTGTATCCAGTTCTGTCTTAAACCCTGTTATATTCATTTTTGTTGCCCTCCACTGGACTCTTTCCAGTTTTTCCACATCCTCCTTGTACTGTGGGGCCCAAAACTGGACACGCTACTCCAGATGAGGCCTCACCGATGCCGAATAGAGGGGAATGATCACGTCTCTTGATCTTCTAGCAGTGCTCCTACTTATACAGCCCAAAATGCCGTTAGCCTTATTGGCAACAAGGGCAAACTGCTGACTTATATCCAGCTGCTCATCCACTATAACTCCTGCCTCCTCTTCTGCAGAACTGCTGCTTAGTCACTCGGTCCCTAGTCTGTAGCAGTGTATGGGATTCTTCCATCGTAAGTGCAGGACTCTGTACTTGTCCTTGTTGAACCCTATCACGTTTATTTTGGCCCAATTCACTAAATTGTCTAGGTCCCTCTGTATCCTATCCTTACCCTCCAGCATATCCACCACTCCAGACATGGTCTGTATCCATAACTTCAGATACAAACATGATCCATGCACACAAATAGGATAATCATACTCGGCACATCATAACTTTTCCAATGACACCACACATGATGCATATTGCACAAAAAGCATTATAATTCTATCCTAATCATATTATAATCATACCACTATGCTGAATATGGGGTGTCCTGTCAGGCAGGGTCTTATTTCAAGGCACAGGAGTTGGGAATGGACTTCTCCTCTTTGTGGAACAGGAAATAACCCTCCAGCCAGGGCTGGGAAAATGTCTCAGACTTCCAGGGCTGGAGCCTGAATCTACTGACACTTCATTAGTTACCACCACTCCCAGTCTTTGTGGCAACTGCAAACTTTATCAGTGAGGATTTTATATTCTCTTCTAGGTCATTGATAAGAACGTTAACTAGCAGAGGGTCAAGAACCAGTCCTCAGAGGGTCAAGAACCAGTCCTTGCGGGAACCCTCCAGAAATAAATCCACTCAACCATGGTTCCCCATTTACAATCACAAAATAAACCTGGCATACATTAAATAGATTAAAAACTGTATCATTCTAGTTTTTTTAGTCAAAATATTGTGCTGAACCAAGTCATATGCCTTACAGAAGTCTAGGTATATTGCATCAATACTATTAGCTGCATCCAAACTTTTGATCTTCATCCACTAAGGATATCCAATTAGTTTGATAGGATCTATTTGTTCTAAACCTTTGTTAATGGGTACTAATTATATTACCTTCCTTTATTTCTTTATTAATGAAATCCAGTATCGGCTGCTCCATTATCTTGCCCAGTATCAGTGTCAGACTGACACGCTTTTAATTAGCTGGGTCATCTCTCTTACATTCTTTAAATATTGGCACAGCATTAGCTTTATTCCAGTCTTCTGGAATTTCCCCAATGTTCCAAGTCCTAAGTAAAATCAACCTCAACAGTCCACCACGCTCCTCCACCAGGTATTTTAAAACTCTTGGATACCAGTTGTCTGGATCTGCTGATTTAAACATGTCTAACTCTAATAGCTGCTGAGTTATTGTTGGAATGGAAAGAGTGTTGTCGTCAACATCTTATGATATGACTACGTCATGTGCTTTTATCCAAACCCAGGAGAGAAATATTTATTGAACGCTTTTACCTCTTCTGCATTATTTTTGATAATTCCACCATTTCCGTCTAATGACAGGTTTCAGAGTAGCAGCCGTGTTAGTCTGTATTCGCAAAAAGAAAAGGAGTACTTGTGGCACCTTAGAGACTAACAAATTTATTAGAGCATAAGCTTTCGTGAGCTACAGCTCACTTCAAAGCTTATGCTCTAATAAATTTGTTAGTCTCTAAGGTGCCACAAGTACTCCTTTTCATTTCCGTCTAGTAATTTACCACTACCATTGTTAGGATTAATTTTGAACTTTATATACCTTTAAAAACTTCCTTCTTATTTTCATTGATCATTGATTTTTGATAGCTTCCCTTACCAATTTTCTACAATTCTGACCTTCTAACTTATATTCTTTACTATTGACTTCCCCTTTCTTCCATATAGTTTATTTGTAGAGTGTTGGGATTCCTACCAGGGAGCCACCAGCAGGGTCCAGAGACAGCCCCATCTCCTATCTCAGGCTCTGGCTAGTAGGTATGTGATAAATGTGAAAACCCTGCCTTAGTCTGTCAGCTGGGAGACACAATGGTTCTCTTTTTCTACCCTCTGATGCCTCCTGGCTGCTCTAAGCAAGGTGGAGGTGGGACTCAGGTAACATGTGCCTCCCGAAGCTTCCATTTACCTGGTGCTGCTGTTCTGTGAATAGTGGGGTTGTGACTGGGGCAGCAGATACTGAGTGTTGGACTCTTGCTCTTTCAGAGACCTGTGACTTTCGAGGAGGTGGCTGTATATTTCACCAGGGAAGAGGAGGCTCTGCTGGACCCCACTCCGAGAGCTCTCTACAGGGATGTAATGCAGGAGAACTATGAGACTGTGGTATGGCTGGGTAAGGAGTCCTGTCCCCTGGGTTATAAGAAGCTGTGGGGTCTCTAAAGAACTTGAGTAGTAATAACTTTATACCTGTATTTGTCATGCAAGTTTTGACAAGTTCTTCTCCCCCTCCCCCCCCCCTGCACACACACACTTTTTTTGCCTTATCTCCCACCCAGAATAATTTTTGGACATATGCCTTTTTGGTGCTGTCAGTCATTTATCATTATTGGATACATTAATAACTAGAGCTTTCATGCCTTTTCCTCATTTTAAAAGGAAAATATGCTGCCTGTAGAATTCTAAATTGAGTAAATAGGTGTATGACTCATGCATGTCTTGTGTGACAGTCAGATGAGTTCAGCTTTTGATAGGAGAGTGTATAATGTTGCCATTCAGGACCTATGGGTGAAGGGAGAACAGAGCCGTGGGAGGGGAGGAGAAGCAGGGAGTAACTAATTCTGGGGTGCTAGGACATGGGTAGTGTGTGTGCCGGATTAGAGGTAAGAAGGAAGAGGGAGGGATGAGGTAGTGAGAGACGAGGAGGGAACATAGGAAGCTCCCAAGGTGCCTGGACGTGGTGGTGGCTGAGAATAATGGGAAGAAAGTGAGGGGAGTGTGGAGGAAAGGCACCCAGGAGGTGTGCTGGGTGGATCAGTGGGAGGTAGGAGAGTTTTGGGGATCTAGAGCTGTGGGGGATCCTAGATCTTTAACCCCAAATCCCTGCCCAGGCCTTTTTGCTTTACAGCCTGCACTCCAGTTTTATTTCTGTTCAGTTTCACTTCATTATACATTTTCCCCCAAACGTTATTATTTTAACTCTTGACCTCCCTCTCCCACTCGTTACCCCCCTCCCCATATAACCTCCCCGTCTCTATGCACAGCAACCCCATCCACCGATCCTGAGTCCTTGCTGCATTCCTCCATCCCACAGTAGGGCCACTACCCAGGCACAAATGGGCACTTCGTTGATGATGTCAGGGTGGTAGGATAGCCTGTACAATTTTTACACCTCTGTATTGCGGTACAACTTGCCCTTTTACATGGCTGCTCAAAGTTATTTGAGAAGATGAAATTTGGTGAAACACACAGAAACTTAATTTAATACAGGCAGTTATAATTGGAATCATAGGCAAGGATCAATATGCATAATGATTAGACTAAGGTAAGTATAGTAAAGAGAGTCTTGCACTGTGCATACTTCCAAGTTATGGACATAGGGAAACAAAGATTGAGGGACAAGGGAGTCCATCAGAAGGAAGGCCCTCCTTCAGTTTACACTGCCTTGGTGACCTGACAAAATGGTAACTAAGAGAGGTATTTTATCCACTTATGGTAATAGGATGGCTATATCTATATCTGCTCCTTTACTCTGATTACAGTAATGTCAATAGCTGCCCCAACCCATATGTGGCCTTTGGGAAGTCCATAATTAAGCATCAAGCATTAATACTCATGATTTACATCACTTATTTACATCACTATTTATTAATAATTCTAATATATGAATGCGGCCCAACTGCTGAGATACTGCATAGCAACCTAACTGCTAAAGCCCACCCCTTCTTTCAGAATCCTGTGGTGTATTGCACCTGTTGGTGATTACTTGTTAGTTTTTTCAAAATGTGGGGTCAAAATATCTCACCTGGGATTCTCTCCTTATATCTCTCCCCAAAATATCTTACCTATGCTACGCAACTCCAGCTACGTGAATAATGTAGCTGGAGTGAACTTACCTTAGGTTGAGTTACTGCAGGGTGTACGCTGCGGGGGGTCGACGGGAGAGCGTCGGGGTAGAGTCAGCGGTAGAGTACAGGGGTTGACTGGAGAGCCAGCTGCAGTCAATCTGCAGTTGATTTGGCGGGTCTTAACTAGACGCACTAAATCGACCACCAGTGGATCAATCTCAGAGCGTGGATCCGGGCTGTACTGTAGACCTGCCCTTAATAGCCCATCTATTTATGTTCACCTCTTTGACCCTCCATGCATATTGCAAGCTAATAAGCAATTTTCTGATAATGACATCTTATCTCTAGCAAGTATAAAATTGCACATAAGACTTGAGACTAGGTCAAAGATCATAAAATCAGGTCGGGGTGAACAGGAGTGAGAGTTTGGAGATTTCAGAGTAGCAGCCGTGTTAGTCTGTATTCGCAAAAAGAAAAGGAGTACTTGTGGCACCTTAGAGACTAACAAATTTATTAGAGCATAAGCTTTCGTGAGCTACAGCTCACTTCATCGGATGCATTTGGTGGAAAAAACAGAGGAGAGATTTATATATACACACACACACAGAGAACATGAAACAATGGGTTTATCATACACATTGTAAGGAGAGTGATCACTTAAGATAAGCCATCACCAACAGCAGGGGGGGGAAGGAGGAAAACCTTTCATGGTGACAAGCAGGTAGGCTAATTCCAGCAGTTAACAAGAATATCAGAGGAACAGTGGGGGGTGGGGTGGGAGGGAGAAATACCATGGGGAAATAGTTTTTCTTTGTGTAATGACTCATCCATTCCCAGTCTCTATTCAAGCCTAAGTTAATTGTATCCAGTTTGCAAATTAATTCCAATTCAGCAGTCTCTCGTTGGAGTCTGTTTTTGAAGCTTTTTTGTTGAAGTATAGCCACTCTTAGGTCTGTGATCGAGTGACCAGAGAGATTGAAGTGTTCTCCAACTGGTTTTTGAATATTATAATTCTTGACGTCTGATTTGTGTCCATTCATTCTTTTACGTAGAGACTGTCCAGTTTGGCCAATGTACATGGCAGAGGGGCATTGCTGGCACATGATGGCATATATCACATTGGTAGATGCACAGGTGAACGAGCCTCTGATTGTGTGGCTGATGTGATTAGGCCCTATGATGGTATCCCCTGAATAGATATGTGGACAGAGTTGGCAACGGGCTTTGTTGCAAGGATAGGTTCCTGGGTTAGTGGTTCTGTTGTGTGGTGTGTGGTTGCTGGTGAGTATTTGCTTCAGATTGGGGGGCTGTCTGTAAGCAAGGACTGGTCTGTCTCCCAAGATCTGAGAGAGCGATGGCTCGTCCTTCAGGATAGGTTGTAGATCCTTGATGATGCGTTGGAGGGGTTTTAGTTGGGGGCTGAAGGTGATGGCTAGTGGCGTTCTGTTGTTTTCTTTGTTGGGCCTGTCCTGTAGTAGGTGACTTCTGGGTACTCTTCTGGCTCTGTCAATCTGTTTCTTCACTTCAGCAGGTGGGTACTGTAGTTGTAGGAATGCATGATAGAGATCTTGTAGGTGTTTGTCTCTGTCTGAGGGGTTGGAGCAAATGCGGTTATATCGTAGCGCTTGGCTGTAGACAATGGATCGAGTGGTATGATCTGGATGAAAGCTAGAGGCATGTAGGTAGGAATAGCGGTCAGTAGGTTTCCGATATAGGGTGGTGTTTATGTGACCATCGCTTATTAGCACCGTAGTGTCCAGGAAGTGGATCTCTTGTGTGGACTGGTCCAGGCTGAGGTTGATGGTGGGATGGAAATTGTTGAAATCATGGTGGAATTCCTCAAGAGCTTCTTTTCCATGGGTCCAGATGATGAAGATGTCATCAATGTAGCGCAAGTAGAGTAGGGGCATTAGGGAACGAGAGCTGAGGAAGCGTTGTTCTAAGTCAGCCATAAAAATGTTGGCATACTGTGGGGCCATGCGGGTACCCATCGCAGTGCCGCTGATTTGAAGGTATACATTGTCACCAAATGTGAAATAGTTATGGGTCAGGACAAAGTCACAAAGTTCTGCGACCAGGTTAGCCGTGACAGTATCGGGGATACTGTTCCTGACGGCTTGTAGTCCATCTTTGTGTGGAATGTTGGTGTAGAGGGCTTCTACATCCATAGTGGCTAGGATGGTGTTTTTAGGAAGATCACCAATGGACTGTAGTTTCCTCAGGAAATCGGTGGTGTCTCGAAGATAGCTGGGAGTGCTGGTAACGAAGGGCCTGAGGAGGGAGTCTACATAGCCAGACAATCCTGCTGTCAGGGTGCCAATGCCTGAGATGATGGGGCGTCCAGGATTTCCAGGTTTATGGATCTTGGGTAGCAGATAGAATACCCCAGGTCCTGGCTCCAGGGGTGTGTCTGTGCGGATTTGTTCTTGTGCTTTTTCAGGGAGTTTCTTGAGCAAATGCTGTAGTTTCTTTTGGTAACTCTCAGTGGGATCAGAGGGTAATGGCTTGTAGAAAGTGGTGTTGGAGAGCTGCCTAGTAGCCTCTTGTTCATACTCTGACCTATTCATGATGACGACAGCACCTCCTTTGTCAGCCTTTTTGATTATGATGTCAGAGTTGTTTCTGAGGCTGTGGATGGCACTGTGTTCTGCATGGCTGAGGTTATGGGGTAAGCGATGCTGCTTTTCCACAATTTCAGCTCGTGCACGTCGGCGGAAGCAGTCTATGTAGAAATCCAGGCTGCTGTTTCGACCTTCAGGAGGAGTCCACCTAGAATCCTTCTTTTTGTAGTGTTGGTAGGAAGGTCTCTGTGGGTTAATATGTTGGTCAGAGGTGTGTTGGAAATATTCCTTGAGTCTGAGACGTCGAAAATAGGATTCTAGGTCACCACAGAACTGTATCATGTTCGTGGGGGTGGAGGGGCAAAAGGAGAGGCCCCGAGATAGGACAGATTCTTCCGCTGGGCTAAGAGTATAGTTGGATAGATTAACAATATTGCTGGGTGGGTTACGGGAACCATTGTTGTGGCCCCTTGTGGCATATAGTAGTTTAGATAGCTTAGTGTCCTTTTTCTTTTGTAGAGACTCTTGGGCCCCGCTCTCTCCATCTGCAGCAGCCACAAGCTGCCTTCCTTCCAGGCTCCTTGGATCTTGGAGCCTGTCCCTTCTGACATTGCATGACCCAGGTCTTCTTTCTTACATTCTCCTTTTCTGGATTCAGAGTAGCAGCCGTGTTAGTCTGTATCTGTAAAAAGAAAAGGAGTACTTGTGGCACCTTGGAGAGTAACAAATTTATTAGAGCATAAGCTTTCGTGAACTACAGCTCACTTCATCGGAAGAATTGGAGGCTGTTGCTCCTGAATTTCAGTGTTTAATTCCCCAGCCTTCTCCACACACTGGGGGAGTTTAATTCTTCCTCCCATTATACCTGAATCACTAGATTTCCTAATTCCCCACAATGTGCTTTTGAAATATCACAGTTCTGGGACAGCTAAGCCTCTGACCTGCCTCCGTGGTCTGCTCAAGGAATGCCTGCTCAGGTATCAGGCCTCTAGCCAGCCCCTCTGTATGGGTAGGAACCCACATGCCTCTCCTTTTTGACCAGGTTTGAGGATTGCAGCTTCTCCTACACTGTGCTCACTGGACTAACCTCCAGTTCCTGTGCTTTGCTTTTTCTCCAAGGGCTGTAAACACTGTGTATGTGATAGAGTTGGGAACTTTGGTGATACTTCTATGATGCCAATACACACCTCAGTTTCCCTCTCTGATTGGTATTGCTGTGATTAGAAAGAGCAGGAGACATGAGGTGTTTTGTCACATAGTTGTTATGGGGTGATATGAATGGGTCATTAAGGACTGGTTGGAACCAATCCACATCAATGGAATACCCGACAGAAACAAGGGAATAATTGTCACCTGTCCACGGGAGGATCTCCCCTTGGCTGAGTGAAGCATTTATGGACTTATGTTTTTGGGAGCAGGAAGAACTGTTCTTGCAGATGCAGGGAACTCTATTGGAGAGAAGGCAAATGGACAGGTACAGTGAATGGAAACCAAACTGTTTTCTAGGGCAGCATGACTCAAGGGCATTGGCCAGTATGGACTATATTGTCTTCTTTGCTTCTGTGCCCTAATCTAAAGACTTTCAATGCTGCGTTTCGATTGACTAATAAACCCTGCTATGTTTTAAAAGTCTGCCCAGTGTCACAGCACAAACTTGCACTGTGCATTGAATGAGGAACAGTCTCTGAACAGGAGTGTCATTCAGTTGGACCTGTTGGCAGAGCTCACAGCTTGAAATAGGGTTGAAGCCAGAGGCTCAGTTGTAGGTGTTGAAACTACATTGGCCTATCCTTGTGGAAGAGTGGAACCCATTGGGTGTCTAGTGCACTCAAGGTGCACCTCCCAAGGGCGGTTTAAAAGCCAGGGCATTTCACAGATCCTGTGGATCCATGACAGTGTCAATGTGCCTTATGGGAAAAAGATATAAAGCAAGAAAAGCATCAAAATGCATATTTACCAACAGTCTTCTTGGGAATCCCCAATCATTTCCAAAATGTATTAAAACCTTACGTCTTGGTTATCAGGTCATGTCAGTTTGCAGCCCAAAAAGACCCCCCTCAGTCAGCTCAAACTCAGCTGTGTCTCCCCAAAAAGTCTGTCTGTCTTCTTCAGTCTCCTGAAAGAGGTAAAATCAGTTACTGCCCCTTTCTGTATGGGGCAAAGCTTCAAAAGATGGAGTTCTGTATAACCAGCCTTGAGATCCAGCCTTAGTGATACCAGATTGCACAGGAAACCTATCCCTCAGCCCTACTCGGTATCATCTGGCCCATCTCAGCATCATAGTCTGTGAAGTATTCATGCTTTGAAGGGCTGTCTCAAAGATACGGATAACAGTCATAAATAGGGCCAGTATTTGTTGGCAACAAAAAGAGAGTAGTTGACAAACATGAACAATATATAATCCTTTACAGCCTGAAAGTGCACTGCGGGAGAGGACAGGAGCCAGCTGTGTGGAGGAGGTGGGGCCCAGACACTGGGCATTGAGAGCCTAGGGCCGTCTGTGTGCTGGGGAGACGGGACATGAACCAGCTGCGTGCAGGGGAGATGATCCGGGGAGAGGTGCTGTTGACACAGTCAAGAGCAGGTGCGAGCGCAGTCTGCTCTGCAGCATGATGAGGGTGCCTGGTGTCCCATTGCCAAGTGCCCCGCCTCTCAAGGAGAAGCTCCACAGTTTTTTCTGAGCCCAGACTTATATGAGGAGGGAAGAAATTGGTAGCAAGTCTCAAAAGCAGCCAGCCCCCAGCCTTTGCCCTTTGCCCTGGGGAGGAGTCAGGTGTCTCCAGGCAGAAATCTGGGGTTTGTGACCCTGCATCCCCACGCACCCTCTGTTCACCTATTCTGGATATGAAGGGTGATTTCAGAAATGAAGAGTAATTTCAGGAAAAAATGCAGTAATAACAGCAATTTCCGGAAAACACTGGCCCTAGTCATAACATTAAATGTAAGAGTCTCAAGATGTATACCTGTGTTCATCAGATCTGTCACTCTGCCTTCATATAGTTCACTCTGCTGGTGGGCTCTACCTCATCCCCCATTCTGTGTCTTTCTTGTCTATTTAGATTGTAAATTCTTCAGGGCATGGGCCATCTAGTGTTCTGGGTTTGTACTGTGCCTAGCACAACAGGGGCCCATGGTTAGTTGGCTCTTGGGCACTAAGGTAATGAATATGATTTATAATAATAACTCTCCTGCCACTTTGAGCCAAGGAAGCTAGCCCTGGGATGTTACTTCTTAAAAATGAGCTGGGGTTAAAACCATGGAATATTCCTTGTGACAAGTATCCCACAAATTCCATGGACCGACCTTGTTTTCTTTTCCTTCCCAGGGTTTCCAATTTCCAAACCTGATGTGATCTTGCAGCAGGACTGAGGGGAACAGCTGTGGGTCTCAGACCTCTATGGCTCTGAAAAAAAGTGCTCCCGAGACTGTCTGCACAGGTGAGGAATTGGGTAAACCATCTCAAAAACTGTCCGTGAATACAGGAAACATTTGGGATGCCCTACAAAGACTCTCCAAGTTATAAGCTCTCCAAGTTCAGGATTGTTCCCTGCAGATGTGGAATCATTAGGCAGATGTCATTCATGGCTTCCCACCTATCCTGACTGACAGTTGGCAGCAGCTCCCTCCCCAGTCTCACTTTCCCTTGAGAGTTCTGGTGAGATGCATGCCCCGAACTGATACCTTCCTCTCTCTCGTTTGGGGAAAATCAGCTCCTGATAGGTTTGATCTCTCCCACACGTATTTTGGTTTGTTCACACCTTTTTCCATTCCTCTCTCTGGTGCAGGGAGTGACCTATGTCTGGATTCTGTCTGTCTCCCATCAGGTGACGGGATGGTGAGTGAGAACGAGGAGACACCCCAGCAGGAAGATGCTGAGCAAGTAGAACCACATGGGATGTTATCCGGAATATCCAAAGGGAATGTTTCTGGGAGTTGTGCACTCCCAGAAAAAGCAAAAGCCTGTGAGATTCAGCACAGGCCAGAGGAAAACTTCAGTAGCCACTCAGACCTTATTACATGCGAGACCATCAGCTTGGAAGAGACATGCTACATATGCCATGAGTGTGGGAAAAGCTTCAGTGGGAACTCTGACCTTCTCACACATCAGAGAATCCACAGGGGAGAGAAACCCTACACGTGTTCTGAGTGTGGGAAAAGCTTCAATCGGAGCTCACACCTCAACAGACATAGGAGCATCCACACAGGAGAGACACCCTACACGTGCGCTGAGTGCAGGAAAAGCTTCAATCGGAGCTCAAGCCTTATTAGACATCAGAGAATCCACACAGGAGAAAAACCCTACACGTGCTCTGAGTGTGGGAAACGCTTCAGTTATAACTCAGTCCTCATCTCACATCAGAGAATCCACACAGGCGAGACACCCTACATGTGCTCTGTGTGTGGGAAAAGCTTCAATCAGAGCTCAAGCCTTATTAGACATCAGAAAATCCATACTGGGTGGACACCCTACACGTGCCCTGAGTGCGGGAAATACTTCAGTTATAGATCAGCCCTTACCATACATCAGAGAAGTCACACGGGTGACAAACCCTATGGATGTTCTGAGTGTGGGAAACGCTTCATGGATAGTTCAGCTCTCATCACACATCAGAGAATCCACACAGGAGAGAGACCCTACATGTGCTCTGAGTGTGGGAAAAGCTTCAATCAGCGCTCACACCTTATCAGACATCGGGCAGTCCACATAGGAGAGACGCCCTACACATGTGCTGAGTGTGGGAAAAGTTTTAAGCAGAGCTCTGCCCTCATCTCACATCAGAGAATCCACACAGGAGAGATGCCCTACACGTGCTCTGAGTGTGGGGAATGCTTCAGTTATAGCTCAGCCCTTACGAAACATCAGAGAATTCACGGCGGAGAGACGTCCTACATGTGCTCTGAGTGTGGGAAAAGCTTCAGTCAGAGCTCAGGCCTTATTAGACATCAGAAAATCCACATATGAGAGAACTGTAATAAATGCCTTGATCCTGGCTGGCCAAAGATTGTTTTTTAAAAAATCACAATTGCCAATTCCCACATAGCGACCTTTGCACCATGTTCACGTGGTCTTTCAGCTCCCCTAGATGAGTTGCCTGCTTCTGCCTTTTGCAACTCCCTGTTCTTTGGGGTCAGTCCTGGGATTTTTTTTCTATCCTCTTCTCCTTTTGAGTTGTAGGAGTGTGTGTCCCTCCAGCCAGGAATGTTCATCAGTTCAAGGTAGGGGAGAGAGATGTCGTCCAAAAAGCTACCCTGAGGCAAAAACTGCCTGGACCTTACATCCACTAGGACTGTACGTGGTGTTGGCTGCTCAAGTTAGTGACCTTGGTGTAAAAAGACAATTATAGTTGTAGTGCAGATGTAGCCTAGGTGCTGCTGTTGGCATTAGCTTTCCCCTTGACCTGACCTAAACTCCATCACTTTTCCTAGTCTAAACAAACCTTGAGCATCACGGTTATACTGTCCCCCCCATTTCAAAGCAATTGTTAGTTATCAGGTTCCCCCTTTGGGAACCATTTTTTTCATTCCCAGTTGCTCTGATGTTGCTTCAGGTTGTGCTGGAGACCAGATATTTTTACTACCATTTTCCTCACTTAAAATATATTGAACTATAAAAGAGAACAGGAACAGGGCACGGATAGGGAAAAATACCCTCTGTAGCAACGGAAGAAGATAGGGTAAGTCAGAGGGATTCCCTTATTTCCACTTTACCAAACCAATCCCCCTGTTAAACTGGTTAGGTCAATATTTTTTCTAAAGGGCTGGGAAGAGTATTCCCGAGCAATGACTTGTAACTAAGCAAAATACCCATGCATTTGGCTCCCAAAGAAGTTGTGGCTCAGGTCCTTCAGGAGATGGCTCCTGAGGAAATCTCCTTCCTAAACTGTTAGGAATCATGTTGCTTACTATTTGGGAAATGCAATCCCTATCTAGATAGGAATGGGAAAAATGGAAGCTCTATTCAGCTCACCACTGTCAGATGCTGCAAATGTGTAGAAAATGAAATCTGTGTTGAATGTGATATAGCTGCAAAAAGATACCTATTTTTAATAGATACCTGATATGTGGTGTCTTACAGGGATTCTAAGCCACTCCTGAATTTAATCCCTAATTTCAATCTGTGCCACCAGATTAAGGAAATAAAAGGGCATATTTGTGGGAGTTATACCTCACTTTCACTACTGATATATTGTGTGGTTGGTGAAGAATTCTATGGCAGAGAAGTGTAAAATTACTCCAAGTAAGGTCAAAGATTTGACAAGAACTCGGCTAGAAACTGCAGGTATGAGTGGTTGATTTTCACCTAGAGATGGAAGCTGTGGTGATCTGTGGTCTAGGTATACTATTTTTAGAACACTGCTCCCTAGTTAAGTGGCACTGATCATGGTCCTAAAGGATGCCATGATTAAATTGGGAACAACTGTCTTTTACCATTTGGAGCCAAAGTTTCATGAAGCACAGAGAGAAACAGCTGATTCCTTCAGAGCCATTCCATGCCTATAGGTCCCAATCTGGCTGATTTGCAGGACAAGAAGCACTTCCATGCTGCCAATGAGGAAATGTACCAGATTCCAAGTTCAGACTGCAGAATACATGAATGCTGAGTCCAGAATCTGTGGTTTGGTCTTGTAGCTTTGCTATTAAGTCATGCATTTGTATCGCTTCTCCACCTGCTGCTACGTTGAAAGATTAGAAAGTGTGAAAATAGAGCACAGGTGCTTTTTCTCATAATGCAACCTTCTCACATAGTGTGAGACCCCTTCCACCCACACTTATGGGAGAAGATCCAGGGAGAAATGAACTCACAGAAATAGAAGGCTCCTAGATAATTGTAGAACGTGACTTCACACAAGGCTGACTGGGTGGAAATGGGAATTGAGAGAAAACTGCCCTATAGGTTTATATTTTGTAATCTTTAAATGAATTGTTACCAGCGACAATTTAAATTAAACTTGAAGTTAATTAGTTAACCCTTCCTTCCTAGCAGAGGAAGCCACACCCCAGAAGCTCTGCTGGGCATGCTCCAACTGGAGAACACGTATAAAAGCCTGCAGAGTTTCTCAGTCTGGGCTGACTGCCGGAGGGGAAGGAGACACGCCGCCAGCTCCTGAGGAGGGAAAGCCTGCACTCCAGGATCCAGAGGCCAGCCAAGCCGAGGCCCAGATGGAGGATGCCCCAAAGTGGAGTACACTGTGTTTATGGTAGGGAGTGACCCAGGGGAACTTTAAAGACAAAGTGCGTGAGTGCCGCAACGACACTCTGCATGTTGCAGGCGGATCCCCATCAAGCTAAGGCCAAGGGGAACCCCACCACTAGCAGAGTCCTGGGTCGGGACCTGGTGGAGAGGGCGGGCCCAGGTCCCCCTACTGCCCTGACACTTGGGGTGAGCTGCATGGACTCCGGCCACTAGGCTGCATTACCCCGCCTAAGAGGGGGACGTGGCCATTGGTCCACACTTCCCTGGCATGTGTGGATGAGCTGCATGGACTCCGGCCTCTAGGCCACACCACCCCGCCTGTGAGGAGGAAGGTATTTTGACTCTGGCCATTGGGCCACACCGCCCTGATACTTCGGGTGAGTTACCTGGACTCTGGCCACTAGGCCGCACTACCCTGCCTGTGAGGGGGAAGGTATATGGACTCTGGCTGTTGGGCCACACTGCTCTGACATTGGGAGAGATTTATATGGACTCTGGTCATTAGGACCCACAACCCCGATCAAAGGAGTGATTGCACAGAAACAGGCCATTGGGCCACATTGGGCCGCCCACAGAGAGATGGGCATGGGAGACTTGAGAGTGGCGAGGGTTTGACACCCCATCCCACCCCTGCCACAAAGGGGTGCTGTGGTGCCAGACCCGCCAGAGGCTGATTATGTGATAACTTTCAGTGTTCCAATATAATTCAGGTTTTCTTCTAGTTCTCTCCCTGCCCCCTCCTACTATATAGGAAATTGTTGCTAATCCTGAAATTAAAACCTCACTCCAAGGGAATTAGAGTGGAGGAATATGTGAGAGAAATAGCATGTATGAAAATAGAGACCTAGTATAGACTGTCATTATTTCTATTTAAAATCGAATTTATTTTGATACATTTTTAAATAAATCATCTGTTAGGAGGAAAATTACTTGAGACAAGATGTGTAACCTTTTACCCAGTTAGAGGGTAATAGCCACAGAGTTGCCCAGGTCTCTTGTTTTCAAAGCAAAGATGTCACATACGGCAGGACATGTCAAAATCTAAACTGGTGATGGATGTGTGATGGTAGCTTTTCTGAGTTGTTCTTTTTGTGGTTTGTTTTTTTTTTTCATTTAATTTTTGTTTTGTTTTTGCAACCAGTTATTTTTATAGATGCTGAGGCCCCTTTTCCTTTTAAGTACAACACTTTAACTCTCAGGCCTGGCTCTGGAAACCTCCTCAGAAATGGCCTTGCGTTTCTTTCATGTGTGATATCTTCGGGGTTCACACATCCATGCTACATGGGGTTCACAGCAATAGATACTTTGAGAAACCTGCTGGGTTAAGTGGGCCTTTTCCAAACTGACATTGGCCTAAAGTCTACTTCAGTTCAGCTGGATTGGGACATATCTATATCAAGGGAGTGGTTCACACCTGATTTTCCCAGAGACCTCAGGGGAAGGGTGGTAAAATAGGATAAGTAGGAATCTACAACAATGAAGTTAAAGATCAGGGTGAAAGACCCTCACTTTGCAGGTCAAAAAGCCTGTTCTGTTCATTCCCTCTGACACATCTGGCACTGGTCACTCTCAGGCACCACACGGGGTTAGATGGACCATTGCTCTGACCCAGCATGACCAGTGTTGCGTTCTTATGTAAACCCTCTACAGCCTTGTCTACACTGGCAAGTTTCTGCATAGTAAACCAGATTTCTGCGGTGTAACTTCTGAGGTGTGCACACTGCCAAGCTACTTAGTTTGCAGAAACTGCTCAGTAGCAGCGCTGTTAAAAAAAAAAAAAAAAAAAGCCACCCTGATGAGAGGCGTACAGCTTTCTGTGCCAGTGCCAGTGTAGACACCCTGTTCCATTACAGCTCTGCAACTAGTCTCGGGTAGGTGTCCCACAATCTCTGTTCTCATCTCTCTGGTTATCGGTTTGAACTCTACTGCACTGCCCTCAGTGACCAACCGGGAATGCCACCCCTTAAATTCCGTGGAAATTTTGAAAGTCCCACTTCCCTCAGAGACCAGTTATGGTTACCGACCCATCCTGAAATTAGAGCAGGATATTTTAAAGCTTTATCTCATAGTAAAGTAACACAATTCAAACGTCATCGCAGAGGATAAAGCACTCCATCATTTCATATTTATTGCTACTGATCTCACTGAAAAACTTCCTTGGTGCTACTCCCAGCACTTTAGGGAGTTTTTCCCCTTCTCCCTTCCAGCTGTGGTTATGGGATTGCAGGACGTCTCCAGATGGCCAGATTTGCTCTTTGACTTACATCCTTCACTTATTTGAATGAAGCTGTCTGCTACCAGTTTAGTTCATAGCTCAGGTACCGGCAGCTAATTACAAAGGCTAAATTCCCATTGCCATCAGTGGGAGGTTATCCTGGGCTGCCAGGGCTGCAGGATTTGGTCCATGATCAACCAAGGTGCTACAACAGCTGCACTCTTACATGGTGGGTCCTGTAGCCTATTACTAAACTACTCTGCCATAGTCTGCAGGGTGGCCTGACTTGCTGAGAATCTGGCAGAAGAGAGACCCTGGAGCAGAGAAGGAAAATGTCCTCAGCAGTCATAACTGGCAGGAGCAGGAAAGGTTGGATTTGTTTTTAAACTTCTCTCCCTGCTCAGGCCTTTAATCATTCCTGTGGCTCTTCTCTGAGCCCTCTGCAATTTATCAGGGAAAACCAACCCACCAACCAACCAAGCCAGGCTGTTCTGAGTGATGTAACAATCTATTGCCTTCCAAGGTTGAATATCAATCAGATCATTCTATTCACCCAAGAGTTCAACTTTAAGGCCTTTTTGTTTTCTAGTTCCAATCAAATCCTGTGCAACAGCATCATTGTTAACTCATCATTTGGTCACTTCACATTCACAGGTTCCCAGAGCTGGCAGGTCTAAGTCTTTCCTCCCACACCAACATGAAAAAAATCAGTGACAGAAAATGCCCTAAAGCCCCTCTGCTTCCTTGCCCACTAGACTGTGGAAATACACAAGGGAAAGTGCTTTCCTCTCTCCTCCTGACCCTGAGTAACATTTCTGTCTGTCCTTGAGATTCTGCCACAGGGATAAAGGTTGAGGATGCATATGACATGTTAAGGCTTCATTGATTTGTTCATTCCTTTACTCCTTCATTAGTAACAAGGGTGCATGAGCTCAAAATAATCCAGCTCTGACTTTCACACAGGAGGCTATTTCCAGGCTCACAATTCCCCCCCCCCCCGCCCCGCCCCCAAATCTATCTTTCTAACCTGAACAAGTTGAATCTGGAGACACTGAGCCCCAGGATGCCTTTCTTTCATCAAATATTTTTGGAATATATCACGTTAACTGGGTAGGTCTTCCCCTAGGAAGAGTCTGTCCAGTGGCAACACCCAGTGCACACTTCCCATTTATGAACTCATCTTCAGTTTATAGGCCATTGAACCTAGCGAGGCAGGGAGGATCCCTTTGGTTGGGCTCCAGCCTAAGCAAGCTCCTGGAGCGAGAGCCCGGCAAGCCTGAGTCAGCTGGCCTGGGCCAGCTCTGGGTTTTTAATTGTACTCTAGACATACACTTGGTATCAAAATCCCAGCTTTCTCATCAGGAAATCAAGCCCTAGTCCCCCACGTGACAGGTCAGGATAGTCACCACTATATTCATGAGGTCAGAACCGACAACTGCATAGGGACCTAGGGGAACAACTTGTCCAGCTCCTAGAACAGCTTTGTACAAACATTTTCCCCATCAAAATGATCCAGAGTTTTTAAAATGAGAATAAGAGAACAAACTAAATCAAAACCAGAGAAACTGCTATCAATCTCCCCACCACACATAGTTTGGGTCTGAATTTTTCTACTGAAATTTTGAGGCAATAAAACTCGCACTGCTATTGTCCAGAAACAAACCTAAACCTCCCGTGCACTGTCTAGGACTTTGATTGCTGAACCACCAATGCTTCAGCTCCTTCTGTGAGATTTTCAGCTGCCCAATACTGCTGCTATTCCAGGGGAGCAATTCTTGACTCCAGTACGCATTGATCTCAACCCTGTTCTGTGTATCACAGGTTTCTCTAGGAAAGGGCAGTGAATGGTTCTAGGATCCAGTGATCCTCATTCAAATCAGGCCAGAATATGAGAATCCTTCCCCTTTTCCAGGCTGTGGGAGGGGAGACATCTAAAGGAGCTCTCTGAGCTATAGCACGTGGCTAAGTAAAGAGAATAAGCCCTATATTCTCCCTCTGCTTTGGGTGCTGGGCTTACTCCTGAAGTATCTTTACCCACGTAGTCTCTATGGATCACCCCTAACCCTTGATGCTGCTTTCTACAGAATATGAAAGGAGCAGAGGCAGTGCAGGAGCCTTCTGGGACACAGATCTGAGGCTTTGGGAGAGAGAGATTGTCTGAGACATCAGAGCGCTATAAACCATGCAGCTACCTCCTAAATCGGGCCTGTTCCAGCCCTGAGTCTGAGCTACCAGGGTCCCTCCCACAAAACAGGGTGCCCACAGCCTACAGCCTGAAAATAGGCAATTGAAACTAACTCATGCTCTCTCTGTCATGGCTTCCCCTAGACCAAATGGCATCCTAGCCAAGAAGCATCTTTGGTGCGCCCCCATCCCCAATATGTTTAAACCTTTGAATACCTTATTTTTTATTGCATTTGTAGCTCATTTCATGATTTCAATGTACAATTTGGATGCATGATATTCTGTGTCATAAGACAATAAATTTGCATGCTACGATCTGTATTTATTCATGCCATATATAAGCAAATAAAAAATTCATTTCCTTTGAGCATATAAAAACTTTTTAATTTTAACAGTAACTGAAATGCATTAATATCTAGAAATTGAACTGTCACCAACACAGGGTGGAGCACTATTAAATAGTGTTACAGTAAGAGACAGAGTTAGAATGGTAACCCTAGTCCTTTAGTTCAAAGATCGCTTTTCTCACCTTTCCCCTCATGAACTGAAGTGCAGCATTACAGAGATTGAAGCACTGGCCTATCTCCTTTTCAAGTGATGAAATAGCAAACGATGTCAGTCTCTCATTGGCCATCGGCGATCGGAGATGTTTTGTTGAGACTAAGCTTCAGGGTGAGAAGCAGCTGGCCAAATAAAAAAAAAATTGTGCAGGTGCCAAAGTAGCTCAGTTGGGTGAGTGTTAGACCGAAGATCTAGAGGTCTCTGGTTCAATCCCAGGCTTTGGCATGCTTTCATCCCTCTTTGTGCAGGGGTGAGCTGTTTTCTGGAAGCACAGCAGTTTCTTTACCTGACCCGAGGCACTCATTTCAGGTGCTGCTGTAGGAAAAGACATGGTGGGCTTCCGCATCTGCTTGGCTTACCTCACCTTTCTTTCTTTCTTCTCTTGCTCTTTCCCAGGAAGGGGAAGAAAAAGAAGCTCTCCTTCAATCTGGAATCACAAATGAATCATAAGATTGACTTCCTGGGAGCCAGCTCCAGTTCTTTGCTCTAGGCCAGTCACCTCTTGGAGCCTTGTAGCTTGGCCTCCTCTGCCCTTGGAGGTTGGCCTACAGAGACCGGCTCTTCCTGCTGGTCTCACTTGCATGACTTGCCAAAGGAGAAAGTGAGGTGGGAATGGGGTAAAAGAGGAAGGTAATGCTGAAGAAGGCAGGGCAGAAGCTAAGCTAAGCTAATCTCAGTGGAGTTAGTAGAATGCCACCATTCATTCTGCCAAAGCCTGGGAAGGTGCGGTTGGCTGCTTGGAGGTAGAATCCTGTGCCTGCCTCTGGCATCCCAGGGATGGCTGCTTGCAGCCCAGGAGAAGAAGCGGGGTTCTGGGTGGAAGGAAAAGTAGCAATGGTGAGTCCTAGTGGGCTCCTTTCTGGCAAGATAGTTTTCTGATTTAGGTTTGGGAGGAACCTGAAAGCTGTGTGTGGACTTGTTCCAGTGAGAACTGCTGCTCCTTTCTTGCCAACCTGGGGGCGCTGGTGACAGCTTGTGGTGGGGCAGGTGCTGACTTGAGTGAATGCAATATAGGAAACCCTAGCCTAAGTCCACTGCTTATCTCCTGCCTTGTGACAACAAGATTTAAATCTTCCTAGCATGTGCTGTGGATCGTGCATTAAGCCTACCTGGTTAGCCTGGTCATTGCCAAAGTAGCTCAGTTGGGACTGCATTAGATTGATGATTTGAAGGTTTCTGGCCTGGTTCCAGGCTTTAGCACACCCCTTCACCCTGGGCATGTAGTGCTAGGCTTTCTTCTGGGTTTGCAGCTGTGCCTTGAACTCATGAATTTTCCTAATTTCAGAGGCAAAACTTGCAGAGGGCAGTATGTGGGGTCATGTGCCCTACCGGGGTTAGCTATCCCTGCTACATCATGTGGTGCTGCCAGACTCCCCCCCCTCATAACAGCTGCTGGAGGGGTAAGTGGGGAGGGTCTGCCTTTGCTGCTTCCTCTCCCTACATTGTTCACATGTGGGAGGGGCTGTTGATTATAAGGGGCGTGGCTGAACCTTGAAATTATGCCCCCCCTCCCCCTTTCAGGAGACTCCAGTCGTCTGTGCCTGGTTTCCAGCTCCGCAGCCAAAGGAAAAAGTGGAATTCTTCACCTGAGTGGCCAGCTCTTACTTTCCTTCTCTTGAAGGGAAGGAAAAAAGAATTTCTTTTCAAAACCCTTGTCCTACCATTGTCCAAGGTGTGACTTTCTAATCTCCTGCTACTGTGGAGGATTTAGAGTTAGTGGGGCCCTGTGCGCATAAAGTCCATGCAACATTCCACTTTCATCCCTGCCCTAGTATGTCTCCAGTAGCCGCTGTCCCCTGGCAGCCGCAAAGGAAGTTTCCACCCATCCAGGAGACCCCAGCCTGGGACTAAACTCAGCTAAGGGTTCTCCTCTTCCCCCATCTTGGACTCCAGTTCGTATTTTTACTATGAGTTAAAGCAGCCCAAATCCCCAGAGTCTGGTTTAATGTCACAAGTTTCCAGTGTCTCCATGGAAGACAATTTGTTAAATCCCAGATAAGTGGAGTTAAATCAGTTCTCAGCCTGAGTACTTTGCTCTTAATCCTGAGGATATTGTCCCACCATGGAGCCATTTACCACTTTTTCACACAGAAGCACAATTTTCTTTGCACAGACACAGGAACAGCAAGATCTTTCTCTGTCCCTTGTGCAAAGAAGGGTGTCAAATTCCACGGAACCTTTCGCTTCTGCAATGGAAACCATGGACAAATGGGGCCCTGGTCACATCCAGCCCTGGCAGGGAAATGTTCCCTCCCCTTTTCCTTAGCGCTGCTGCTGCTATTTCATGGAATGTCTGGGATGGGGAAAAAGCTGATTTCACTCCAGGTGGAGGGGAAATAAGGACCCTGAAAATCAGGGAAAACCCAACCCCGGCTACCAGAAAACTGTGATGTTGGGGATGTGCATGGGAAAGGGACTGTGTGAATTGTCAAGGTGGGAAATGAATAACAATCTACAACTAGATCCACCTCATTAACCACCGACAGAGGCTAATCATGCTGCAGATAGAAGGGAAACCGGGAGCAATTCTTTGCTGTTCAGCCAAAGAAACAGTAACTCAGTTGCCCCGCAGTGAATGTGCTGGGGAAAGCTGGACTTTTCAGGCAGGTCCTGCTTTTCATAGCAGATCCTAAAAACATCTGGAGCTCCCCACACCACTTCTGTGAGGTGTTGAGCTACTCACAGCATCCCCCACCACCATTACCTTCCAGCTGGGGGTGGCAGAACCATCCACTCAATTGTCTCTCTACACCGAGTCCAGTGCACACATTCTCTCTCCCACACACAGAATCTGACCCTGCTGCAAAGTGACCCCTATGAACCAGCAACCTCCAGGACAGCAGGATTGGCTCTCAGAGCTGGGAGTGTGTCCCCCATGCTGCTCTTAGGCCACTGAATGCTTTGGAAACAGGAGGGCCTGCTCCTTTGCTCACACCCAAAGGGGATGTGGCCCATGCAGTCTCCCTGCATGAGTTTCAATCCTATTCAGTTAGGGGCAAGTGCCAATTGCATAGGTCTGTGAGGGTTTCTCCTCCTAAGTCACCTTGGTACTTCCAAGATTCCCACCTGTGATGCTGCTAGGGACAATGGTAGATCATAGAATATCAGGGTTGGAAGGGACCTCAGGAGGTCATCTAGTTCAACCCACTGCTCAAAACAGGACCAATCCCCAATATTTGCCCCAGATCCCTAAATGGCCCCCACAAGGATTGGACTCTAAACCAGGGTTTAGCAGGCCAATGCTCAAACCACTGAGCTATCTCTCCCCCCAGAGGAGAAGGGAGAATCCTCCCACCCTGGGGGGAAGGGTCCCATCTGCACAGACCGAGGCAAGGAAAAACTGAGGGGCAGTCAGTGCTCAGAGAGGAGAGAGGTCAGTGATTTACACCCACCAGGGGGCACTGTCTTTTTGAGGTTTCAGAGTAGCAGCCGTGTTAGTCTGTATTCGCAAAAAGAAAAGGAGTACTTGTGGCACCTTAGAGACTAACAAATTTATTTGAGCATAAGCTTTCTTAAGCACCAAAGCTTATGCTCAAATAAATTTGTTAGTCTCTAAGATGCCACAAGTACTCCTTTTCTTTTTTGTCTTTTTGAGGTGAGTGCAGCTGGCTTGTGATGGTGCTGAAGATGGATAGAAAAAAGGCTGGAATCAATGACAAAGGAGACCATAGAAGGGGAAGGGAAATGGCAGCTCCACAGAAGGTCCTAGGAGCTCAGATGCCCCAGTTATAGGCACTCTGTCCTGTCCTAGAGAGAGAAAAGACAAAGAGGGACCCAGCCTCCCTACAGTGATCCCAGGGACAAGACTCTGGTTGGGAGTGGGGTGAAGGTTCCCTCTTGACAAAGGGGAGCTGAAATGCCTCAACATCCTGGAATTTAAGTAATGAAAGCAACAAACCTTGCACGGGTGGGGGCTGAGGTGTGTCAGCAGAAGGTTGGGCTGGACAGGGGTGGCAGGTTTGTATAATTGTTGGTGGTGTCCACAATGGGACCAAGTCCTACAAACACCCACACACACCCCAAGGCTCTGGGAGGGAGTTTGGGTGTGAGAGGGAGAGGGTCAGGCTCTGGGAGGGAGTTTGAATGTGGGCTCTGGGCTGGGGCAGGAGATTGGGATGCAGGAGGGAGTGCAGGGGTGGGCTCGGGGAGGGAGTTGGGTGTGGGCTATGGGCTGGGGCAGGGGTTGGGGGTGTGGGGTGCAGGCTCTGGAAGGAAATTTGGGTGCAGGGTCTGGGATGGGGCAGGGGGTTTGGGGTACAGGAGGGGTGAGGGGGCAGGATTTGGGAGGGAGTTGGGTGTGGGCTTGGGGATGGGGCAGGGGGTTGGGAGGGGTGCAGTGCCTACCTCAGGCGTCTCCCAAAAGCGACCTGCATCCCTTCTGGCAGCAGCTTCTAAGTGGAAGAACTGGGGGAGTCTTTGTGCACCTCTGCTCGCAGACACCAGCCCCGCAGCTTCCATTGCCACAGTTGGCAGGGTTGGCACTCGAGGCAGGGGCAGCGCTTGGAGACCCCCCCTGGCCCCAGGGCCCACAGAGACATGACAGCCACCTCCGGGAGCAGCACGCCATGCGGAGTGAGGGTGGGCAGGAAGCCACCTTAGCCCCATTGTGCTGCCGGTGGTGGCGGCGGGGGTCCCCCAGTTCTTTTAAATTGCCTGGGGGTGGCAGGCAGGACTGGGGGGACACTCTGGGAGTGGTGCGCAGGGGCAGCAGTTGTGGTCCGGGGAGACCACACTAGAGGATATTTTCTTCCGGTTAAAAGGTACTGGAGTCTCATCACTGAAAAGCCACATCTTGAGTTAGGTTTGAACCAGCAGCCTTTCAATTACCTGGCAAAGGTGAGAACCACAGAGCCTGATAACTGCCTGCTTCCCAACATTATCTAAGACGCACCTGCAGGGTGCAAACTGGTTAGTGCAAAGGGGAATATTGCTGGGTTTAGGAGTTCAGGCCTTAGCTGGAGCACTGGTTTCTGTTTTCCATGTACCTTTCCCCAACTTGCTTTGCCTTATTCACATGGAAAGTGCCATACCAGAGTAATGAGAGTAAGTTCTAAAATGTGAAGGTTGGTGCATAGCTTGGGACTCCCCCCCCGCCCCGTGCCACCATTAGCTCTGGGTGGATTGTTCACTGGCAGGGAGGATTGATTCATTTCTTGCTGAGGAAGCTGCCAGAACAGGTCTTTGGGACCAGATCTCCCCGATTCTTCCAGCGCATGCCAGGCTTCCTCCCTGCCCCAGTCACTGCTGCAGGAGGGTCCTGTATGCACTGAGCCTAAAGCCTTTCCAAGCCTTCTTAGTGCAGTTGGCAGCGCATCAGTCTCATCATCTGACAGTCCTGAGTTCAAGCTTCAGACAGAGCAAATGTTTTTGCTGCCCTGCTTCTGATGTTCTAAAGGAAATCAGAGAAAAGAGACTAGAGCAGAGTGATTCCTAGACACCCTCCCATCCAGCCCCCCCCCCCCAACACTTTTCAAAGGCATTACATTTTCTTTCTCCTTTAGGACTTGAATGCAGCTGGAAATACCAATTCCTAGAGACCCCCAGAGCACACAACTGTAGTGCAGAAAGCTGGGGGCTGCCAGGTTGTTGTGGGCATGTAGTGAAAGGGATGCACAAAAAAAATCCACTAGGGCCATTGCCCCCCTTGTTCACTGCCAAGCAGCTTTGACTCTTGATGACTGTGATGCTGAGACTCCACTGCCTCAGCGTCCTCAACCTCCACTGGAGGCCAGTTCCTTAGACCCCTGTTCATATTCCAGACCCCAGCGGGTCAGACCCCAACCCTGCCCAGCCACTCACCTTCTGCCCCAGGTGAACCAACTGGTGGGCTGCATCCACAGGTAGGCAGCTTATACTGCTCCCCTCAGACCAGCAGCTGATGGCAGCTAATCCCCCCCTAATGCTTGGGGGAAGAAGCTGGGGATCACATTTTATTTCTTCCACACATCGAGTCTCACTGTGTTTGAACATATTTCTCTCTAAACCTGATTTTAATTCAGAGCCTCTCCCCCCATTTCTGCTTTATGCCTCATTCCTGTACAGATGTAAACACAAATAAATTTTTGGTGATCACTTGCAGCTACTTCCCTGAAGATTTTTTAATTTAATGATTGCTGCCTCCTACCCCCATTAAGAATAGTGGATTTTATGCCCAGGCGCTTCATCATCCTCCATAACCATGTCATCAAAACCACCTGGATGACTGCTTGAAACTCCTGACACTACACACTCTTCCTCTTTAATGACAGGTTTCAGAGTAGCAGCCGTGTTAGTCTGTATTCTCAAAAAGAAAAGGAGTACTTGTGGCACCTTAGAGACTAACAAATTTATTAGAGCATAAGCTTTCGTGAGCTACAGCTCACTTCATCGGATGCATTTGGTGGAAAAAACAGAGGAGAGATTTATATACACACACACAGAGAACATGAAACAATGGGTTTATCATACACACTGTAAGGAGAGTGATCACTTAAGATAAGCCATCACCAACAGCAGGGGGGGGAAGGAGGAAAACCTTTCATGGTGACAAGCAGGTAGGCTAATTCCAGCAGTTAACAAGAATATCAGAGGAACAGTGGGGGGTGGGGTGGGAGGGAGAAATACCATGGGGAAATAGTTTTACTTTGTGTAATGACTCATCCATTCCAGTCTCTATTCAAGCCTAAGTTAATTGTATCCAGTTTGCAAATTAATTCCAATTCAGCAGTCTCTCGTTGGAGTCTGTTTTTGAAGCTTTTTTGTTGAAGTATAGCCACTCTTAGGTCTGTGATCGAGTGACCAGAGAGATTGAAGTGTTCTCCAACTGGTTTTTGAATGTTATAATTCTTGACGTCTGATTTGTGTCCATTCATTCTTTTACGTAGAGACTGTCCAGTTTGGCCAATGTACATGGCAGAGAGGCATTGCTGGCACATGATGGCATATATCACATTGGTAGATGCGCAGGTGAACGAGCCTCTGATAGTGTGGCTGATGTGATTAGGCCCTATGATGGTGTCCCCTGAATAGATATGTGGACAGAGTTGGCAATGGGCTTTGTTGCAAGGATAGGTTCCTGGGTTAGTGGTTCTGTTGTGTGGTGTGTGGTTGCTGGTGAGTATTTGCTTCAGATTGGGGGCTTTCCGATGAAGTGAGCTGTAGCTCACGAAAGCTTATGCTCTAATAAATTTGTTAGTCTCTAAGGTGCCTAACCCAGGAACCTATCCTTGCAACAAAGCCCGTTGCCAACTCTGTCCACATATCTATTCAGGGGATACCATCATAGGGCCTAATCACATCAGCCACACTATCAGAGGCTCGTTCACCTGCGCATCTACCAATGTGATATATGCCATCATGTGCCAGCAATGCCCCTCTGCCATGTACATTGGCCAAACTGGACAGTCTCTACGTAAAAGAATGAATGGACACAAATCAGACGTCAAGAATTATAACATTCAAAAACCAGTTGGAGAACACTTCAATCTCTCTAGTCACTCGATCACAGACCTAAGAGTGGCTATACTTCAACAAAAAAGCTTCAAAAACAGACTCCAACGAGAGACTGCTGAATTGGAATTAATTTGCAAACTGGATACAATTAACTTAGGCTTGAATAGAGACTGGGAATGGATGAGTCATTACACAAAGTAAAACTATTTCCCCATGGTATTTCTCCCTCCCACCCCACCCCACCCTGTTCCTCTGATATTCTTGTTAACTGCTGGAATTAGCCTACCTTGCTTGTCACCATGGAAGGTTTTCCTCCTTTCCCCCACCTGCTGCTGGTGATGGCTTATCTTAAGTGATCACTCTCCTTATAGTGTGTATGATAAACCCATTGTTTCATGTTCTCTGTGTGTGTGTATATAAATCTCTCCTCTGTTTTTTCCACCAAATGCATCGGATGAAGTGAGCTGTAGCTCACGAAAGCTTATGCTCTAATAAATTTGTTAGTCTCTAAGGTGCCACAAGTACTCCTTTTCTTTTTGCGAATACAGACTAACACGGCTGCTACTCTGAAACCTAAAAATGTGAAGCAATTTGTAGCTGCTGTCGTAGTGCATTCTCCTTTCTATTAATACTAGGGTGGTGACCAGATGTCTCCATTTTATAGGAACAGTCCTGATTTTTGGGTCTTTTTCTTATAAAGGCTCCTATTACCCCTCCCACCCTCTGTCCTGATTTTTCACACTTGCTCTCTGGTCACCCTAATTAATACTGTAATGTTCAGTGTCCTAAAATTACCTTTTGATGGATTTGTTTGTGTTTTCAGCTAGTCCCTTGGTTTGTGGATAGTATGGGCTGGTCAAGCTCTGTTGTATTCCCACTTTTTTGCACATCTCTAGGTTAAGCTGAAAGGAAAAATTGTATGCCATTAAGTTTCCTCTGGACAAGTTTTGTGTGTAAAAAGAAAAGAAAGAATAAAAGGTTATGTGACAGTATAGCCTTATGGGGTGCTTATAAATGTATGTATAGTATGACTGGAATATGTTTTTTCTATATATGCCATGTAACATATCTATGTAAAGGTTATGATCTACTGGTTATGTTCACCCTAGTTGTATGCATGTACCATTTGTGTGTTCAGAGTTATGAACATTGACTGTATACTTACTTGATTTCTAAGTAGCCTTAGTTAGAATATTTAGTCACTTCTTGGGAAAGGAATGTGCAAGTTAAGTGCTCAATCAGGAAGCACTTAACAGACAAAAGAGCTTGGAAGGCTCCAATCCACATAAGAAGTCTACCTGAGGATCCGATGAAGTAAGCTGTAGCTCACGAAAGCTTATGCTCAAATAAATTTGTTAGTCTCTAAGGTGCCACAAGTACTCCTTTTATTTTTTGAGGATGTTCAAGGTAGCACCTGGGTAATGGCTGCTACCTGGAAGTCCTGAGTCATGTATGTGCATGTGACTTGCCCATGTGATTCCAAATCTCCATTTTGTGACTCCTTTCAGAGTAGCAGCCCTGTTAGTCTGTATTCGCAAAAAGAAAAGGAGTACCTGTGGCACCTTAGAGACTAACAAATTTATTTGAGCATAAGCTTTCGTGAGCTACAGCTCACTTCATTGGATGCATTTGGTGGAAAATACAGTGGGGAGATTTATATACACACACAGAGAACATGAAACAATGGGATTTATCATACACACTATAAGGAGAGTGATCACTTAAGATGAGCCATCACCAGGAGCAAGGGGGGGAAAGGAGGAAAACCTTTCATGGTGACAAGCAAGGTAGGCTATTTCCAGCAGTTAACAAGAACATCTGAGGAACAGTGGGGGGTGGGGTGGGAGGGAGAAATACCATGGGGAAATAGTTTTACTTTGTGTAATGACTCATCCATTCCCAGTCTCTATTCAAGCCTAAGTTAATTGTATCCAGTTTGCAAATTAATTCCAATTCAGCAGTCTCTCCTTGGAGTCTGTTTTTGAAGCTTTTTGTTGAAGTATAGCCACTCTTAGGTCTGTGATCGAGTGACCAGAGAGATTGAAGTGTTCTCCAACTGGTTTTTGAATGTTATAATTGGAATTATTTTGCTGAATTGGAATTAATTTGCAAACTGGATACAATTAATTTAGGCTTGAATAGAGACTGGGAATGGATGAGTCATTACACAAAGTAAAACTATTTCCCCATGGTATTTCTCCCCCCCACCCCACCCCACCCCCCACTGTTCCTCTGATATTCTTGTTAACTGCTGGAATTAGCCTACCTTGCTTGTCACCATGAAAGGTTTTCCTCCTTTCCCCCCCCTGCTGCTGGTGATGGCTTATCTTAAGTGATCACTCTCCTTACAGTGTGTATGATAAACCCATTGTTTTACGTTCTCTGTGTGTGTGTATATAAATCTCCCCACTGTATTTTCCACCAAATGCATCCGATGAAGTGAGCTGTAGCTCATGAAAGCTTATGTTCAAATAAATTTGTTAATCTCTAAGGTGCCACAAGTACTCCTTTAAGTAAGAGTGAGGATCAGAACAAGCTAGAACTGCACAGGTTGCAAATTACCCAGAAACGCTGAACACTGGGCGCTGCAAAAGTCTCTGTTAACTAAGAAGCCCCTGAGCTGACTGCATCCCAGTTGCAGTGAACTACAGAGGGGGTGTGGCCCAGTACAAGAAAGCATAGAAATGACTACCAGTGAAGCAGCTATTAAACTAGAGCTGGCTAGACTGGAAGCAGAAGAGAAAGAAAACGAACATAAGAAACTTATCAAATTTTAAAAAATTAGAAATTAATACAGCAGCAGACAAAGAAGAAGATGCCCACAAGACAGCTATGGAGGCAGAAAGAGCCAAAGAGGAGGCTGCCCTCAAGAGAGAGATGGAGGCATAGAAGCATGAACTGGCTGTTGTGGAGTTGAGGAGACAAACCCCTCCAGATGCTGGCTCCACTTCCCCAAAAATCCACAGATGGGAGCAACTAAGCCCCCAGTATGATGAAACCAGCGATATTGCCGAATATTTCATCACCTTTGAGAGACTGCATGGAGGGTACACACAGTCCCTGAAGATCAAAAGATGACCACATTGATAGCAAAATTGACTGGCAGAACTCTGGACATATTCAGTAAGATGCCTATTGATGATGCTTCAAACTATGGTAAATTTAAGGAACTGGTTTTGAAACAGTATCCGGTTACACCCGAAACCTACAGGGTTAAATTCAGGAGTCTTAAAAGGAGATCTGGATTGAGTAATGTGGTTTATGCAAATGAAATGAAAAATTTGGTAGATAAGTGATTGAGGGGTAATGGCATTACAAGCTTTGAAAGAACGTGTGATTTGGTTACTCAGGAGTAGTTCCTGAATGTGTACAGTGATGATGTGAAACAGTATTTGTGGAACAAAAAGGTAAATACAGTGGGTGAATTAGCTGGGTTTGCAGACTCTTATGCACAAGCACAAGCTGCAATTAAACATAAACCACTGGCAGAGGGGTACAGGGATGAGGGGAAAGCAGAATCACTGTTTTACTCCTGGGGGAAAAGAAGGTGGGGCGTTCACCTCTCCATTCCCCTGTTACCAAATCTCCTGTACATGCAAAGGAGCCCAAGAGGTGCTCTCGTTGTGAGTCCACTGGGCACCTGAGGAATAAGTGTCCCTTATTGAGTGGAAACAGGCAACAAGTAACACATGACGCTGCTGCTGCTTCTCAGAGTCAGGCTGCTGCCTCTTTCCACACAGAATTTGTGAAGCTTGCTTCTACAGAACCAAGCAGCGAGCATATGCATGCTATTAAACTGAATGGGAGATTAATCACTGGATTGCAAGATACAGGTGCTGAGATTTCTGTGGTCAGGATGGACCTGATCCAGGAGGAGGATTTGTTGCCAGGCAAAGTGGCAGAACTGGAACTGGTGGGAGGGGCTACAAAGTCCTTGCACCTTTAACTAAAGTTCACATGCAAACTAAAAATTTGCAGGCTGAGCTGGCTGACTGCCACAGTGGCACACAATTTTGCACCATTTCTACTGGGGAATGATTTCTTTAATGTGGCAGAATCTGTCCCAGGGTTGGTTAGCAGTGAGCAGGAGTCTTGTGATAACAGCCCTGGGGGGTGAGGTGGGGTGAAGCCACAGGAACTGCTGGGGGAATAGGAGGGTGTCTCTTAGGAGGGGGATATACCACCTTGTAGGATGGGGAGCAACCCAGCTGCTGACTGCCTGGAAGTTGCAGGTCAGCAGGGGGAAGGGCCTGCCCTGGGATGCACAGAGGCATGTGTCCCGAAGGTGGGGGTTGGGGTCCTGGTGACAACTGTGGTGGGAACAGAACTCCAAGGACTCTGTGGCAGGAAGCAAACCCAACCTGAGTGAAAAGGGGGGAATTTTGCTGGCCAGTGAAGGGTCTGTCATAGCTGGCAGCTGTGAGCCAACAGCTGGACCAGGGTCACCTTCTCTTCTGGGGGACACAAGAGTGTCTGACCCAGAGGGAAGCCCAGATGGAAGGTGAGGGAGGGCCAGAGAGTCCGTCTACCTTTTGCAGGGAGGATCTTTCCCAGGAGGAGGGTGTAAAAATCTGCATTTAAAATGGCAGACCCCTCTCCTGTAGATCAGGTCAGAAGGAGATCTGACCCCCAGTTTTCCCGAAGGAGAGTCCTTGAGGTCAGGCAGGCCCCTGGGTAAAGGGAGTGGGAGTGAGGACTCCCATCCTATTGCTAGCCCATTCCACCGGGGTCGTGTATAAGCCAGGAAAATGTGCCACAATATCAGGACCTCTCGCCCTCTTTGCTTCTCTGCAGCTGCTCCCTCCCTCTCCTTTGCTGTCTCTGCTCCCCTTGACTGTCGGCACCTGGCCCCCAGGGCTTCCTTGCAGCTGGAGACTCTGTTTTCTGGGCCTGCTCCTGTGGATGGGAGCCTCTTTCCTGATTCCTAAGGACTCCACAGGAGAAAGGGGCTTCTCCAGGAAATTGCCACTGCTTCTGGGAATCTATGCTGCTCTAGACACCGTCAGGAATCTTTTGGTTCTGCATGCACAAGGCAACTGGAAAGCTGAGAGCCCATCAGGGGCTTGAATCCTGGACCCTCAGATTAAGAGCCTGATGCTCTACCAACTGAGCTAGTTGAAAGCATCTACCCTTCTCCCACAAGAGCAAGCAAGCAGGCAGGCTAAAGAGAGGCAAAAAAAAAAAGTCCCACCAACCCTTCATCTTTTTCTCTACAGCCACTGCCTATCTGCAGTATTCTTCCTCCTCTGCCACTAAATCTCTGCACCTCTACAGTCCGCTGCACCCCAGTCCCCCATGCTTCCTCCCCTGGAGGGAAGACTCACACTTGCACAACTGGAGACAGGGGAGCTGGGTATATTGAGCTCAGGGCTTTGTCGCAGACTATTATAACTCCAAGAAATCCATGGAGATTTGAACTGAGACTGCAGGGTTCAGAGTCCTGATTGTTTGACCAGGGACCAGATTGCATTGGGCTGTTTGGACACCTATGAGCTGCACCTGGCAGGCTGGCACTCTGCACTCACAGGTGCTCTCCAGCTGCTTCCCCTCTCCGAACCGTCTCTCCTCTGCTGTTTCTAGTGTGCAATCTCTCCCCGCTTGGCTTTCTGAGCCCCTGTTGCCTTAGAATGTGACTTTCCTGCCTGTTGTTGCCCGATCTTTGGATTGTGTATTAATTATATAGATTGCTTAAGAATCCCCAGTTATCACTTCTTCTCCCAAAATCAGACCCTGTACTATTTAACTTATTCTATAGTTGGGAACCCTGATGTGCACAGTTACAACACTCACACCATAGGAACTCTTTTATATTTAATATAGTTTATTAATACATTTAGTATAGTCACAAACACCCCAATTTAACAAGACAGATAGAGAATGTACATCTGCACTTCCATATGCTCCCACCATCCCTTGTAGAACAATCTGAAGTGTTAACCATCATCTTCTTCATCACCATCACCTTCCCCATCATCACCAGTGCCATCATTCTGGCCCCTCCCAAGGACTACATCTCCTTCTCCCGCTGTCCCTACGCTGGGATGCCACTTTTATAATGTGTTACGCTGACGCCGTTATGTTTGATGCATATTCAGTAGGGGATTTTTCCCCTTTTCCTTATTAGCATTTCCTCACTTCACTAATGTTGAAGTGTCTTTTCCCTATAGGTTAGTATATTATTGATCTCAACTTATTATCATATACGTCAATTCGTCACCCTGGCCATTTTGTGATTAGGTGTCACATTTGTTATTTCTGTCTTAACCGGTTATTGCCAATTTTTCCAAGTTGTGGTGTACCTGTTAAGTTTAAAAGGGTAGGAAAGCTCCTTTGCCAGCCTGCTTTAACACATCATATGTGGACCTTATGCTTTAGCTCATCACCATCTATCTGGGTGAAAGGTCCCAGACATATGTATGCTGACTTTGCCTTAGCTCAACATACAGGATGTGGCCTGTAAGTCCTTTGTGGAGTTACAATCAAATGACTTTAATATAAACCTCTTATAACTTATTATAATAAAACAAATAATCAGACCATAAGGCAATAAGAAATCCATAAGAAAAGTTATATAGGCAAGCAAGCAGGTTAGCCCTATAGGCTACAGCCTAGCCTCTGAGTCGCATCAGGTGGGGCCACTGGCTACCTGGCTTCCACCCAAGTGCATGGGGCCCAGGGCAAGGAGTGTTACTGATTTTAATGTTACTTCTGTCCCACCCTCCCTGTGCCAAGAGGGGACCTGATAACTGGAGCTGCTGTGGTTGTGTGAGAGCGCTGGGATGAGAGACCAAAGGGCACCTTCATTCTGGGATAGAGGGGTCTGGCCTGCAGGCACAATTGCCTTTGTGTTGGGCAGTTTTCTGGCAAACCTGCACAGAAGGAACTGCAGCTGGCAGCAGCTTAAAGCCCTTCCCTCCCGCTGTGCTAGGCACTGTTTTGATAAATGCAATGTCCGTGTTTCATAGAGGCAATTGGGGCCTCGATCAGAAGAGCAGCGCGGCTGGGAAGCACTGAACTGGCTCCATGTTTTCTGTTTGTAGGGTCGGTCCCAGGAGATTAGAGAGAGAAGGTGGGGGCCAACTTCTGCTGGAGAGAGACAAGTCTTCAAGCTCCACAGAGCTCGTCCTCAGGCCCTTGTGTCTCTTCCCCAACAGAAGTTGGTCCCCTGCCTTGTGTCTCGGTGTTTTCTGCTACCACAGGTGTGGCTGGGAAGGGTCAGAGGGCTCAGCAGGCTCAGGGAGTAACAGCATCACTGGAGACAGGAGTGGAGCAAACCTCACAATCCGTGTGGTTACTGCAGGTCTGTCCAGCTGCCCCCTCTTGCCTCAGTGTCAGTCGTGGAGGGGGGGGCCTGTCTGCCCCCTCCTCAGCTACAGTCCGCATGTGCCAAGCACAGGCTCCCCTGGGCAGGGGTCCCCTGGGGTGTGTCACAGCAGCCCCCTGCTCATTCCCACGTGGAGCCCAGATCTGGGTGAACTGGGCCTTTGGTTTGTTTGATCCCTGAAGGGTTTTCTGAGTTCAAAGTGGGACTCCAAGTTTCTCCTCACTTGAGGAAATCCCTGTGAAAACTCACCCTTTCCGTGTGTCTTTTTCAAACCCTCTGCCAGAGACGTTCCCCATTCTTTCAAGTCTAGCGCGAGGAGAGGGGGAGAGAGAGCTGAGGTTTCAGGCTGCTGTGTTATGGAAGGATTGCTGCTATTAATTGACAGAATCTGCTAATTCTGAGTAACAAACGGGGAAAGGGGCAGAGATACAGAGTCAGGGAGTGAAATGGAGAAAATATGGGAAGAATTTCTAGCAAGGGCAAAGTGTAATTAACAGAATCCAGAATATTCCCTGCACACCTTGTATTACTCTGGGCCTGATTCTCTTCTGCACTGACGACGCTTTTCCTGTCTCTGGCCGTGTCTAGAGGGCTTTATGCCCCTCTCCAGCCCCTTTACACTACCGTGAAGATAAAGGTGTTGTGTCGTCTTAGTGCAAACAAGAATCAGACCCATCCTGGTGTCCAGTGACCCCTCCGCACACCCAGGGTCTGTTTTCCAACGGCTCTGAGCACCCACAGCTCTAACTGCAGTCCGTGGGAGCTGCTGGCCTCCAGCACTTCTGACAATCAGGTGCCCAGGGCTTGTTCCATCCAGGGCTCTGGAAGCATTTAATATACTCGGCGGCACAGGGGGCACATGTGGCTCTGTTTGGGGAGGTTCACACACAGGTGCCAGAAGCTCTCTAGAAGTTGGGGGTCCACCAGTGCTTAGATCATGGCCCTGCCACCAAGACCCCGCCCCATGTCATTGTCTTCCCCGAGGCCCCTCCCTCACTCAGGGGATTGGGCAGTAAGTGCCAGAGGCCCTGCCCACCCACTGTTCACTCCTCTCCGCCCCCTCCCCCAACACCCTCCTACCTGTCCCCTGCTCCTCTCTCTCTCTGCCTCCAACACTCCACTCACCCCCTGCTTGCTCCTCTCTGCCCCTTTCCTGTAAAGGGGGGCTACCAAGGAGGCCATGGCACCAGGCCCCCATCACTTTTTTTCTGCCTTAGGTGAGCAGGGGGCAATAGGGCAGGAAGAGATGCAGTGGGGAATTGGAAGAGGCAGAGCATAAGTGGTGCCCCCACTTCTCTGGAGCTTCGCTTCCAGCACTTGAAAGCTGACAGTGGGCCCACATGCCTCCAGGGGGTGACCTGCACCACACCCCCAGCACCTCAGCTTCCCCTGGCCTCTTATACAAGCTGGCCGTGCTCAGCTCCTTCCACACTCTAGAGAGGAGCAGCTCCCAGGGGTAGGACTGAGCCATGGGGCACTAGGTGAGTGGCAGAGCCTCTGGGAGCTGAGAGTTTGCCTCGCACCTCAGGGACACAGCATTGGGCACCCTCCCAGGCATCTCTATGCAAGGAGCAGAACAGGGTTTACTTGGGGTGGGGAGTGTATTGAGAGCATCTCAGGGTCTGTAGAGATGTATTGCCCTGCTTAGCAAGTGTGGCTAGAACACAGGCGTCGCTGTGAGCAGGATTTGAACCTGTGCAGGGAAACCCAATGGGATTTCTAATCCAACACCTTAACCACTCGGCCATCACAGCTTTGAGCCCAGCAATGCCCCAGGGCCAGAGAAAGTGGGAAACAATCACAATGCCCAGGCCTGAAGTTATCTGAAATGCAGAATTCAAACAACAAACCTGGCTCCCAAAGCACACGGGGAATTTGTGGGTCTCGTTGCTTACCCATGTGGTTAAGCATCAAACCAACCCCCTCCTGTGGGGTCTGTAATTATCGCTTTCCCCACTGTAAAGATAGGGACATGGAGATAGAATTAAAACTGCCCAAGGTCGCACAGTGAGTTAGAATCCACCAGCTCCCTGCTCTAGCCACCAGTGTTCGGACTTTTTTGCTTTTATTAAACTGTTTTTATTATTGGATTCTTTTCTCTTTTAGAAAGAGCCATGACTGGACTGTCAGACTGGAGAATGTGACATGGCTCCCTTCACCTGGACCCTGGATTTCTCCTTACTTCAGAGAAACTTGTTCATGGTAAAATGAACCACATTCAAATGATAACAGATTATGAACAGTTTGTTGTTGTTGCCTTGGAAAATCCCCCCCCCCCCCAGCCTTTTCCCCTGAGTCAGGAATGATGATTTACTGGTTCACTGTCATTTGTTTCAGTGTTATGTTAGCATCTATTGCAACTAATTGGTCAGAACCTGTCACTTCTGAAAGTCCCAGATGCGTGTCTCAGTTTCCCCACCTAGCTCCCTTCTCGGTACCTTTGATTTTCCTCAGAGTCTCCTTCAGAGCACTGGTTTGTTGGCACCAATAACCAAGTCTGATTTCCAAGTCAACAGACGTGCCCTCCAGTTGCTAGAACTTCCCTTTTTCACATCTAGAAAGAAAGTTTTTGTTTCCCATTGATCATTATTTATTTTATTGTTGTATTTTACTCTGTATTTCTTCCCAGTGAGAAACGCTGAATTGAGGGGCCGGGAGAATGAATCTCTGTGTATCCAGCCACAGAATAGCTCCAGCTCCAGCAATGGTTGTGCAAGCTTCCCCGAGGTGTCCCGTCAATGTGCTTCAGCCCTGATTTCCTGAGACCAGCTCTGGGGACCGGACGGGAGTTCAGTCCCTGTGGGCAATTCACTCCTCAGCCTCCATGCTTTGACCAATAGATTCCAAGGTTCCTGCTGGTCTTTGTTCTGTGGACATCTGCCCATTTGCAACTGGACTGAGATCAACTTCTCTCAAACCAGCTCATTCCATACCAGTCTCTGAATGGTCATCATGTCATACAGACTTCTGTTCCCTCCTGCCCTGGGCAGAATTGCTGCACTGATGCAGCTGCCCCGCTGGAAGCTCTCTAGTGTAGCCGCTGGAAGCCGACGGGAGGGAGGTCTCCACCCCCAGTGAGCAGCCGTAGCCAGGTTGGCAGGAGAAACTCTCCCAGCGACATAGCACTGACCACACCAGCGCTTAGGTTGGTGTAACTTGTGTCACTTGGGGGGTGGCTTCTTACGTTCTACCGACATAAGGGGGAGTGTAGATGCAGCCTTAGCAGAGAAGCGATTTAGAAAACAGTTTTCATTTTGTAGGAAATGCAGGAACCCCGGGTTTGTAATAAACCAAAAGAGATTCCGACCCCCAAGAGTCACCTTCACAACATTGCAGTTGTGCCCTGGGATAATTGTTTTGTCTCAGCCTGTGCCCAGAATAATGACATGTGAAGGGGAAGGAGCCACGCACCTGTCTATGCTGCTTCTGACATCCTAGAGGGGAGAAAGGAAAAAGGTGCTCAGTTCCACATGCTACTCACACAGCGGGTGGGAACTTTTTCGGTAATTTAAATAGAATCAAGGGGCTCCAAAAGAGTCAAAGGTGTTAACAAAAAGAAAAGGAGTACTTGTGGCACCTTAGAGAGTAAAAAATTTAGCTACAGCTCACTTCATCAGATGCATTCAGTGGAAAATACAGTGGGGAGATTTATATACACACACAGAGAACATGAAACAATGGGTATTACCATACACACTGTAAGGAGAGTGATCACTTAAGATGAGTTTCAGAGAGGCAGCCGTGTTAGTCTGTATTCGCAAAAAGAAAAGGAGTACTTGTGGCACCTTAGAGACGAACAAATTTATTTGAGCATAAGCTTTCGTGAGCTACAGCTCACTTCATCGGATGCAATTTATTCACTGATGAAGTGAGCTGTAGCTCACGAAAGCTTATGTTCAAATAAATTTGTTCGTCTCTAAGGTGCCACAAGTACTCCTTTTCTTTTTACTCTCAGGTCTGTAATCGAGTGACCAGAGAGACTGAAGTGTTCTCCGACTGGTTTTTGAATGTTATAATTCTTGATGTCTGATTTGTGTCCATTTATTCTTTTACGTAGAGACTGTCCAGTTTGACCAATGTACATGGCAGAGGGGCATTGCTGGCACATGATGGCATATATCACATTGGTAGATGCGCAGGTGAATGAGCCTCTGATAGTGTGGCTGATGTGATTAGGCCCTATGATGGTGTCCCCTGAATAGATATGTGGACAGAGTTGGCAACGGGCTTTGTTGCAAGGATAGGTTCCTGGGTTAGTGGTTCTGTTGTGTGGTGTGTGGTTGCTGGTGAGTATTTGCTTCAGGTTGGGGGGCTGTCTGTAAGCAAGGACTGGCCTATCTCCCAAGATCTGTGAGAGTGATGGGTTGTCCTTCAGTATAGGTTGTAGATCCTTGATGATGCATTGGAGAGGTTTTAGTTGGGGGCTGAAGGTGATGGCTAGTGGCGTTCTGTTATTTTCTTTGTTGGGCCTGTCCTGTAGTAGGTGACTTCTGGGTACTCTTCTGGCTCTGTCAATCTGTTTCTTCACTTCAGCAGGTGGGTATTGTAGTTGTAAGAATGCTTGATAGAGATCTTGTAGGTGTTTGTCTCTGTCTGAGGGGTTGGAGCAAATGCGGTTGTATCGTAGAGCTTGGCTGTAGACAATGGATCGTGTGGTATGATCTGGGTGAAAGCTGGAGGCATGTAGGTAGGAATAGCGGTCAGTAGATTTCCAGTATAGGGTGGTGTTTATGTGACCATCGCTTATTAGCACCATAGTGTCCAGGAAGTAGATCTCTTGTGTGGACTAGTCCAGGCTGAGGTTGATGGTGGGATGGAAATTGTTGAAATCATGGTGGAATTCCTGAAGGGCTTCTTTTCCATGGGCCCAGATGATGAAGATGTCATCAATGTAGCGCAAGTAGAGTAGGGGCATGAGGGGATGAGAGCTGAGGAAGCGTTGTTCTAAGTCAGCCATAAAAATGTTGGCATACTGTGGGGCCATGCGGGTACCCATTGCAGTGCTGCTGATTTGAAGGTATACATTGTCCCCAAATGTGACATAGTTATGGGTGAGGACAAAGTCACAAAGTTCAGCCACTAGGTTAGCAGTGACATTATCGGGGATACTGTTCCTGACGGCTTATAGTCCATCTTTGTGTGGAATGTCGGTGTAGAGGCTTCTACATCCATAGTGGCCAGGATGGTGCTTTTAGGAAGATCACCAATGGACTGTAGTTTCCTCAGGTAGTCAGTGGTGTCTCGAAGATAGCTGGGAGTGCTGGTAACATAGGGCCTGAGGAGGGAGTCTACGTAGCCAGACAATCCTGCTGACAATGCCTGAGATGATGGGGCATCCAGGATTTCCAGGTCTATGGATCTTGGGTAGCAGATAGAATACCCCTGGTCGAGGTTCCAGGGGTGCGTCTGTGCAGATTTGTTCTTGTGCTTTTTCAGGGAGTTTCTTGAGCAAATGCTGTAGTTTCTTTTGGTAACCCTCAGTGGGATCAGAGGGTAATGGCTTGTAGAAAGTGGTGGTGGAGAGCTGCCTAGTAGCCTCTTGTTCATATTCGGACCTATTCATGATGACGACAGCATCTCCTTTGTCAGCCTTTTTGATTATGATGTCAGAGTTGTTTCTGAGGCTGTGGATGGCACTGTGTTCTGCACGGCTGAGGTTATGGGGCAAGTGATGCTGCTTTTCCACAATTTCAGCCCGTGCACTTCGGCAGAAGCACTCTATGTAGAAGTCCAGGCTGCTGTTTCGACCTTCAGGAGGAGTCCACCCAGAATCCTTCTTTTTGTAGTGTTGGTAGGAAGGTCTCTGTGGGTTAGTATGTTGTTCAGAGGTGTGTTGGAAATATTCCTTGAGTCGGAGACGTCGAAAATAGGATTCTAGGTCACCACAGAACTGTATCATGTTCGTGGGAGTGGAGGGGCAAAAGGAGAGGCCCCGAGATAGGACAGATTCTTCTGCTGGGCTAAGAGTATAGTTGGATAGATTAACAATATTGCTGGGTGGGTTAAAGGAACCACTGTTGTGTCCCCTTTTGGCATGTAGTAGTTTAGATAGTTTAGTGTCCTTTTTCTTTTGTGGAGAAGCAAAGTGTGTGTTGTAAATGGCTTGTCTAGTTTTTGTACAGTCCAGCCACGAGGAAGTTTGAGTGGAAGGTTGGTTTTTTATGAGAGTATCCAGTTTTGAGAGCTCATTCTTAATCTTTCCCTGTTTGCTGTAGAGGATGTCGATCAGGTAGTTCCGCAGTTTCTTTGAGAGAGTGTGGCACAAGCTGTCAGCATAGTCTGTGTGGTATGTAGATTGTAATGGATTTTTTACCTTCTGTCCTTTTGGTATGATGTCCATCTGTTTGCATTTGGAAAGGAAGTTGATGTCTGTCTGTATCTGTACGAGTTTTTTCATGAAGTTGATAGATTTAAAGTTAAAGGTGTTAACGTGACCCTGTCACTGTCCAACATTAAACAGGTGAAACAAGGCTTGCAGTTTCGACTGCTGTACAGAATAAGCATTCAGGCTGAAAAGTGAACATCATTTCTCTCAATTTCAGCAAAAAACAAAATTAAACAAACCCCCACAAAAACAGGCACCTGAAAAAGTACTGCCCCTGACTTCACCTTTCCAAGGTCTTCTCCACACTCTCTCCTGCCCCAAGTGAGAATCCTACACTTGGACCAACAAACCACATTCAGATCCTAATGCAGCTCTCCCTCTGCAGGATGTTGGAGAAAAACACAGGTGAAAAAAACCTCCAAGGTCAGCTGCAAAAGTAGCCTTGGCAAGGATTTGGTCAAAATTTGAAGCCGGGATCTCTTGCATCGTAAAGGAGACTCATGCCCTAGTCCAACAAATCCTTTGGAAACTCTAAGGAAAGCCACATTCCACAGGAGTTTCCAAAGACAAACGACCAGCCACACACCCAGACAGAAGGAGCCTGGAAATGGGAAGGTACAGCAGCAAACACACCTGAGGGAGGGCTTGTCCAGGAGCTGCAGCATGGCCCTCTGGCACCCGAAGTGAGAATCAGACCCTTACAGCAACAAGCCATTTGCTGAAATTGTTAGGCCTCAGAATTTTGGGCCAGAAACCAACAGCCAAATCTAGCTGTAAAATTGAACCATTTGGAAATGGCACTTCTAGCATGCCACAATACCATAGACAACAGTCTGTGTGTGTGCTGTTGGCTCCTGAGAGGTAGAATCCAGCCTGCATCTTCGCTTCCCACAGCGAGATATTTTGAGCCCCCAACAATTAGGGGAAGAACAGGTAGATGAAAACCCAAAGAAAGTTTCAAGAGTTCTCCCTCCTGGCTGAGCTGGGTGCGCTGTCCAGATCACGGATGGTCATTCTGGGGAGGGATGTGGGTCTGGTCCAGTTTTGGGGGGTTGTTCTGGGGAAGGATGTGGGTCTCATATATTTGGAGGTTTGGCCCAGAGCCCAGTCTTTTGGGGCCACAGCTGGTGGTCCTGATCCTAGTCTATCTGCCTCTCTTCTGGCAGAGAAGGCCAAGCCAGGCTAGTATGAATAATGATGCTGTAAATAACATGTAATAAAGCTGTAGATGTTTTTTCTTTTTAAAAATGTTTTAACAGTTTTAAATCTGCCCCAATTTCATCAGGCCCTGGTAGTTCCTATGAGAAATGTGAAGGATGAGATATTGTAACAGTTCCCTCTTAGTGGGAGCAACAGCTGGCTGGTGTTTTGGCTGCTCAGGCTTTTGTTAGCTGGTTTTACCCACTGTGTTTTCTTTTGCATGTTTTCTTTCATAATGTATTTGATGTAAGTGTGTGTAACTTTTTGACCTAAGACACACAGCTGTACAGGTTTTATTTACAATCGTTACAAGTTTAAGTTGCAGATGGAGGGGGCTCCCAGCAATGGCAGCCTTGGCGGGGGGGTAGGGGGGTGGCTAGAAGCTGGGGGACTGGATCGGGACCCCCTACCACTTACTGGTCTCTCTGCCCTGCAGTTTTAGTCCTCCCTGCCAGATTAGCCTGATTATCACAACAAAAGTTTTTTTTTCCTGCTGTTAATAGCCCACCTAATTGATTGGTCTCGTTAAGAGTTGGTATGGCAGCCCTCATTTTCTTGTGTTGTGTGTGTGTGTGTGTGTGTGTGTGTGTATATATACACAATCTTCCTACTGTATTTTCCACTGCATGCATCTGATGAAGTGGGCTTTAGCCCATGAAAGCTTATGCTCAAATAAATTTGTTAGTCTCTAAGGTGCCACAAGTTCTCCTCATTATCTTTTCTTGACTGATTGTGCTGGGGGTTCTACCTGGCTCTAGCACTCTGGTCCCTCAGCTACCAATGCCACCTGGGAACCCCGATCGATTCCAGCTTTAAAGAGTGCTGAGATCCATCTGTCTCTTTCTCTGTCTCACTCTAGGTATAGCCTCCTGACCCTGCCTTATGTGATCAGTTATAGTCTGCTAGCCCTAACTTTTGTAATGAAATTTAAGTTAGATTTCATATTGGAATGGTTTTGTTTGTTTGGCTCCCCTTAGAGACTAACAAATTTATTTGAGCATAAGCTTTCGTGAACTTCTGATGCATCCGATGAAGTGAGCTGTAGCTCACGAAAGCTTATGCTCAAATAAATTTGTTAGTCTCTAAGGTGCCACAAGTCCTCCTTTTCTTTTTGCGGATACAGACTAACACGGCTGCTACTCTGAAACCTGTTCTTTTTGGAGAGACTAACCACCTTTGCGATAACCAGGAGAACAGGAAAGTGCGAGGCTGCAGCGCCATCTAGCGGCTAAAGGAGAAATCGCCGGCTTCTGGACCTATGTGTACTGTTGGTTCGCTTAACATGGAAAACTGTGTAAGGTTGGGAAAACGAGGTTCTGCTGCACTACATCATAAAAAGGAGTACTTGTGGCACCTTAGAGACTAACAAATTTATTTGAGCATAAGCTTTCGTGAGCTACAGCTCACTTCATCGGATGCATTTGGTGGAAAAATGTGAGAGGATTGTTCTCCCTAACTGACAGAGGGAGAAATGAAGGCTCAGAAAGGCGAAGGGCCTTGTCTTACATCACACAACCTATCGGGATAGAGTTGGGAACAGGACCTGGGTGTCCCGACTTTCAAACTAACCATCAGTCTGGAGTTTCACACACTGAATGATCAGAATAAAGTGACCTGGAATGAGCTACAGACCAACAACCATTCACAGTGATTATTCAGCAAGTATTTTAGAAGCACTAACACATCAGAGAGAACCAGGAACAGCTCAGAGACAATCAGCAGCGAGAAGAAGAACAATTCACCAAGCAGATGATTGGTTCTGGCTTATAGATTCATAGATACTAAGGTCAGAAGGGACCATTCTGATCATCTAGTCCGACCTCCTGCACAGCGCAGGCCACAGAATCTCACCCACCCACTCCTATGAAAAACCTCACCTATGTCTGAGCTATTGAAGTCCTCAAATCGTGGTTTAAAGACTTCAAGGAGCAGAGAAGCCTCCCTCAAGTGACTCGTGCCCCATGCTACAGAGGAAGGCAAAAAACCTCCAGGGCCTCTCCAATCTGCCCTGGAGGAAAATTCCTTCCCAACCCCAAATATGGTGATCAGCTAAACCCTGAGCATATGGGCAAGATTCACCAGCCACATACTACAGAAAATTCTTTCCTGGGTAACTCAGATCCCATCCATCTAATATCCCATCTCAGGGGATTAGTCCTATTTACCCTGAATATTTAAAGATCAATTACTTACCAAAATCACATTATCCCATCATACCATCTCCTCCATAAACTTATCGAGTAGAATCTTAAAACCAGATAGATCTTTTGCCCCCACTGCTTCCCTTGGAAGGCTATTCCAAAACTTCACTCCTCTGATGGTTAGAAACCTTCGTCTCATTTCAAGTCTAAACTTCCTGGTGGCCAGTTTATACCCATTTGTTCTTGTGTCCACATTGGTGCTGAGCTTAAATAATTCCTCTTCCTCTCCTTTATTTATCCCTCTGATATATTTATAAAGAGCAATCATATCTCCCCTCAACCTTCCTTTAGTTAGGCTAAACAAGCCAAGCTCCTTAAGTCTCCTTTTATAAGACATGTTTTCCATTCCTCGGATCATCCTCGTAGCCCTTCTCTGTACCTGCTCCAGTTTGAATTCATCCTTTTTAAACATGGGAGACCAGAACTGCACACAGTATTCTAGGTGAGGTCTCACCAGTGCCTTGTATAATGGTACTAAAACCTCCTTATCCCTACTGGAAATGCCTCTCCTGATGCATCCCAAAACCGCATTAGCTTTTTTCACAGCCATATCACATTGGCAGCTCATAGTCATCCTATTATTGGCTTATTTGCTGGGCCTTAAAAGAGAAAAATAAAGTCCTGAATCTCCTCCCTGCCACTAGACCCCCTGCTCAGCCAATCACCATTGAGACCCTGGCGGTGGGCTGAGGGTTCCCCAGATGGCCCAGGGATGGCTCAGGTCACCAGTGAGGATCACTCTGAGGACGCTTCCTGTCCCATCTCTTTGGGAGGCCTCCCACCATAAGGGCTAGAGAGCAGCCCCCTCCTCGTCAGTGGAGAAGGGAAGCAGGAAAAGGAAAACCAAAAAAGACAAACCCAAATGACTCTCAGGGACAAAGGGCTAGGTGGGGGCCCACCTTAACCTAGTGTTTTCCGTGCCTAGAATTTGGCCAGCACCAGGTGGATCAGGCTGCCTAGGTACCAAACCTCTCTGGGGCTCTGACCTTCTCCACAGGGATGTCTGTCGTCTCACTCAATTAGCAGTGGGAAAGGAGAAAACTCCAGAGAGGCTCCACCTTGCGCTCACACACGTGACCCTGAATTCTCTCTCAGTCCTCAAGGAGACACCTCAAGAAGGAGACTCCCTGCAGCAAAGCCACGGGGGTCCCTGAGATCCCCCTGCCCTGCAGCCTGCCCTCCCTGGCCTTGTCATGGACTCTCTGTGAGGTCACCGCCTCCCCCCCTCCTTTGGCCAATCAGCTGAGTGCTGCAAAAGGCCCTTGTGATGTCACTGCCACACCCAGCCCTGCCCTGCAGGGCTCATGTCCTACCCCGAGCCAGCTCCTATGCATGTTTGAGCTGCTCCACTTGGGTCACCCCCATACACTCAGTGTTAGTGCTAAAAGAAAAGGAGTACTTGTGGCACTTTAGAGACTAACAAATTTATTTGAGCATAAGCTTTCGTGAGCTACAGCTCACTTCATCGAATTGCCCCTAAGGTGAGTTTTTTCCACCAAATGCATCCGATGAAGTGAGCTGTAGCTCACGAAAGCTTATGCTCTAATAAATTTATTAGTCTCTAAGGTGCCACAAGTACTCCTTTTCTTTTTGCGAATACAGACTAACACGGCTGCTACTCTGAAACTTGTGAGTCTGTATCATAACACACATGCACAACAGCACTGCGCGAAGTTTGTACATGTCACCTTAACTCTGATGTTTCCTAACGTTTAAAGGCCTGGTTTCCATGGTGTTCTTTGGGCTTATAGATCTATTTTGGGGAGAGATGCACTAATTTATTTCACAGTGGTAGCCGTGTTAGTCTGTATCAGCAAAAAAACCCGAGGAGTACTTGTGGCACCTTAGAGACTAACAAATGTATTTGGGCATAAGCTTTCATGGGCTAAAACCCACTTCATCGGACGCAGCCAGTGGAAAATAGAGTAGGAAGATATATATACATAGAGAACATGAAAAAATGGGTGTTGCCATACCAACTCTAAAAGACTAATCAATTAAGGTGAGCTATTATCAGCAGGAAGAAAAAACACCTTTTGTAGTGATAATCAGGATGGCCCATTTCAAACAGTTGACAGAAAGGTGTGAGTAACAGTATGGGGGAAATTAGCATGGGCAAATATTTTTTACTTTGTGTAATAACCCATCCACTCCCAGTCTTTACTCGAGCCTAATTTAATAGTGTCCAGTTTGCAACTTAATTCCAATTCTGCAGTTTCTCGTTGGAGTCTGGTTTTGAAGTTTTTTTGTTGGAGAATTGTGACTTTTAGTTCTGAAATTGAGTGCCCAGGGAGGTTGAAGTGGTCTCCGACTGGTTTTTGAATGTTATAAATCTTGACGTCTGATTTGTATCCATTTATTCTTTTGCGTAGAGACTGTCCAGTTTGGCCAATGTACATGGCAGAGAGGCATTGCTGGCACACGATGGCATATATCACATTGGTAGATGTTCAGGAGAATGAGCCCATGATGGTGTGGCTGATATGATTATGTCCTATGATGGTGTCGCTAGAATAGATACGTGGAGCTAGAATAGAGTTGGCAATTGGCTTTGTTGGAAGGATATGTTCCTGGGTTAGTGTTTTTGTTGTGTGGTTGCTGGCGAGTATTTGCTTCAGGTTGGGGGACTGTCTGTAAGCAAGGACTGGCCTGTCTCCCAAGATCTGTGAAAGTGAGGGATCATCCTTCAGAATAGGTTTAGATCCTTGATGATGCGCTGGAGAGGTTTTAGTTGGGGACTGAAGGTGAGGGCTGGTGGCGTTCTGTTACTTTCTTTGTTGGGCCTGTCCTGGAGTAGGTTACTTCTGGGTATTCTTCTGGCTCTGTCAATCTGTTTCTTCTCTTCAGCAGGTGGGTATTGTAGTTTTAAGAGCACTTGATAGAGATCCTGTAGGTGTTTGTCTCTGTCTGAGGGATTGGAGCAAATGCGGTTGTATTTTAGAGCTTGGCTGTAGACAATGGATTGTGTGATGTGGTTTCGATGAAAGCTGGAGGCATGTAGGTAAGTATAACAGTCCGGTATAGGGTGGTGTTTATGTGACCATCGCTTATTAGCACTGTAGTGTCCAGGAAGTGGGTCTCTTGTGTGGCCTCTCCTTCTGCCCCTCCACCCCCACGAACATGATACAGTTCTGCGGTGACCTGGGATCTTACTTTCGACATCTCCGACTCAAGGAATATTTTCAACACACCTCACTGAACAACACACTAATCCACAGAGACCTTCCTACCAACACTACAAAAAGAAGGATTCTGCGTGGACTCCTCCTGAAGGTCGAAAAAACAGACTGGACTTCTACATAGAGTGTTTCTGCCAATGAGCACGGGCTGAAATTGTACAAAAGCAGCATCATTTGCCTCATAACCTCAGCAGTTCAGAACACAACACCATCCACAGCCTCAGAAACAACTCTGACATCATAATCAAAAAAGGCTGACAAAGGAGGTGCTGTCGTCATCATGAATAGGTCCGAATATGAACAAGAGGCTGCTAGGCAGCTCTCCAACACCACTTTCTGCAGGCCATTACCCTCTGATCCCACTGAGGGTTACCAAAAGAAACAACACCATCTGCTCAAGAAACTCCCTGAAAAAGCACAAGAACAAATCTGCACAGACACACCCCTAGAGCACCGACCTGGGGTATTCTATCTGCTACCCAGGATCCATAAACCTGGAAATCCTGGACGCCCCATCATCTCAGGCATTCGCTGGGGTGCTGGTCACGTAGGGCCTGAGGAGAGAGTCGACATAGCCAGATAATCTTGCTGTCAGGATGCCAATTCGTGAGATGATTTCATTGCAGTCTCTGACTAGGGGGGTTCAGGCTCCAGTGCTCTGCTCTGTTTTCCCAGGCCTGTCCAGGGGGTTGTTTCCAGTTTCAAAAATGGGGGAATGTTCACACACTCCCAATGGGTCTTTGCATAAACCAGGCCCTAAGCCAGGGGCAGGCAAACTTTTTGGCCTGGGATCAGATTGGGTTTCAAAAATTGTATGTAAAGCCAGTAAGGGGAGGCTGTGCCTCCCCAAACAGCAAGGCATGGCCCGGCCCCTGCCCCCATCCGACCCCCCACCTGCTTCTCACCCCCTGATGGCCACCCCTGGACTCCTGCCCCATACAACCCCTCTGTTCCCTAAGGGGTCCCCCAGGACCCTTGCCCCATCCATCCCCCCTGCTCTCTGTCCCCTAACTGCCCCCGGATCCCCCTGTCCCTAACTGCCCCCTGCTGCCCCATCCAACACCCCCTCTCCATCCTGAGTGCCCCCCAGGACCTCTGCCCTATGAAACCACCTCTTCTCCCTGACTGCCCCCAGACTCTCCATCCCTAACTGACCCCTGCCCTAACTGCCTTCCACTACCCCATCCAACCCCCCCTCTCTTTCCTGACTGCCCTGGGAACTCCTGCCCCCATTCAACCCCCCTGGTCCCTGCCCTCTGACTACCCCAACCCTATCCACCCCCAACCCCTGACCACCCCCTGAACTCCCCAGCCTTCTACCTCACCCTCCTCCTCCACTTCCTGCCCCTTTACCATGCTGCCTGGAGCACCGGTGGCTGAGGGGCAGCTGCACCAGAACAGGCCGCTAGGCTGCGCCACACAGAGCCCCGGGTCCAGCCGGGCTTGCAGCCCCACTGCCTGGAGCATTGGCTGGCGGCGCTGGGAGCTGAGGCTGCGGGGAAGGGGGGGGAAGCAGGGTTGGGCCAGGGGCGCTCAGGAGCTCAAGGCCGGGCAGAATGGCTCAGAGCCCCCTGCCTCTCTTCTGCCCCACGGTCCCCCCATGTCGCTGACCCCAAACCCGGGGAGCTGCAGCAGCTTCCCTCTGCCCGAGGCCGGGACTCACAGGCCCCCTTCTGGGAGCAGCCTTGGCTCCCCGCCCCGCATAGGCTGCACCGGGAGCAGCTCCCTGGGGGGGCAGGTGTCCCTTTCTCTCCCTGAGGGCACTGCCGGGAGGCGGGGCTCAGGGTCCCTGTCGGGGGGGGGCCGGGCCAGGTTCCCTGCATGGGGAGAGTCTCTTGGGGGGTAGGGGCTGCACTGGGAATGTCCCTCTCCTGCCCGCAGCCAGGGCTCGGGGGGCCCCAGCAGCAGCAGACGAGGCCTGGGGGGCTGGCGAGGCAGTGACTGCAATTCCCTCCCACTGCCCGGCTGGGCCCCGGGCTCGCTCTGCCCGGCGCCTCGGGGGTCCGAGCGTGCTGGGCTCCCTGGGTCTGGCTGTGGGGGGGGTCTGTCTCCTATTTCATGTATTGTAGCCTCACCCCCCTGGCCCTCCAGCAGGGATGTGGGGCCAAGGAGTCCATTGCCCAGGGGCCCAGTGATTTCAAAGCCCCGGACAGAGGGGATCGATCTATATTTTTAAATAAAAATGAAGATACAAAATATCACTAGATCAGTCAATGCCACAACTTACACCTAGTGGGTGACAGACCCCCCCCATCCCACGCTGGTGCACCCCACCAGAGATGCCCCAAGACCAACCAACAGCCATGGCCTGGTGCCACCCCACTACCCCTCCCCACAGCCCCGTGGGGCTGCCTCTCCACAAGCCCCCAGGCCCCAGTGTGGCCGTGCCACTCCACAATCCCCCACTGACTGTCCTCCTCACCCCAAGCCAGGGTGCAACTGCCCCACCCATCTGTGCCACCCCACCCCACAGCCATGCTGTGTCCCCCTGGGGGCAGCCATGGTGCTGCCCCTCACTACTTCCCAACCCACAGCCATGCCATTGACCCAAGTCCCCGATCCAAGTCCTCTATAGCCTCTCACTCCCCCAGATCCCTCCCAGACCCAGTCCCCATCCCTACAACCATCGCCCCCTGTCCACAACCCCCCTCTCCTCCTCCCACAGCACCAATCCATCCCCTACCCTCCCACAGCTTGCACCACACAGACCCCTCCACCTCCCAGCTGTGCCACTTCCCCCCACCGCCACCCCACCAACCCCCGTCAGACACCCTTCCCCATTGGTGTACCAGGGTTTTCCCAAGACCAACCAACAGCTATGAATTAAAAATCCCACAGTGTTTGTTGGGGCCTCCTGGAGCCGTGGTCCCTACTGGAGATGCTGAAATCTCACTCTTGTCTCTCTCCTCCTGCCTCCAGCTCCAAGTCAGGCACCATATAGTTACGTAATGATAGTGGAAGAAAAAAATCAAAAACCAAAAGTGAAGCCAAAAGTGCAAGCGGAGCAGGCAAGGCAAATCGCAGGCTGTTGCCATAGACTAGTTCTCCCCCTCCTCCAATAACCCACCCAAAACGGGATACCACAGACTCCATGTACCTACAACCAACCACCTGGAAGCAGCAGCAAAAAGGCAACAAGGACACAGGCCGACAGAAAGTGGAAGGAAAATGAAAACGGAAAGAGCCCAGTCTTTGAAAGCTTTTTTAGTTCTCTGCACATGCTCCCAGAAGAGGATGGGGCAACCGACAGCCAATCATGCTCTCGAGCAGGGAAAAAAAAGCTACTCATGGACCAACAACAAAGAAAAAGGAGAAGGAACGGGACAGTGAGTGGGACAGAGAGATTTATTCAAGTGAGATGGTAATTCATTAATTCCCTGTGTTACTTCCTGGCCATTTGTGTTACTTTCGTGCCATTAAGAAAACTGTTCTCAAAATCTGTGGCTCTCCTTGTCATATGTTGTGGTTATGAAAGCTCCTTCTCAGCTCCTTTTACTTTCCTGCTTTCCAGTTACTGTAAATAAACCATTAACACAATTCTTCTTGTTTCTTCCACATTCATGTCCTAGTTCCAGTTGTTTGGGGCAGAGTCATGGGATGTGTTTGTGACACTCTATACCTTGGGGTAGCGTGTTATGATTATAAGAAGCACACAGGATCTTTTCAGGGGAAAGGCAATATGCTGCATTTATTGAAAATACAACTGTTAGCATATGCATTTAATAACACACACACACACATGTCCTGCAGATGGTCTTACAGTTACCAGTTACAGTGACCAGCTCTTGTCAATCTAATGGCCAGTTAGATTGAACACAAGCGAGGAGCTGGGCTCCGTCGGTCACGATCCGATGGTCCGAGGCTTTGCAGGACTGAACCCAGAGTCTTATGGCAAAACACCCCAGCTTTATACTTGTCAATTCCCACTTTAGTCTATGGATTTTGCAATGTCATTCTGTAATCGTTAGTCCTCAAGTGGGGTTAATCTCCGGGTTTTCGGCTGTTATCATTTGGTGGTTTTGTTGGCTTCCCATTGTTAGCTCTTATTTGTTGTCTTGCATTCAAGGTGCCTGCCTCGCCTCTAAGGTCATCAATGCTGCAAACATGTTTAGCATCGGATACAATGGATGTTTTCTGATTGTCTCCTGGTGTTTCCAAGTCTCTCACTTCTTCTTGACCATCTGGACATTTGTGATGGCTTTTCACACTTATTTTTAACTATGCACACATTTCTCACTCACACCAAACAATTTGAGACTTTCAGACAGGATAACATTTTAGAAAGGGTGATATGGTTACTAAAGAGGTTACAAAAGAGCCTTGAGCTGTAGCTCACGAAAGCTTATGCTCAAATAAATTTGTTAGTCTCTAACTAAAATCTGTTAGTTCTCTCTGTCTAGATATGTGTCTCCTCAATACATATGAAATTACAAGAATTGTAAGTTTTCACTGAAACATGCTGTAAATTGTGGAACCAGCCAAAACTTAGCTTCCCAGAGGTAACAGCAAGGAAGGTCAGCAATCCCTGGGTGGGGTGTGAAACAACCCATCAATAGCCATTGTCCAGCAAGGAAGCTCCCATTCATTGATTCACCTGCATGAGACCACAGCAAGGGAATTTCTCAACCTTGCTGGGAGATTGAGCAATGCCACCCCCTTGTGTGCCCCCCCTCCCGCCCCCCAGACATGCCTGGACTGGTGCTTCCCAAGCACATGGACTGAAGGTATAAAAACCAAACCCAAACACAGGGGCTCATGCTTGGCCTTTCTCCTTCACCCACCTACACTGCAAGCAAGGAGGACACTGAAGACTTGAGACTCCAACTGAGGGGACTGGCCCAGATTTCAAGGGAGAAATCGGGATGCTATGGACTGCAAAATCCAGGAGGGGGAGAAAAACTGCTTCATCTCGTTGTTGCCCAGTCTATGAGGGTTGAGAGTTCAGATTGCGAGCTTAGGTGTTTATTTTGTTTGGTAACTAACTCGGATGTTTTGCCTATCAGTTAATATTACTGAAAATCTCCATTTTGTAGCCAATAACCTTGTTGACCTGTTTAACTTTACGAGTGAGTTTCCCTGAAGTGGATGGTAAATTATCAGTTATCAAAGGCTGGTGTATAGCCACTTTCCACTGATGAAGTCATGAAGCAATTAATAATACAGGCAGCATATTCCTGAGATACAGTGCTGGGAGCTGGGGGGATGTGGCTGGTGCCTCCCTGTGTGATTCATGAGTGGCTCTGGGAGCATTTAGGCAATCAAGCTGGGTGTGGGGTCTCCACATGCAGTTGTGCTGAGTGATAACTGCGCCTGGAGGGGTTGCTGCTGGTCACTAGCAGGGCATTGTGAGAGACAGCCCAGGCTGGAGAGGGTTCAGGGGGCACAGCGGTCCCTTGGTCCCAGGCTGCACCGCAGGGGGATCCCATCACAGTGTCCCCCTCCAGCACCCACAGGGAATAGCGTGCCTCTAGGAGGAGCGTTTGGGCTTTGCTGTGATGTGTCCCTTTCCAGTCTGTGCTCTGTCTCTTATCCTGGACACACGCATGTCAATCAGGAATTGCTCAGCTGTGCTCTGCAGAGAGCTGACTGGTTACACAGGGTGCAGCCCAGGACGGGACTGAGATGTGGCAATGCTGAGCGTCACAGGCCATGGTTTTAGACAGCTAGAAAATCACAGGAACAACACTGATCCACAAAGCGGAGTTAGGTGCCTGAACTCCTCGTACAATGCTTGGGCGACAAAGGCACCTTACACTACAACCCGCAAAAGCCAGCTCACTAGGCAGGGAGCCAGCCAAACCCGCGAATGGGAGAGACTGACAAGGGGGAGGTGTCCTAGCCCGACCCTTCTCTCACAGCACTCACCTGGGATGTGTCCAGCTGCCGAGAGTAGCTCAGGGGTGTGAGTACCAACCTCAGGGCAGACTGTTACACACAAGGGCACAAACCCCATGGGGACTGGGAGCTCTACATTTTGATTTCACCCACCAAGGCACTCCCCAGGCACGGTAACAGCCTGAACGGGCGTCACAGACAGTCCCCTTGGGTACTCTGCTCTGTCCTGCCACCGAGGCAAGCCTGCCTTTGTGCTCGATCCATGGTTCAGGGAGGCCTGAGCACGAGCTGGTGCTGCCAGCATCACCCCGCACTGTCTGCAAGGGAGAAAGGATTGAACCAGGGTCCCCCATGTTTCAGGTCAGTGTGTGAACCACTCTGCTGTGATGGGGCTCTCTCCAGTGCTCCTTTTGAAGTTGGTTCCCTGAGGCTAAATAATGAAAGAGCTGGGGCCGGGGGGATTGGATCATGGGGGTTTCCTAATTCCGACCTCTCAGGTGGGTTCCAGAACTACTGGATAGTGTCTTCAAAATAACATTGTTAAAAATCAATAATGAAAAGATGCAGAACTACTGAAATCCAGGGGGGTTTCAGGACAGGGAGACCAATTCAGGCAATCAGAACAGCAGATATGACAAATTTTGAGCTACTATAAGGCTCCAAGCAGACATGTGTGTGGGGACGGAAACTGGCCAGGAATTCTTTGAAACTGGGTAAACGCTTATAAAAGTATCCCTTTGCTTTATGATGAGGGGGGTTGGGGTGTAAGCTATTTCCCTGAATCAAATTTCCTGTGGCAGCTCAGTCTACCATTTCAGCTAGAGAAGAGCTGCGATACCTGGGCATTGGGCCACCCAGGGCCTTTAACACCACAGCCCTGGGAGGGGGTGCTGAGATGGACCATCCAGTGAGGAACACAAGTCCTTCTACCATCCACCACACCCTGTTTTGGAACTGTTGCTGATGGCTCACCCCATCTGTGGTAACTTTTATCCCCTCTGCCACCCTCTATCTGGGGGTTTTCCCTTCTGCACCTACCTGGCAGGGCATCCCCCCATCAAGGTTCCTTCCCCACTCTGAACTCTAGAGTATAGATGTGGGGACCTGCATGAAAGACCCCCCCCCAGCTTATTTTTAGCAGCTTAGGTTAAAACTTCCCAAGGTACAAACTTTGCCTTGTCCTTGAACCATATGCTGCCACCACCAAGCATTTTAAACAAACAACAGGGAAAGAGCCCACTTGGAGATGTCTTCCCCCCAAATATCCCTCCAAACCCTACATCCCCTTTCCTGGGGAGGGCTTGATAAGAATCCTCACCAATTTGTAGAGGTGAACACAGACCCAAACGCTTGGATCTTAAGAACAATGAAAAATCAATCAGGTTCTTAAAAGGTTTCAGAGTAGCAGCCGTGTTAGTCTGTATTCGCAAAAAGAAAAGGAGTACTTGTGGCACCTTAGAGACTAACAAATTTATTAGAGCATAAGCTTTCGTGAGCATCCGATGAAGTAAGCTGTAGCTCACGAAAGCTTATGCTCTAATAAATTTGTTAGTCTCTAAGGTGCCACAAGTACTCCTGTTCTTAAAAGGATAATTTTAATTAAAGAAAAGGTAAAAGAATCACCTCTGTAAAATCAGGATGGTAAATACCTTACAGGGTAGTCAGATTCAAAACATAAAGAATCGCTCTAGGCAAATCCTTAAGTTACAAAAAGACACAAAAACAGGAATATACATTCTATCCACCACAGCTTATTTTACCAGCCATGAAACAAAAGGAAATCTAGTGCATTTCTAGCTAGATTACTTACTAACTAACAGGAGTTGTAAGGCTGCATTCCTGATCTTTTCCCTGCAAAAGCATCACACGGACAGACAGACCCTTTGGTCACCCCCTCTTCTAGATTTGAAAGTATCTTGTCCTCTCAGTGGTCATTTTGGGTCAGGTGCCAGCTAGGTTACCTTAGCTTCTTAACCCTTTACAGGTGAAAGGGTTTTGCCTCTGGCCAGGAGGGATTTTATAGCACTGTATACAGAAAGATGGTTACCCTTCCCTTTATATTTATGACACCCCACATCTGAACCCCTGATCCTATCCCAGTTTTTCCCTCTGCCCATCCCTCCCGTCCAATTTCCCCCCTTCAGGGGGATTTTCCCTGCCTTTGGCTGCAGGGAGCAGATTCTGGTGGTGAGTGAGGGCAGCAACTTGCAGATGTTACTCAGCATGTGATAAGAACATTAGAACATAAGAACAGCCAGACTGGGTCAGACCAAAGTATCCGTCCGCCGATAGTGGCCAGTGCCAGATGCCCCAGAGGGAATGAACAGTCAGGAATCATCCAGTGATCCATCCCTTGTCGCCCCATTCCCAGCTTCTGACAAACAGAGGTTAGGGACACCATCCCTGCCCATCCTGCCTAATAGCCATCGATGGGCCGAGCCGCCATGAATCTATCTAGTTCCCTGTTGAACCTTTTGATCCTCGGACCCTGCTCAGGAACAGTGAAGTAGCAAGTTCTAATAAAGAAGCAGCTTCTGATACAAGGGCAGCTCCTCTTCCTCCTCCCCACCCATGGGGATAAGCAGCCCCCCCAAATTTTCTCTCTGCTCCTGGGCCCCTTGACCTCATCACCCCTTCAGCCTCCCTCCAAGTGTCCTCTTCCTCCCCATCACCTCTTCAGCCTCCAATCACTCCCTTCAGCTTCCCCCAACTGCCCCGGTCCCCCTCCCCTCATCACCCCCCTCAACCTTCCCCCTGCCTCCCAAGCTCCTCACCGGCTGCCCTTTCAGTCTTCCCTCCCCTACACCCAACTGCCCTCCTTCAGCCTTCCCCCTGAACCTCTCACCCAGCTGCCCCATCTGACCCCCTTTAGCTTCACTCCCCCGCATCTGCCCTTTCACCCCCTCACCCACTCCCCTCCCTCTGCCTCTCCCCAAATTCCCAGCTCCACCATGTTGAGGTTCCCTTCCCCACAACCATCTGCTTCCTTCCCATGGGGAACAGAGGCAAGAAATGCTTTTGAAAAAAACTTTTGTAAGGTAAAATCTAAAACAAGCCAAGCAAACTCCTCCCTTGCTTTGTGCTGGGCACCCAGCTGTGGGCTTGTGTGTGTTGGGATGTGGTGGGGTTGTTCTGAGCACACTCCCTTCAGGGAAGGGTTAGAGTTGGCCAAAGGGGCATGTTGAATCTTTAGCAGAGAATTCCTTTCTCCATTATGTTCGCTAAGCATTGCTGTTAAATGTCACCCGACCAATGCAGCATCTGAAACAATCTGACTATAAATCCCTTGTCCTCTCACACCCTCTGCTCTTGTGAGCTCATCACATGACATGGTGTTTTATTACCATCACATCTTGTAGATTAGACTGGACCTAAGTTTCTGAGGTAAAAAAATGAAGCATAACTCCTTCCCTTCCCTCTTTTGACTTAGGAAAAATAAATCCTGTCCCCTCCCCCAGCCCCAACCCAGCCCCACCGGAGCTGCTGTGGTCAGGAGAGAGGTGCCTCTCATCTGGCCCTGAGCTGTTGTGGTGAGAGAAGGCTTGGGGGGAGTCTTCCCTCCCTGGGCAAACTGCACCCTAAACCCCTCATCCCCAGCCCCACCCCAGAGCCCACACCCCAACCCTCTGCCCTACCTGAGCCCCCTCCCACACTCCGAACCCTTCAGCCTCACCCCTGCCACACACCGTCCTTGTGCAGAATGAATTTTGGAATCTACACCAATAGACAGGTGAGGTATCACACCTCACCTCCATATTGGTGCACATAACAAAATTCATTCTGCACATGGACATAAAAAAATTAGAGGAAACACTGCTCCTGACTTTCAACCTATCTGTCACATCTTGAATTTCATACATTGACCAATCAGAATAAAGTGCTCTCAGGTGACCTACAGACCAACAGTTGTTCATAGGAATTATTCAGCAAGTATTTTGGAAGACCTAGAACATGAGAGGAAATCATGAACTGCTCAGAGACAATTAATGGAGAGAAGCAGCAAGATTAATCCCATACATTGGATTGGTTGTGATTTATTTGCCTGATTTGAAAGGAGACCAAAAGGATTTGAGTCTCTTCGCTGTCGATAGCCCCCTGCTCGGCCAATCAGCATTGAGATGCTGAGGGATGGGAGGCTGAGATGTCTCATCAGATGTCCCAAAGGACGGCCCAGGTCACCATCAGAAGGGATCACTCTCAGTTCCGGACCCACGTCTTTGTGAGGACCTCCCGCAATGAGAGCAACCGTCCCACCTTGCCCACACTCCACACCCATCCCTCCTTGGTAGAGGGAGGGAAGCTGGGAAAAGGGAAAAAAGAAGCAAGAGAAGAGGAGAAAGGAGGGAGGAAAGAGGAAAAGGGAAACCAAAAAGGATAAACTCTAAGGTCCCCAGTGATTCCAAGTGTCAAAGTCCTAGGTAGGAAATCAAATTCTGCCACCTTAAGCCAGTGTTTTCTGTGCCAAGAATTCTGCTTGCACCAGGTGGATCACACCAAACAGGTTCCAAATCTCTCTAAGCCTCTTACCTTGTCAAAGAGAAGTTTGTTTTCTGGCACAATCAGTGGTAGGAAAGGAGAAAACTCCACAGAGGCTCCTCCTCATGCTCACAGCTATGAATCCTAATTCTCTCCCTGTCCTTGAGAAGAGACCTTGAGAAGGAGACGTGCGGCAGCAAAGCCGTGGGGGTCTCAGAGACTGCCCTGACCCTGCACCTCTGCCCTGCCCAGCTGATGTCGGGGTCTCTCTGTGAGGTCACCCCCTCCCCACCACCTTTGCCCAATGGGCTGAGGTCCTGCAAAAGGCCTTTGTGATGTCACTGCCCCACACACCCCTCCCCTCCAAGCTGATGTCCTGCCCCCGCCCAGCCTCTTTGGAGGTTGGAATTGTTTCCCCTGGATCTGGGGTTGCCAACTTTCTGACCCAACAAAACTGAACCCCCTTGCCCCGCCATTTCGCTGAGGTCCCGGCCCGCTCACGCCATCTCCCTCTCCCTCTGTCGCTCACTCTTTCCCATGCTCATTTTCACCGGGATGAGGAGGGCCAGAGAGGGTCCCTTTTCAATTGCTTGTTGTCGGGACAGACCTGGGAAGGAGGCCTGCCTGCCAAACGCCTTTAGGAGGAGGCATCCTTCCCTGTCAGAAAATCATCTCCCTCCTTTAGTTCAGTGACAGCCCGAATTGTTCCTTATCCAAGCAGAGCCGGGAGATTGAAAGCAGCAACATCAAACCCCTGTGTAGCTAGCAGGAATGAACACAAATACACCCTTGTATCTGAACAGACGGTTACTTTTACCCTTGGTAAACTACAAGCCTAAAGGGGAAGGCGGTGGCACCAGATCTAAGGAATAAACAGAACACAATCATAATCATTATGCCCATCATGACTGCAACATCTTTTTATACACGTCTCATTATCATTAGTGCATTCTTTTCTCTGGAGTCCAGACCTTGACTATACCTTGACCAAGAAATTTGGATCTTGATGAAAATAATCGACTGCCCCTGGTTAATGCAATGGAGTTGACACCCACTGGGGTGTCCCTACATAGGTTCAAGTACTAACAACAATGGCAGCCTTTTAACCATAGTTTTTAATCAGGGCACTACATTGATACAAACCCCGGTTAAATCATTTCTCAGCATGAGGCCTTCACCCACATGCCTTCGTGCATTGTGCTACCATGGGGATGTTTCATTTCCCTCCTCAATTTCACACAGAGACACAGTTTCCTTTGCACGGATGATCCATGAACAGCAAAACCTTCCTGTGTCTCTTATCTGAGCCAGGGCATTCAATTCCATTGACACTTTCTCTCCTGCAATATTTCAGAGTAGCAGCCGTGTTAGTCTGTATTCGCAAAAAGAAAAGGAGTACGTGTGGCACCTTAGAGACTAACAAATTTATTAGAGCATAAGCTTTCGTGAGCTACAGCTCACTTCATCGGATGCATTTGGTGGAAAAAACAGAGGAGAGATTTATATACACACACACACAGAGAAAATGAAACAATGGGTTTATCATACACACTGTAAGGAGAGTGATCACTTAAGATAAGCCATCACCAGCAGCAGAGGGGGGGAAAAGGAGGAAAACCTTTCATGGGGAAATAGTTTTACTTTGTGTAATGACTCATCCATTCCCAGTCTCTATTCAAGCCTAAGTTAATTGTATCCAGTTTGCAAATTAATTCCAATTCAGCAGTCTCTCGTTGGAGTCTGTTTTTGAAGCTTTTTTGTTGAAGGATAGCCACTCTTAGGTCTGTGATCGAGTGACTAGAGAGATTGAAGTGTTCTCCAACTGGTTTTTGAATGTTATAATTCTTGACGTCTGATTTGTGTCCATTCATTCTTTTACGTAGAGACTGTCCAGTTTGGCCAATGTACATGGCAGAGGGGCATTGCTGGCACATGATGGCATATATCACATTGGTAGATGCGCAGGTGAACGAGCCTCTGATAGTGTGGCTGATGTGATTAGGCCCTATGATGGTGTCCCCTGAATAGATATGTGGACAGAGTTGGCAACGGGCTTTGTTGCAAGGATAGGTTCCTGGGTTAGTGGTTCTGTTGTGTGGTGTGTGGTTGCTGGTGAGTATTTGCTTCAGATTGGGGGGCTGTCTGTAAGCAAGGACTGGTCTGTCTCCCAAGATCTGAGAGAGCGATGGCTCGTCCTTCAGGATAGTTTGTAGATCCTTGATGATGCGTTGGAGAGGTTTTAGTTGGGGGCTGAAGGTGATGGCTAGTGGCGTTCTGTTGTTTTCTTTGTTGGGCCTGTCCTGTAGTAGATGACTTCTGGGTACTCTTCTGGCTCTGTCAATCTGTTTCTTCACTTCAGCAGGTGGGTATTGTAGTTGTAGGAATGCATGATAGAGATCTTGTAGGTGTTTGTCTCTGTCTGAGGGGTTGGAGCAAATGCGGTTATATCGTAGCGCTTGGCTGTAGACAATGGATCGAGTGGTATGATCTGGATGAAAGCTAGAGGCATGTAGGTAGGAATAGCGGTCAGTAGGTTTCCGATATAGGGTGGTGTTTATGTGACCATCACTTATTAGCACCGTAGTGTCCAGGAAGTGGATCTCTTGTGTGGACTGGTCCAGGCTGAGGTTGATGGTGGGATGGAAATTGTTGAAATCATGGTGGAATTCCTCAAGAGCTTCTTTTCCATGGGTCCAGATGATGAAGATGTCATCAATGTAGCGCAAGTAGAGTAGGGGCATTAGGGGACGAGAGCTGAGGAAGCGTTGTTCTAAGTCAGCCATAAAAATGTTGGCATACTGTGGGGCCATGCGGGTACCCATCGCAGTGCCGCTGATTTGAAGGTATACATTGTCACCAAATGTGAAATAGTTATGGGTCAGGACAAAGTCACAAAGTTCTGCCACCAGGTTAGCCGTGACAGTATCGGGGATACTGTTTATGACGGCTTGTAGTCCATCTTTGTGTGGAATGTTGGTGTAGAGGCTTCTACATCCATAGTGGCCAGGATGGTGTTTTTAGGAAGATCACCAATGGACTGTAGTTTCCTCAGGAAATCGGTGGTGTCTCGAAGATAGCTGGGAGTGCTGGTAACAAAGGGCCTGAGGAGGGAGTCTACATAGCCAGACAATCCTGCTGTCAGGGTGCCAATGCCTGAGATGATGGGGCGTCCAGGATTTCCAGGTTTATGGATCTTGGGTAGCAGATAGAATACCCCAGGTTGGGGCTCCAGGGGTGTGTCTGTGCGGATTTGTTCTTGTGCTTTTTCAGGGAGTTTCTTGAGCAAATGCTGTAGTTTCTTTTGGTAACTCTCAGTGGGATCAGAGGATAATGGCTTGCAGAAAGTGGTGTTGGAGAGCTGCCTAGTAGCCTCTTGTTCATATTCGGACCTATTCATGATGACGACAGCACCTCCTTTGTCAGCCTTTTTGATTATGATGTCAGAGTTGTTTGTGAGGCTGTGGATGGCATTGTGTGTGGATGGCCCCACAGTATGCCAACATTTTTATGGCTGACTTAGAACAACGCTTCCTCAGCTCTCGTCCCCTAATGCCCCTACTCTACTTGCGCTACATTGATGACATCTTCATCATCTGGACCCATGGAAAAGAGGCTCTTGAGGAATTCCACCATGATTTCAACAATTTCCATCCCACCATCAACCTCAGCCTGGACCAGTCCACACAAGAGATCCACTTCCTGGACACTACGGTGCTAATAAGCGATGGTCACATAAACACCACCCTATATCGGAAACCTACTGACCGCTATTCCTACCTACATGCCTCTAGCTTTCATCCAGATCATACCACTCGATCCATTGTCTGCAGCCAAGCGCTACGATATAACCGCATTTGCTCCAACCCCTCAGACAGAAACAAACACCTACAAGATCTCTATCATGCATTCCTACAACTACAATACCCACCTGCTGAAGTGAAGAAACAGATTGACAGAGCCAGAAGAGTACCCAGAAGTCACCTAATACAGGACAGGCCCAACAAAGAAAACAACAGAACGCCACTAGCCATCACCTTCAGCCCCCAACTAAAACCTCTCCAACGCATCATCAAGCATCTACAACCTATCCTGAAGGACGAGCCATCGCTCTCTCAGATCTTGGGAGACAGACCAGTCCTTGCTTACAGACAGCCCCCCAATCTGAAGCAAATACTCACCAGCAACCACACACCACACAACAGAACCACTAACCCAGGAACCTATCCTTGCAACAAAGCCCGTTGCCAACTCTGTCCACATATCTATTCAGGGGATACCATCATAGGGCCTAATCACATCAGCCACACTATCAGAGGCTCGTTCACCTGCGCATCTACCAATGTGATATATGCCATCATGTGCCAGCAATGCCCCTCTGCCATGTACATTGGCCAAACTGGACAGTCTCTACGTAAAAGAATGAATGGACACAAATCAGACGTCAAGAATTATAACATTCAAAAACCAGTTGGAGAACACTTCAATCTCTCTAGTCACTCGATCACAGACCTAAGAGTGGCTATACTTCAACAAAAAGCTTCAAAAACAGACTCCAACGAGAGACTGCTGAATTGGAATTAATTTGCAAACTGGATACAATTAACTTAGGCTTGAATAGAGACTGGGAATGGATGAGTCATTACACAAAGTAAAACTATTTCCCCATGGTATTTCTCCCTCCCACCCCACCCCCCACTGTTCCTCTGATATTCTTGTTAACTGCTGGAATTAGCCTACCTGCTTGTCACCATGAAAGGTTTTCCTCCTTCCCCCCCCTGCTGTTGGTGATGGCTTATCTTAAGTGATCACTCTCCTTACAGTGTGTATGATAAACCCATTGTTTCATGTTCTCTGTGTGTGTGTATATAAATCTCTCCTCTGTTTTCTCCACCAAATGCATCCGATGAAGTGAGCTGTAGCTCACGAAAGCTTATGCTCTAATAAATTTGTTAGTCTCTAAGGTGCCACAAGTACTCCTTTTCTCCTGCAATAGCAAATGTCAAGTGGGGGACATGGCCACCTTCAGCCATGACACTGAGATTTGGCTCGGCTCTTTCTTTATGCTGCTGTTGTTAGTCCATGAAAGATCAAGGATGGAATGCAAGGCTGAGTTCACTCACCAACCCCCTGAAAAATGTCAGTGCCCCAGAGAAAACCTGATCCCTGCTATTGGAATGATATGCTGGAGATCTGAATGGGAAAGGGACTGTCTGAATTGTCAAGGTGGGGAATGAACAATGATCTACAGTAATGTCATTAACACAAACACACTCTAATCATGCTCCAGACGGAAGGGAAATGGACAGGAATTCCTGCTGTCCAGCAATGGACACACTTACTGCCCCGCACAGCAGTGAGTGTGCTGGGGAGGCTGGTCTGAGCAAACAATTTGAAGTGATAATTCAGTGAGAAGAGAATCATAGTGTAGTGAGGCAAATGTCCATCAGGTACTTGTGGCTGAGTGGTTAAGGGGATGGACTAGAAACCCCTTGGGGCCTTCCCATCTAGGTTTGAATCCTGGCACCTATGGAAACATTGAACTGTTGTCATTGCTGTAGTCTTAGTAACTGAGCATCCATGGTGCCAACTGGAGATAGATCTGGTCTCACTCTTAGGTTTGCTACACTTAAAAAGCTCCTATAGCACTTTGGAGTAGAGAGTTGCTACAGTGACTGGTGGGGATTTCCCATTGCTCTAGCTACACTGACAGAATACAGAGACTGAATTCCCACCCTGCCTCCATAGGAGCTTTCTGCAGTTGAATTGTTCTGCAGACAGCTTCCCATTAGAAATGTTGTTGTGGGAAATTCCCAGACCAGGACGTTTACGAACGAGAGAATTTGAAGAGCAAACCTGGCTCCTCCTACCAGGAGGGATTTGAGTATTTTGTCCCTGTCACTTAATCTTTTTCAGTAGTACAGACCTCCCATGTCAAGCCAGGAAATGAACTTGGGGAAACATTACAGGACTCAGAGACCTTAGAAACAGTGAAATGACAGCAAGGACATCACTCAAGTTGGCCTAGTAATTAAAGCAAAGGTCTGCTAATCTGTTGCCATTCATGTTGCCCCTTTATTCTTCTGCTGTCTCTCTCTGACCACTGTCGCCCTCTGTCGGTTCAGTGAGAGTGCCACACTCATTGCTTCCTACACACAAGGACTCATAAACATACCTTGCAAGGAAAACCTCACCAAGGAATCAGATGCATCTGTTGGTTCCCTGCACCCCTGCTGTACAGAATCAAATCACAAGGAAAGCTTGTCGGGCCCAGAGCTGGCAGGGAGTCCGGTGCTAGAGTATTGAAATTACAGTGACGGCACTCAGAGGAAAGATGCTGATAGAGTGCAAGTTAAAAATTGGTCGGTCAGGTTTCCAGTCCCCTCACAGGTCATTCCATCACTCTAGGAAAGGGGTACATCTCAATTCTCAGCTGGTGCAGTCTAGCTGCATAGTTCTTGTTTACACTCAATCAGGATTGAGGCCTGTTTCGCACCTTGTGTAAACTACTCTCTGAAATAGCAAATGCAGTAGGGCATATTATCGCTCCTGCCCCAACACAGAGAGACAAAGAGAGAAATGTTCTATATTTGAGGGTGGGACTACCTGCACTTGGCCAAAGATGAGCACCTCCCTTTGACCTTTGTCACTCATTAAGGTTTTCTTTCATCAGGGATTCCTAGAGGTGCTGGAGCGCTGCATTTGTCAATGAAGGTCGGTGAGCTCCAATGTGACTTGGCTCTTCTACCAGCAAGTCAAAACACAGGAAGGATTTCCTCATTTGACAGTACTGGGGCTGTCTGAGGGTCTGTCCACACTGCACACTGAGCCTGTATCTATGTGGCCTGGGCTTGCTGACTTGTGTTGCCAAACCAGTTTTTGAGCATCCAGACTGCAGTGGAAACTCAGGCCTCAGGCTGTGTCTATCCGACCACACTAAGTCATCCTAAGTTACACTGCTCCATAACATGAATAACATCACTGAATAACATCGCTGGATTTGACGTAGCTTAGGTCGACTTACTACTGTGTCTACACTGAGCTGGGTTGACAGGAGACGCTCTTCGATCGACTTCCCTTACTCCTGTCGTTCCCGGCGTAGTCCCAAAGTCCACCAGAGAGCGCTCTGCTGTCAATTTAGTGGGTCTTCACTAGACCCCCCACTAAATCGATCCCCAGTGGATCGATGGCAGCAAACAGAGCCTCCCAACCGTGCTGCCGCATCCACACTGTGCTACTTAGACCCGAGTCAGAAATTTAGCTCCTGTGGGGTGTGTCCCCCTCATCAGCTGAAGATGGTCCCTGAGTCTCCAGTGATTTCTGCGATAACTTGTCTTCAGCCTGTTTGTGTCCATACGCTCCCCTCGGGGAGGCTTTGAGTCGTCTAGTTACAAGCGCTGGTTGGTCAGCCCTGTCAGGGAAGGGAAGCTCCAGACAACATTGACAGTCTGGAGATCCCTCAGTGGACATGCAGGTGGTGGGTATAACAGGCAGGGAAGCTAAGCCTCCCTGGCACTGCCAACAATGTCCAGACACCGGATGCCTGGGCCCCAGTACCCCGCCATTGCTCCATCTCTTCCTGTATCTGCTTTGCCTGTTCTCCTAGCTCACACCGCTCACAGCTGCCTGGCTGAGTTCCCCCTCTCCTCCACTGCAACCCCCTTCTGTGGGGTCCCTGCCACTCACCGTGTGCCTCCTCTCCTCCACCCCCTCCCCCACTTCCCCATGGTCACTCCTGGGGCTGGTTTTAGTCAACATCTTCATTAATGATCTGGAGGATGGTGTGCATTGCACCCTCAGCAAGTTGGCAGATGACATTAAGCTGGGGGGAGAGGTAGATACACTGGAGGGTAGGGATAGGGTCTAGAGTGACCTAGACAAATTAGAGGACTGGGCCAAAAGAAATCTGATGAGGTTCAACAAGGACAAGTGCAGAGTCCTGCACTTAGGAGAGAAGAATCCCATGCACTGCCAGAGGCTGGGGACTGACTGGCTAAGCGACAGTTCTGCAGAAAGGGACCTGAGGATTACAGTGGATGAGAAGCTGGATATGAGTCAGCAGTGTGCCCTTGTTGCCAAGAAGGCTAATGGCATATTGGGCTGCTTTAGTAGGAGCATTGCCAGCAGATAGAGGGAAGTGATTATTCCCCTCTATTTGGCATTGGAGAGGCCACATCTGGAGTATTGAGTTCTATTTTGGGCCCCCCACTACAGAAAGGACGTGGACAAATTGGAGAGAGTCCAGCGGAAGGCAACAAAAATGATTAGGGGACTGGGGCACATGATATATGAGGAGAGCCTGAGGAACTCGGCTTGTTTAGTCTGCAGAAGAGAAGAGTTGGGGGTGGAGGGGATTTCATAGCAGCCTTCAACTACCTGAAGGGGGGTTACAAAGAGGATGGAAAGGAGTACCCGTGGCACCTTAGAGACTAACAAATTTATTAGAGCATAAGCTTTCGTGAGCTACAGCTCACTTCATCGGATGCACGAAAGCTTATGCTCTAATAAATTTGTTAGTCTCTAAGGTGCCACGGGTACTCCTTTTCTTTTTGCGAATACAGACTAACACGGCTGCTACTCTGAAAAGAGGATGGAGTTAGGCTGTTCTCAGTGGTGGAAGAAGGCAGAACAAGGAGCAATGGCCTCAAGTTGCAATGGGGAAGATCTGGGTTCACTAGGAGGGTGGTGAAGCACTTGAATGGATTACCTAGGAAGGTGGTGGAATCTCCATCCTTAGAGGTTTTTAGGCCTGGCTTGACGAAGCCCTGGCTGGGATGACTTAGTTGGTGCTGATCCTGCCATGGGCAGGGGGTTGGACTAGATGCCCTCCTGAGGTCTCTCCAATCCTCATCTTCTATGATTCTATCAGTCCTTTGTCCATCCCCTCAGTAGGCACCAACTTCCGCTCTGGCCAGTGGGTGCTCTGCCCCTACCCCACCCCCAAATAGTATTTCAATCCCTTCCTCTAAACCCTCCCCCTCTCTTCCTGCCCCTGCTCCACCCTGCCCTGCTTCAATCCCACCCCTTCCCCCAAACCCCCACCCCCCACCTCTTCCCCATCTCCTCCCCCAAGTATGCCATGTCCCCGCTCCTCCCCGACCCTCCTGGAGCATCCTGAATTCCATGAAACAGCTGTTTTGCGGTGGGCAGGAAGTGCTGGGAGGGAGGGGGAGGTGGTGCTCAGTGGGGCTGCCAGTGGGCGAGACGCACTGCGGGGAGGGCAGAGCTTGGCTGCCAGTGGGTGCTAAGCATCCACTAATTTTTCCTCGTGGGTGCTCCAGGCCCAGAGCACCCATGCAGTCAGCGCCTATGAACCCCCTCCCCCAAATCAAAATTCCTAGAAATTTGGGTGAGTCTCTCAGTGTTGTTCAGACGTCAAGAATTATAACATTCAAAAACCAGTTGGAGAACACTTCAATCTCTCTGGTCACTCGATCACAGACCTAAGAGTGGCTATCCTTCAACAAAAAAGCTTCAAAAACAGACTCCAAGGAGAGACTGCTGAATTGGAATTAATTTGCAAACTGGATACAATTAACTTAGGCTTGAATAGAGACTGGGAATGGATGAGTCATTACACAAAGTAAAACTATTTCCCCATGGTATTTCTCCCTCCCACCCCACCCCCCACTGTTCCTCTGATATTCTTGTTAAGTGCTGGAATTAGCCTACCTGCTTGTCACCATGAAAGGTTTTCCTCCTTCCCCCCCCTGCTGTTGGTGATGGCTTATCTTAAGTGATCACTCTCCTTACAGTGTGTATGATAAACCCATTGTTTCATGTTCTCTGTGTGTGTGTATATAAATCTCTCCTCTGCTTTTCCACCAAATGCATCCGATGAAGTGAGCTGTAGCTCACGAAAGCTTATGCTCTAATAAATTTGTTAGTCTCTAAGGTGCCACAAGTACTCCTTTTCTTTTTGCGAATACAGACTAACACGGCTGCTACTCTGAAACCTGTGATTATGCAAGGCACTGAATTTAGCCGTATAGAGTGGAAATCTGTCAACTTCATGAAAAAACTCGCACAGATACAGACAGACATCATCTTCCTCTCCAAATGCAAACAGATGGACATCAGACCGAAAGGACTGAAGGTAAAAAATCCACTACAATCTACATACCACACAGACTATGCTGACAGCTTGTGCCACACACTCTCAAGGAAACTGCGGAACCACCTGATCAACATCCTCTACAGCAAACAGGGAAAGATTAAGAATGAGCTCTCAAAACTGGATACTCTCATAAAGAACCAACCTTCCACACAAACTTCCTCGTGGCTGGACTTTACAAAAACTAGACAAGCCATTTACAAAACACATTTTGATTCTCTACAAAAGAAAAAGGACACTAAGCTATCTAAACTACTATATGCCACAAGGGGCCACAACAATGGTTCCCGTAACCCACCCAGCAATATTGTTAATCTATCCAACTATACTCTTAGCCCAGCGGAAGAATCTGTCCTATCTCGGGGCCTCTCCTTTTGCCCCTCCACCCCCACGAACATGATACAGTTCTGTGGTGACCTAGAATCCTATTTTCGACGTCTCAGACTCAAGGAATATTTCCAACACACCTCTGACCAACATATTAACCCACAGAGACCTTCCTACCAACACTACAAAAAGAAGGATTCTAGGTGGACTCCTCCTGAAGGTCGAAACAGCAGCCTGGATTTCTACATAGACTGCTTCCGCCGACGTGCACGAGCTGAAATTGTGGAAAAGCAGCATCGCTTACCCCATAACCTCAGCCATGCAGAACACAGTGCCATCCACAGCCTCAGAAACAACTCTGACATCATAATCAAAAAGGCTGACAAAGGAGGTGCTGTCGTCATCATGAATAGGTCAGAGTATGAACAAGAGGCTACTAGGCAGCTCTCCAACACCACTTTCTACAAGCCATTACCCTCTGATCCCACTGAGAGTTACCAAAAGAAACTACAGCATTTGCTCAAGAAACTCCCTGAAAAAGCACAAGAACAAATCCGCACAGACACACCCCTGGAGCCAGGACCTGGGGTATTCTATCTGCTACCCAAGATCCATAAACCTGGAAATCCTGGATGCCCCATCATCTCAGGCATTGGCACCCTGACAGCAGGATTGTCTGGCTATGTAGACTCCCTCCTCAGGCCCTTCGTTACCAGCACTCCCAGCTATCTTCGAGACACCACCGATTTCCTGAGGAAACTACAGTCCATTGGTGATCTTCCTAAAAACACCATCCTAGCCACTATGGATGTAGAAGCCTCTACACCAACATTCCACACAAAGATGGACTACAAGCCATCAGGAACAGTATCCCCGATACTGTCACGGCTAACCTGGTGGCAGAACTTTGTGACTTTGTCCTGACCCATAACTATTTCACATTTGGTGACAATGTATACCTTCAAATCAGCGGCACTGCGATGGGTACCCGCATGGCCCCACAGTATGCCAACATTTTTATGGCTGACTTAGAACAACGCTTCCTCAGCTCTTGTTCCCTAATGCCCCTACTCTACTTGCGCTACATTGATGACATCTTCATCATCTGGACCCATGGAAAAGAAGCTCTTGAGGAATTCCACCATGATTTCAACAATTTCCATCCCACCATCAACCTCAGCCTGGACCAGTCCACACAAGAGATCCACTTCCTGGACACTACGGTGCTAATAAGCGATGGTCACATAAACACCACCCTATATCGGAAACCTACTGACCGCTATTCCTACCTACATGCCTCTAGCTTTCATCCAGATCATACCACTCGATCCATTGTCTACAGCCAAGCGCTACGATATAACCGCATTTGCTCCAACCCCTCAGACAGAGACAAACACCTACAAGATCTCTATCATGCATTCCTACAACTACAGTACCCACCTGCTGAAGTGAAGAAACAGATTGACAGAGCCAGAAGAGTACCCAGAAGTCACCTACTACAGGACAGGCCCAACAAAGAAAACAACAGAACGCCACTAGCCATCACCTTCAGCCCCCAACTAAAACCCCTCCAACGCATCATCAAGGATCTACAACCTATCCTGAAGGACGAGCCATCGCTCTCTCAGATCTTGGGAGACAGACCAGTCCTTGCTTACAGACAGCCCCCCAATCTGAAGCAAATACTCACCAGCAACCACACACCACACAACAGAACCACTAACCCAGGAACCTATCCTTGCAACAAAGCCCGTTGCCAACTCTGTCCACATATCTATTCAGGGGATACCATCATAGGGCCTAATCACATCAGCCACACTATCAGAGGCTCGTTCACCTGCGCATCTACCAATGTGATATATGCCATCATGTGCCAGCAATGCCCCTCTGCCATGTACATTGGCCAAACTGGACAGTCTCTACGTAAAAGAATGAATGGACACAAATCAGACGTCAAGAATTATAACATTCAAAAACCAGTTGGAGAACACTTCAATCTCTCTGGTCACTCGATCACAGACCTAAGAGTGGCTATACTTCAACAAAAAAGCTTCAAAAACAGACTCCAAGGAGAGACTGCTGAATTGGAATTAATTTGCAAACTGGATACAATTAACTTAGGCTTGAATAGAGACTGGGAATGGATGAGTCATTACACAAAGTAAAACTATTTCCCCATGGTATTTCTCCCTCCCACCCCACCCCCCACTGTTCCTCTGATATTCTTGTTAACTGCTGGAATTAGCCTACCTGCTTGTCACCATGAAAGGTTTTCCTCCTTCCCCCCCCTGCTGTTGGTGATGGCTTATCTTAAGTGATCACTCTCCTTACAGTGTGTATGATAAACCCATTGTTTCATGTTCTCTGTGTGTGTGTATATAAATCTCTCCTCTGTTTTTTCCACCAAATGCATCCGATGAAGTGAGCTGTAGCTCACGAAAGCTTATGCTCTAATAAATTTGTTAGTCTCTAAGGTGCCACAAGTACTCCTTTTCTTTTTGCGAATACAGACTAACACGGCTGCTACTTTGAAACCAGTGTTGTTCATGTTACTAACTTTTCTGGGTGCGTGTCTCTCTGGGTGGAGGTCTGTGTGTGTTTATGCACAAGCTGATTGTGATGTCATGGAAGCCAATAGCAAAGAGTGTTTGGTGTCAGCATTCTTGCCCTGCCTTCAGTCTGCCAACTGGCTTGGTTGACAACGGCTGATGAACCAAGGAGCTGCTGAGAGACGTGGACGATCCGTCTGTCAACAACTTCTTGAATCAGCTATTTCCATAGGTGTTCGAGGAAAAAAAGGATGAGTTTTTACAGAAGGTAATTCCCAGATTCTTTCCCTGCTCATTAGATCGCACATGACAGATTGGTGCCTCCTTCTCCTCGGGACGGGTGGGGACTTGTGTTGCAACAGTCAGGTCTCAACGTTCTGTTTTGATTTGAATGTGGGCATCTCTCAGTTCTCCTTCTGCTTCAGCCTTTCAGGTTCTTTGGAGGCAGATTTAGATGATTTTATCTTTCAGCAGACTAGTAGGGGTGAATTTCCATGGATATAACTGAAAGGGAAGATAACAAAACTCGTGTAGAATTTTGATTGATATCTCCATAAATAGTATTTCCCTTGGAGTTGTCCCAATGCACTCTTTGCCTTCAAGTTGTCAATATAAACCGTTTGTCTCATGTAATGACAGCTGAAGGTATGTGTATTGAGACAATATCAATCTCAGAATTTACATGATTGAAATACACATAAATGAGCTCAAATAATGCAGAAGAAATGAATCTTAAGATATTGAAAGTGATACAGCTCCACTCCCATCCCCTGGCTGTCATCTTGGTAGTTCTCTCAGAAATAATCTCATGGTGACAGATCTCAAAACTCTCTAAAAATTCTACTATACCCCCTTGGGCTATAGAAAATAGATGTGTCAATTCCCCCCTGCAATTCCTTTCCAGGAAAGGGGTTTAAATAAACTGTCGCTTACATTTGTCATTGGTCTCGGTGTGATTTCTTTGTCATTGTTTTGGTGGCCTAACTTCTGACTGGATGTTCTAAATAATATGGGAAATTCTTCATTTAAAGTTTACTGATTATTTTCCCCATGCTAATACATTCCAGATTTTCAAATAGTTGAGAATAAGTCAACATATCTGCAGCTGCTAATTCATCCTTCCAGACCCTCAAACCTTCTAGATGACAATCTTTTCTTCCTTTTCCTGGGTTCTCTGGGAACAGGGGTTTATTGGTTTTCAGCTTGGCCCTATCTCTTCCCAGAGTCCCAACATTCTGTGCACAAAGGAGTGGGGTTAACAATGAAGCATTTTTGCAGCTAGGCCCAGGCAATGACCAAAGAACATAGAAATTGACCTTTGCTGTTTCCATGTCTGTCCATTGGCAGAGGAGGCGTGAGATCCATGGGGTGAGAGTCAGGCTAGGAAATGTAGCCAGCCACTGTGCTAGGATGGGAGAAATTACAGATATGGTGGATGGAGGTTTCCTGTTAGAGAACAAAAGGGGAGACTCTATGATGTGCTCTGTCCAAGAAAGGTTATAAGAAAGGGGGAACAGGGATCCTGATAACTCTCCACAAGGAAACCGCAGACAAAGCATCTCCTCTTGGACAGGAGCAGCAACCTTCACACTAGCAGTTAAAGCCAACTTTAGGTTCATAAAGTCATAGTTTCAAAGGCCCTAAGGCCAGCCCTGATCATCTAGTCTGAGCTCCTGCATAACACACACCCTAGAATTTCCCCAGAAGAATTCCTCTTTCACCATGGTCCCATGTGTCTTCACCTTCAGCCGGGTCTAATCATGGGTATAGAGCTCTGCGGTAGAGTGTTTGACTGCAGATCAAGTGGTCCTTGGTTCAGATCCTAGTACTCCCTCTGAAGTCTTTCTTAATAAGCAGCAGGTTTCAAACAAACCAAAGGGAGTATTTTTTCACACAATGCATAGTTTACCTGTGGAACTCTTTGCCGGAGGATGTTGTGAAGGCCAAGACTATAACAGAGTTCAAAAATGAGCTAGATAAATTCATGCAGAAGAGGTCCATGAATGGCTATTAGCCAGAATGGGTAGAGATTGTGTCCCTAGCCTCTTTTTGCCAGGTGCCAGGAGTGAGCAACAGGAATGGATCACTTGATGATTCCCTGTTCATTCCTTCTGGGGCACTCAGCACTGGCTACTGTCAGAAGACAGGATACTGGGTTAAATAGACCTTTGGTTTGACCCAATATGGGCGGTCTTGTGTTGTTTATGTTCTTGGTTGTATGAACCAGTCCTGGCTATTTGAGGAAGAGATGGCTTCAAAAGACCACTCTCTTGGATCTGAGACTCCTGGGCAAACTAATTCCCTTCCTTTAGAGAATGACAGAAAAACCCATTTCCCCCTTCTTTCTATTCCAGGCTTCGTTCTTTTTTCCAAAGACTCGCCTCTAGGGAGCACAGAGAGATCCATGTGCACAAAGTGCTCGTCCAACCTGCAGCCATTGAGGTATGCTCTGGCCTCAGACAGCAAGAACAGGCCTTGCCAGAGAAGCCCCAGAGAAGAAAATGTTCATGGACCATCCTGTCAGGCATGAAAAGACTCTGTGTCTGTTGCCAATCAGACAACTCAATGGCAGAGAGCAATGAGGAGAGAACAGCTTCCTCTCCAAGAAGGTGGATGCACTTGTCCCTGAAGAAGAAAGCAGCTGAGACCCAGGTGGAGGCAGAGGAGGTGAAGCTGCAGGAGACTACAGACAAAGTCGAAGTGGATCTTACAGGTGAAGATTCAATCCACATGGTTCACGAGGAGCATGTGAGGAATACTCACACCAGTTACTCTACAAGCCTTCAACATCAGGGCCGTCTCCTGGGACAGTGATGGGTACCTAAGACTCTGGAATCCATTTAGTGCTCAATCCTCTTCGAGAGGGTGGCAGAGGTCCATCGCTGAGGTGGGGAGAGCTGACAATGTCAGGTCACCCCCCTCTGGGGATCTGGCACGGTGGGTGGGGAGTACTAACATTGCTCCAGGCTGTAAGGAGAACAGAGAGGCTGGACGTTGTAGGAAATCATTTCTTTTCTCCTGGATTGGGTCCATTTCATCAGTAAAATGCTCCAGAAGTCTCATCAGGTCACAGCTGGGAACCATACCAGAGCTCAGTCATTCCTTCTTGAGGGGTTCAATGCAAAAGGAGGCCTGGTGCCCATCACTGACAGAAAAGGGGTGTAAGGGGAGAGGAAGAGTAGACTACACCATTGTAAAGAAACTGCCCCTAGGTAAGAGGAAGCCTCGTGTGGTAAAAGCCCCCAGCTAAGAGTCATGAGAGCGGAGTTCTCTTCTTAGCTCTGCCAAGAACCTTCAGTCTGACCCTGGGCAATTTGCTTCAGGGCTCGGTGGCCAACTTCCATCCTCTGTAAACCAGGGAGAAGACATGGAAAAGCAAAATGTTAAGAATGTTTCTTTCTGCTCCAGGGACAAAGAAGGAGCCATCTCAGTCAAAGGGGAAGTGGGAAAAAGGGAGCCCAGAAGAGCAGGAAGAAGAGCGCACTTCCAGCCCCTCATTAACAAGCAGATCCCATACGACGATGATAATGATGCTGTGTGACTGTGCTAATGGAAAGCATCCCCTGCTGTGTGTATGAATATCTCCTGGAGCTGGTATCTCTTCCAGATCTACCTGTCCCTTGCTCAGGGGGCTGAAAAGAAACACTCGTCAAGCGTGATCAACTCCAGCCAGTCTTTACGAGTTTCTCTGGGTTGCTTGAACGAGGCCCAGTTTGACAAAAGGGTTTAGGCACCTAAAGAAGTCCAGAGGTGCTTTGTGGGATTGGCAGAAGTGCCTGACTCAGGAGCCTGATTCTGATGCACTGTCCATGGCACACAGGCACTGCTGAAAATCATATGAGGCCCAACCCTGCACTTGTAGGGGTAACCCACATATCTCCTGGCTGTGGTGTTCTGTCCCATCTCGTGGCACCAGGACCAGTTTGAGAAAGAGAGAAAAGGAGTCTGCTCTATAGCCTTAGCTAACAGCCTCTTGGCTTTTAGCTCATGTAGTAGAGGCTCCTGAACTAAGCTCCAGAGGTCCCAGGTTCGATCCTGCCTGCCAACATCTGGGCTCTGTCTGAGTTACAAAGGCATCTAGACACCTTTGTAACACTTGCTGTTAGTGACAGAGCACCCTGCGGCGCATACAAAAGTCTGCAATTCTGGGAGCTTCTGACACGCCGGGGGGCTAGAGTATGTGTGTGAGGGTGCCACGCCGGTGTGCTCTACTGCGTCCTCAGCTGCTGGCATCCAGGAGAGACGGTGCTAATCCAGCGCCATGCAGGCCAGCTGCAGTAATACTCAGGGGGTGCCCTGAGACACCAGGGCAAAGGCCTCCAGCACCCCATCCTGGGTTTAGGTGACCCTGGAACCAGCCCCCTTGGAGTAACATTGTGCCCAGTGAGTTCTGACCCACAGGGTCTGGCCCCAGAGGCCAATGGTTTGGGATTCTCCTCAGCCAGGCAAACTTGCTCCTTCAGTCTACGTTACTTTCTGTCCTGCCGGCAATTCCTGCCTGTTTTGTGGCAGTGCCACACGCTGTGGGATGGGAAAGGAAGAGGGCGTTTCCATTTGGGCCCTATTCTCACTCCTTTCCTCGCAGACACTGTGGGCTGCCAGAGTTGCTGAGCCAAACTCCTCAGGTGCTCGGGGCGGGATGGGACATGGGGCAGGTTCTCCAGTGACCCCTCGGATACACTCAAGGAGCAACTCGAAGGGGCTTTGCAGGACATTGAGGTGTCCTGGGAGGAGGGGCTGGTGAGGATGGAAATGGGGTGGCCTTTGGGGTCCCAGCATTGCCCAAGAGGCTCCCGTCTCTTCTCAGGAGAGGGGCCCAGAGAGCGATGAAAGGCCGAGGAAACCTTGGCAGCACCTGTGGAGGCTTGTTAAGAAAAGGGCTCAGCCGGAGTCTCCAGGCTCCTGTGGCGCTGCCAGACTCCCCCGGGGACAGACAGTTCCAGGGCAGCTGCCCTAGGGAAATCCTCAGTCCCAAGAGGCTTTGTCCCTGTTCATTGCAGACCCGCGGGGAGCAGCCTTCCACAGCACCGCTCCACGCCCTGCTGATGACAGCCATGCAGGGTCTGACAACACCCACCCTGGAGAGACTTAGAGCTGCAGAGGAAGAGCTGAGGGCCATCGTATCTCTCTATGGAGACAAGATGGAGAGAGTAAGAGATGCCCGCAGTGCGGCAGGGGGATGCTGCACAGAGAGGGGGATGGGAGAAGGAAACCATTTCTGGGACACTGGCATGGTATTTGAAGGTTGGCTCAGCCCCTTTCCATTCATTGCTTGGCCGCGGGTATCCACAGCATCAGGTTTTTAAAGTGTTCTCTGCCTGCTGGAGCTCTGACACTTCCCTGAGGACTGCCAGCCGCACTGAAGGTGTGTGACAGCCCCAGCCCTGGCAAGGCAGCACCTACATAGTCTGCCGATGGGCCTCCACATTAGGCTCCAGGAGCAGGCATGGTTTCCTCAGACATGCCGCAAGGCCTTGTTTTTCCAGATGAAGGATCAGGAAGAATTTGGATTGGCACTTTTCTCTCTCTCTCTCTCCCAAGCTTTGATCCTGTTGCCCATCCCCACTGGATCTGAGTGCCTCCCCCGTGAATTAGATTGGCCTAGGGAGGTTTCTGGAAGACTTCATTTCTACATCCCCTGGGTAGGAGGCTCTCAGCGTCATTTACTCCACCTGATTAATGACGCTCCACCGACCTCCTGGGCAATAGGAATTCTACCCATTTGACACCTGGGGAATCTGAAGCCCAGAGAGCTCCTTGAATTGCCCAAGCCTGCGCAGCTTCTCAAGAAAGGAATCAGGGTTCACATTCCCTACAGTCCTTTCAACATTGCCTTTAATCGCTCGGCCTGGAAATAGGTGACATTCAAGCCCTTCTCCAAAGACCGCCTGCATGTGGCGCATAAGTGCAGACTTATTCCCTTCCTGGGCTTTGGCTTTCCTGGAAACTGTGAGACTAATCAATGAACAGAATCCTCAGCCTGAACTTCGTCCCCATCCTGCCTGTTCCTAGGGTTTCCTGCAGGTCATCCCTGTCTCTGGCCGAGTTCCTTGTTTCTAACAGGTCCCAGCGGGAAGTTAACAAATGGCCCCTCAATCAGCAGATTGATTTGTGCAGGGCTCTAACTCCTGCTAGCAGAACAGGTCAACAGAATCCAGCCACCCGCATTGTAGCTCCTGCTCCTTGTTCGACAGAGGAAAGAGCAATGATCAATTCCTCATGGAAGAGCCCTAGGGGGTGGCTTGTCCCTTTAGGGTCTGTCTACCTGTGTTGCAAACTCTGCAGCAGGAGCCTTAAAGCCTGGCCCTATGGACTTGGGCTCCTAGGGCTGGCAGTGTGGGGCCAAAACAGCAATGCAGACTCTTCTGGGCTTGGGCTGGAATTTGATCTCTGAAGCCTGGGGAGGAGGGGGACTTCAGAGCCTGGGCTCCAGCCCAAGTCACCATGTCTACACTGCTCTTCTTAGTGCCATAGCATGAACCCAAGGTTAGAGAGCCGGCTTCAAGATTTGTTACGGCAGATTTTAAAATCCCACAGTATAGAGGTTCTCCTTTGGGTTGGGGCCTGGAGCTGGCTATCCCCACCCAACTAGTCCTGCCTGCCATCTCTGGGATGGGCTCTGGGATACATCAGTAGAACCAGCTGGTTCTGGAGCAATGCTTCTCAACCTGTGGCCCAGTCAGCACAGTGCTGCGCCCCTTGGGACATCCTCAGGGCCAAACAGGTAGGATTGGATGTGCCCCACAATGGAAACTAGGTTGAGAACCACTGGTCTGGATGAACTGATTGTGCAAGAAAGAGCTAAAAGGAAGTTGCAGAGATGGAGGAATGGCTCCTGGAGAGAAGCCCTTGAGAGCAGGGCTGAGAGCCATTTGCTATGGCAGGAAAGGCCCTGGGACATCAGGGGAGTTTGGGCTGTGCCCACTCTAAGGTTTTGTGTGTGTTTTTGAGCTTGAAGGTGCTAACCCAGACCTCAGGAAGACTGGGGTTCCTGGACTTGTCAATGCCTCTTTCTTGAGATTCGGGAGGAGCCAAAATGGGCAACCGAGGTCAGAGGCGGCTTGCAGGGCTGCCAGGAGGGCTTCCCTGGGAGGAGGCCACTCATTGATAAATCCATCCCTCAACTTTCTGGCATTCTTCCAGGTTGGAGACGTCGTGGGAGGCATCTTAATCTGGCTAGACAACAGCTGTGATCCCAGAGCCAGAAAAGCAGCGCTCAGGGCCATGGGCTTGTTGGCTCACTCCCACCCCCAGGACGTGGTTCTAACCTGTGTGGCTCACACTCTCTCATTGCACAGGTAGGGAGCTGCTCTGCTATCCCCTCAGTCCAGTCATTCTCTTCCTGCTCCTACTGACAGGCCACAGGCTGGGAAGGGTCCATGGGGCTCACACAGTTGGAGGGAGTTCCCTGCTGTGCAGAGAGCTGTCCATGCTTCCTCAGAGGAGATGGCCAGGCCCAGCCCCTGAGGAGCCAACCCCTCCTCCTGCCCTCCACGGGATGGAGACCTGCCACTTTTCTGGAGAATTCCAGCATTGTCCTGATTTCTATGGGTCACCCCACTTCCTCTCAGATCCAGGACAGGGCCAAAACATGACTTTGGGGCTCACCCAATATACCTGACTCATGAGGTCTGGCTGCTCCTTACTGCAGGAGAGAAGGCAGAGATGGAAAAGGCCCATGAGGTCCATCTGTCTATCCCCTGGAGACCAGTGCAGGATTGTTACCTGTTGTCAGATCCCCAGTTATTCCATGGCTGAGGAATTGGTGACAAAATGCACTCATCCTTATGGAACTGTGCGGCAGAGGTAAATCTCTTAATACAGAAATTTCCAGCCCTTATTGATGCAAAAAAAATAAAATAAAATAAAATAAAAAAATCATCCACACATGACCAAAGCATAAATGCAGTGCAGTGAGCAGACAGCCAGCATTAATAGCTCTGAGAGGTGTGAGTGCCTCTTTTCATCTCAATAGATTGTTAACTCTGAGTCTTGCGGGTTATTGCTGATCACTTTGAAGAGTCAGCCAGCTGAGGTGTTTGTAATACAATCCCCATGTGCCTAAGGGCCATAAAACCCAACTGGACCCTAGCCAGAGGTCAAAAGTCCATCTTTCCTCGGCATCTTCTGCAATGCAATTGTGCACTGACCATAGACAAATTTGTGTCACATTGGAGAGCAAATTGAAGAGCAGCATGAAAGAAATTGAACTTCTTACCCAATTCAGTTCCCAGAGGAATACAGTGTTGGTTTTAATATTTATTTGAGTGTTTGATTTGTAAACCTTTCAGGTCTGAATTTCTTGGAACAGCCACAATGCTTTCCAGGGTCTATGCTCAGAAGCTATAGAAACTCAGTAACGTTGGCACAAAATTTCAGTCAAGCTTCCTGAAGATCTTGCTTCCAGGCCATTTGCTCTTGATTTGTCCAACCTAGTTCTCAATGTCCCTAGGGCTTGACCACCACGTCCAACCTTCCTCATCAAACCTGGAAATCAAATGACTGGAAGTCTTTTGGATCCATCTGCAGTCTTCCCCTGCCGATGCCTGCGGGGAGCAGCAGGACTTAGATCCGCAAGACTGGAGGAGGGGGATTTCAATCCTACTTCCCTTCCATCTCTGTCACATTGGGCTGTACAATCTCCTCTTCCAAGCTCCTGAATCTTCTCAGATCAGGGCATGTTCTGACTCACTGTCTGACCCTGTCAACCACACTGCAGTAGAATTGAGCTGCTAAGAGAAACTTGACCAAACGCAGGGTCTCAGTTACACCCCCAAATAGCCATAGTAACTCCAATGACATCAGGCAAGGGGCAGTTCTGATGATGGGAAGGAAATTCCATAGTTATGGTGATGCAAGGTGAGCGGCCTTGCGTTGACCTAACTCTGTAGTGTAGACCAGGCCTTAGTTTGTCCTAGCCACTTCCAATCAAACAAAGAGGTGTCAATAAAGTTTCCCACAAGTCAAAGTTACAGATCTTAAGTGGTTTATCTGCTGGTACGCTGGCTCAGTTGTCTTCTGCTCTAGATGGCCCTGTAGTGAGCAGCTGCAGTTTGGGTGTCTCTTGGAAGTGTCCAGGTTTCTGGCTCTGTAAACTGTGGCTAGAAATCTTCCCAGCATGGGATCATGAGAAATCCAGTACTTTTGACTGGGCCAGAAACACTGGGCCTATGAGAATGGATCTCCTCAGGATAGTTCCAGCCCTTCTAGTTACGGCTGGAAAGCCAAAGCACAGGGTCTGCACCATTAAGAGAAATAATGGGGAATAACGTCATCCAGATTCTTCTGATCTTTCCATCCTGCTTCCATTCCAGGAATGGGTGAAGGTTCAGGAGCCTCCAAATGTCTCCACCCCTCTCAGGAGCCAATACTGTTTTGTAATACGCTGGAGAGGAAATGACACATGACAAAAGGACAATAGCAAATGGCAATGGGGGCAGGTGGCAGATTGGGATAGTTGAGTGAAATTCTTTCCCCCCTCCAGGCAATGAAGACCATTTACGAGGTCCTTTTCCTATGGGGATACCGAGAAGCCATCCTGGAAATGTATCCCCAGATGCTCATCCTCTGCGTCAGGCAAGTGCAGTATGTGATGGATCTGCACTTGCCAGGGACCTACATGGCAGGCAGACATCCAGCCCCAAGGAGGTATCCAGCTGCCTCAGCCCCCTAAGGTAATGACTGAAAGGAAAAGGAAGAACAGAGTTGTTCTGCTAAACACATGGGGTCTGTTCATGGCCATCAGTTGTTCGGGTGCTGTAGTTAGCCCAGGCTCAGTTCGGTGCAGGTCTCTCTTGAGGGAAAAGGGTTGAGAGCCGTGCATTCTTGTGAGTCACACTCGCTTATCTAACTCCGTCCACAGGCCAGCTGCTTTCTCTACACATTCAGGCAGCAGTCATGTTTGTGCATCCATCCACATGTGCCACCCGCCAAAGTGTCAGTGCTTTTATCAGTGCCTGCTGAGCAAATCTGTGGGCCTCTGTCCCCGAACGCGGACAGAGCCACACCGGCAGAACATGGGGCCAGGCGCCGTGGGACGTCAGCGTCACAGGCAGACAGGAGGAAGAGGGACCAGTTCATCTGGTTCTGTGGGCACAGTTAGGGGCTTCCATCTACACGGGAAAAACAGAGCGCCAGAAGACAACTCAGGTGGCGTAAACTGATATAGCTTTGCTCAATTACACCAACTAAGGATCTGGCCCCACATGCCCACTTGAGTCCTGTAACCTATCACAGTAAAGTATCAGCAAAAAGAAAAGGAGTACTTGTGGCACCTTAGCGACTAACAAATTTATTTAAGCATAAGGTTTTGTGAGCTACAGCTCACTTCATCAGATGCATTCAATGGAAAATACAGTGGGGAGATTTTATATACACAGAGAACATGAAACAATGGGTGTTACCATACACACTGTAAAGAGAGTGATCAGGTAAGGTGAGCTATTACCAGCAGGAGAGAAAAAAAACCTTTTGTAGTGATAATCAAGGTGGGCCATTTCCAGCAGTTGACAAGAACGTGTGAGGAAAAGTGGTGGGGGGGGGGGTGGAATAAATATGGGGAAATAGTTTTACTTTGTGTAATGACTCATCCATTCCCAGTCTCTATTCAAGCCTAAGTTAATTGTATCCAGTTTGCAAATTAATTCCAATTCAGCAGTCTCTCATTGGAGTCTGTTTTTGAAGCTTTTTTGTTGAAGGATAGCCACTCTTAGGTCTGTGATCGAGTGACCAGAGAGATTGAAGTGTTCTCCAACTGGTTTTTGAATGTTATAATTCTTGACGTCTGATTTGTGTCCATTCATTCTTTTACGAAGAGACTGTGCAGTTTGGCCAATGTACATGGCAGAGGGGCATTGCTGGCACATGATGGCATATATCACATTGGTAGATGTGCAGGTGAACGAGCCTCTGATAGTGTGGCTGATGTGATTAGGCCCTATGATGGTGTCCCCTGAATAGATATGTGGACAGAGTTGGCAACGGGGTTTCTTGCAAGGATAGGTTCCTGGGTTAGTGTTTTGTTGAGTGATGTGTGGTTGCTGGTGAGTATTTGCTTCAGGTTGGGGGGCTATCTGTAAGCAAGGACTGGCCTGTCTCCCAAGATCTGTGAGAGTGATGGGTCGTCCTTTAGGATAGGTTGTAGATCCTGTATCAAGTATTCAACATAGTGAATGATGACATCAACCATCTTAAGAAGCTGCAGTGTCACTAACTGGTTACAAACTCACTGAAACTGCAGTGTAGACAGGGTATCACACTGGATCTATCCTTGGGGAGGCTAGCTACTGCTGACCATGCTGTGTGTCCCAGGACTTGTGCAGATTTGCCATGCTTGGGGATGATCTCATTGCTTGACACTAGGTTGTTTTTTTTTTTTGTCTTTAGCCCCTCCGTGGAAGCTGTGAAGACTCTTTTCTCCATGCCCGGATACTGGAAGGAATTTGCCAGCATCCAGTTTCAGCGGGGTTGGAACATGATAGCCTCCAGATATTACTACTCACAGGGTGTTGGCCTGATTGCAAGGTGGGAGCCCAAAGTTTCCTCTTCATTGGGTCTCTCTTGGGAATGGGATTTCCGTGTGAAATATTCCTCTGTTCCAGGTTGCCAGGTCAGCCCAGCAACTAGAGAGAAACTCTCTCTCCCCCTTGATAATCACATGGGACTTTCTGTTCCATGTTCCAGAGCCATGATCGAGTTTGAGAACCCTCAGCTCCCTGCAGTTTTCAGAGAGGCAATCACCATCATCCAGAGTGAGAAGGAGGAGGAACAGAGAAATATCGCCATGGCTTTCTGCACTGAGGTGAGATTCATTAGTTGGCAGGCACAAGTGGGCTTTCTGGAGAACAGCTCAGGCCAGTAAGCTCTGGGGTACACAGTCAGCACCCCAATGCTTGTTTGACCATTTCTAGGGGAAGTGATTGGGTGGGGCAGCCCCCTCTGCTGCTCCTACCCCTTGGGCTGGGAGAGCTGCCATTGTATCTCTGCCCATCCCCCTCCCTTCTTCTGCCCTCTGGCTCTGCCCTCCCCAGCCAGTCTCCGCTTGCTCCATATTCTGCCTCCAGCCACCCCACAGCCCCCTTTCTTTCCCTTTATCAGACACTCGGAGTTTTCTCTAGACCAGCTCTGCTCCCCCTGAGCCCGCGAATTCTCCCCCTGCCCGATACCTGTGTGTCCCCCCAGCCTCCCTGCAGCGGCCCCACATCCCACATTGTGTGAATTGGGAGTGCTTTGTTCCAGGTGAGCCTTGAGTGCGCCTGACTTTACAAAAAGCCAGTCAGCTGCAAACCAGCTGAGCCGCAAACAGCAGAGAAGCTAACAGAGGGAGTTTGCTTGGGGAGAGCCCACTCAGGCTTACATCTTGCCAGCTGTTTGGAGTAGTTACTACAACTCCTGAGGAAGCTCGTAGAAGGAAGATAATATGGATGGGGAGTGTTCAGCTGTTGTGACCTGCACTGGATCTGCCATGTTTGTCTTTCTTCCACAGGACAGAAGCGACTTTGTCTGTAAAAAGTGCAAGCTGGTCTCCATATTGGAAGAGAAGGTTCAAGGTCTGGAGAAACAAGTATTGACCCTGCGTTGCATAAAAGAAGCTGAAGATTTCCTGGACAGATGTCAGGATAGGCTTCTACGGACACAACGTTCTGAAGATTCAGAGCAGGCTGCGCAGCGGGGACAGAAGGACGGTGAAGAAATTTTGCAGCATGTGACCTCCAGAAGAAGAAAGGGGAGCGTCCATGTACCAGCAACGCAGATATAGGTAAGCAACTGTTTTCATGTTCTCTCCACAGGTACTAATGCAGAGATTGGACTAGATACATCTGAGGGAAGGGAACAGAAGGAGACTTCACCAACTGGAAGGCATGAGATGCACTGTCCTAGGGTTGAGGGTTCCACAACCATTGCTCCCAAGAGAAGGAGGAGGGTGGTGGTGGTCAGGGACTCTCTCCTCAGGGGGACTGAGTCATCTATCTGCCACCCCGACCGGGAAAACCAAGAAGTCTGCTGCTTGCCAGGAGCTAGGATTCACGATGTGACGGAGAGACTGCCGAGACTCATCAAGCCCTCAGATCACTACCCCTTCCTGCTTCTCCATGTGGGCACCAATGATACTGCCAAGAATGACCTTGAGTGGATCACTGCAGACTACGTGGCTCTGGGAAGAAGGATAAAGGAGTTTGAGGTGCAAGTGGTGTTCTCGTCCATCCTCCCCGTGGAAGGAAAAGGCCTTGGTAGAGACTGTCGAATCGTGGAAGTCAATGAATGGCTACAAAGATGGTGTCAGAGAGAAGGTTTTGGATTCTTTCACCATGGGATGGTGTTTCAAGAAGGAGGAGTGCTAGGCAGAGACGGGCTCCACCTAATGAAGAGAGGGAAGAGCATCTTCGCAAGCAGGCTGGCTAACCTAGTGAGGAGGGCTTTACACTAGGTTCAACGGGGGAAGGAGACCAAAGACCTGAGGTAAGTGGGGACGTGGGATACTGGGAGGAAGCATGAGCAGGAGAGCGCGAGAGGGGAGGGCTCCTGCCTCATCCTAAGAAAGCAGGACAAACAGCAAGTTATCTCAAGTGCCTATACACAAATGCAAGAAGCCTGGGAAACAAGCAGGGAGAACTGGTAGTCCTGGCAAAGTCAAGGAATTATGATGTGATTGGAATAACAGAGACTTTGGTGGGGTAACTCACATGACTGGAGTACTGTCATGGATGGATATAAACTGTTCAGGAATGACAGGCAGGGCAGAAAAGGTGGGGGAGTTGCACTGTATGTAAGAGAGCAGTATGACTGCTCAGAGCTCTGGTATGAAACTGCAGAAAAACCTGAGAGTCTCTGGATTAAGATTAGAAGCGTGAGCAACAAGGGTGATGTCGTGGTGGGAGTCTGCTATAGACCACCGGACCAGGGGGATGAGGTGGACAAGGCTTTCTTCCGGCAACTAACGGAAGTTACTAGATCGCTGGCCCTGGTTCTCATGGGAGACTTCAATCACCCTGGTATCTGCTGGGAGAGCAATACAGCGGTGCACAGACAATCCAGGAAGTTTTTGGAAGTGTAGGGGACAATTTCCTGGTGCAAGTGCTGGAGGAACCAACTAGGGGCAGAGCTCTTCTTGACCTGCTGCTCACAAACAGGGAAGAATTGGTAGGGGGAGTAGAAGTGGGTGGCAACCTAGGCAGCAGTGACCATGAGATGGTTGAGTTCAGGATCCTCACTAAAGGAAGAAAGGAGAATAGCAAATTATGTACCCTGGACTTGAGAAAAGCAGACTAATTCCCTCAGGGAACAGATGGGCAGGATCCCCGGGAGGCTAATATGAGTGGGAAAGGAGTCCAGGAGAGCTGGCTGTATTTTAAAGAATCCTTATTGAGGTTACAGGGACAAACCATCCTGATGTGTAGAAAGAATAGTAAATATGGCAGGCGACCAGCTTGGTTTAACAGCGAAATCCTTGCTGATCTTAAACACAAAAAAGAAGCTTACAAGAAGTGGAAAATTGGACAAATGACCAGGGAAGAGTATAAAAATATAGCTCGGGCATGCAGGAGTGAAATCAGGAAGGCCAAATCACACTTGGAGTTGCAGCTAGCAAGAGATGTTAAGAGTAACAAGAAGGGTTTCTTCAGGTATGTTAGCAACAAGAAGAAAGTCAAGGAAAGTGTGGTCCCCTTACTGAATGAGGGAGGCAACCTAGTGACAGAGAATGTGGAAAAAGCTAATGTACTCAATGCTTTTTTTGCCTCTATCTTCACGAACAAGGTCAGGTCCCAGACTACTGCACTGGGCAGCACAGCATGGGGAGGAAGTGACCAGCCCTCTGTGGAGAAAGAAGTGGTTCAGGACTATTTAGAAAACCTGGATGAGCACAAGTCCATGGGACCAGATGTGTTGCATCCGAGAGTGCTAAAGGAGCTGGCAGATGTGTTTGCAGAGCCATTGGCCATTATCTTTGAAAACTCATGGCGATTGGGGGAGGTCCCGGACGACTAGAAAAAGGCTAATGTAGTGCCCATCTTTAAAAAAGGGAAGGAGGAGGATCCTGAGAACTACAGGCCAGTCAGCCTCACTTCAGTTCCTGGAAAAGTGATGGAGCAGGTCCTCAAGGAATCAATTCTGAAGCATTTAGAGGAGAGGAAAGTGATCAGAAACAGTCAGCATGGATTCACCAAGGGCGACTCATGCCTGACTAATCTAATTGCCTTCTATGACAAGATAACTGGCTCTGTGGATGAGGGGAAAGCAGTGGACATGTTGTTCCTTGACTTTAGCAAACCCTTTGACACAGTCTCCCACAGTATTCTTGCCAGCAAGTTAAAAAAGTATGGGCTGGATGAATGGATGATAAGGTGGATAGAAAGCTGGCTAGAAGGTCAGGCTCAACAGGTAGTGATCAATGGCTCCATGTCTAGTTGGCAGCCAGTATCAAGTGGAGTGCCCCAAGGGTCGGTCCTCAGGCTGGTTTTGTTCAATACCTTCATTAATGATCTGGAGGATGATGTTGATTGCACCCTCAGCAAGTTTGCAGATGACACTAAACTGGGAGGAGAGATAGATATGCTGGAGGGTAGGGATAGGATACAGAGGGACCTAGATAAATTAGAGGATAGGGCCAAAAGAAATCTGATGAGGTTCAACAAGGACAAGGGCAGAATCCTGCACTTGGGACGGAAGAATCCCATGCACTGCTACAGACTAGGGACCGAATGGCTAGGCACGAGTTCTGCAGAAAAGGTCCTAGGAGTTACAGTGGACGAGAAGCTGGATATGAGTCAACAGTGTGCCCTTGTTGCCAAGAAGGCCAATGGCATTTTGGGATGTATAAGTAGGGGCATTGACAACAGATCGAGGGATGTGATCGTTCCCCTCTATTCGACATTGGTTAGGCCTCACCTGGAGTACTGTGTCCAGTTTTGGGCCCCACACCACAAGAAGGATGTGGAAAAATCAGAAAAAGTCCAGTGGAAGGCAACAAAAATGATTAGGGGACTGGAACACATGACTTATGAGGAGAGACTGAAGGAACTGGGATTGTTTAGTCTGCAGAAAAGAAGGATGAGGGGGAATTTGATAGCTGCTTTCAACTACCTGAAAGGGGGTTCCAAAGAGGATGGCAGAACGAGGAATAATGGTCTCAAGTTGCAGTGGGGGAGGTTTAGGTTGGATATTAGGAAAAAAATTTTCACTAGGAGGGTGGTGAAGCACTGGAATGGGTTACCTAGGGAGGTGGTGGAATCTCCTTCCTTAGAAATTTTTAAGGTCAGGCTTGACAAAGCCCTGTCTGGGATGATTTAGTTGGGGATTGGTCCTGCTTTGAGCAGGGGGTTGGACTAGATGACCTCCTAAGGTCCCTTCCAACCCTGATATTCTATGATTCTATGATCCCCGTGGCCCCCTCCCACCCCCTGCATTCCCCCTCCACATCCCTGTTCCCCCTCCTGCCGCCTCCCACATCCCCACAGTCCCCCCCGCCCCCTCCACATCCCTGGTCCCCCCCCATCCCCTGCATTCCTGTTCCTCAATTCCTGCCCCTTCCCACATCCCTAGTCACCTCCCTCCTGTCCCCTCCCACATCCCTGGTCCCCCCCCAATGCTCTCTGGCTCAGAGCCCCCTACCCCTCTTCAGCCCCATTCCAGCTCCCGCCCCGACATGTCGCTGCCCCCCCAACCCCCTGCAAACCCAGGAAGCTGCAGCAGCTTCCCTCTGCCTGAGGTCGGGACTCGCAGCCCCCCCGCTGGGAGCAGCCTGGGCCTCCCTGCCCCACACAGGCTGCACCGGGAACAGCTCCCTGGAGGGGCAGGTCTCCCCTTTTCTCCACATGGGGCACTGCCGGGAGCAGGACTTGGGGTCCTAGTTGGGGGGCTGGACTGGGTGGGGTCTCTGCACGGGAAGAGTCTCTCAGGGGCTGAGGGCAGCAGGAATGTCCCTCCCGCTCCCGCAGCCAGGGCTCGGGGGGCCCCAGCGGCAGCAGACAAGGCCCGGGGGGCTGGTGAGTCAGCGAATGCAATTCCCTCCTGCTGCCCAGCTGGGCCCCGGGCTCGCTCCACCTGGCTCCTCGGGGGTCCGAGTGTGCTGGGCTCCCTGGGTCTGGTCGGGGGGGGATCTGTCTCTTATTTCATGTTTTGTAACCTCACTCCCTGACCTCCAGCAGGGATGTGGGGCCAAGGGGTCCATTGCCCAGGGGCCCAGTGATTTCCAAGGCCCTGGGCGGAAGGGCTCGATCTGTATTTTTAAATAAAAATGAAAATACAAAATGTCACTAGATCAGTCAATGCCACAACTTACGCCTAAAGAAAAACGAGGCACCTTAGAGACTAACAAATTTATTTGAGCATAAGCTTTCCTGAGCTACAGCTCACTTCATTGGATGCATTCAGTGGAAAACACAGTGGGGAGATTTATATACACAGAGAACACGAAACAATGGGTGTTACCAGACACACTGTGAGGAGAGTGATCAGGTAAGGTGAGCTATTACCAGCAGGAGAGGAAAAAAAACCAAAACCTTTTGTAGTGATAATTAAGGTGGGCCATTTCCAGCAGTTGACAAGAACTTGTGAGGAACAGTAGGGAGGAAAAATAAACATGGGGAAATAATTTTACTTTGTGTAATGACACATCCACTCCCAGTCTTTATTCAAGCCTAAGTTAATGGTGTCCAGTTTACAAATTAATTCCAATTCTGCAGTCTCTCGTTGGAGCCTGTTTTTGAAGTTTTTTTGTTATAATATTGTGACTGTTAGGAGTGTAATCGAGTGACTAGAGAGATTGAAGTGTTCTCCAACTATTGGCCATTGATGGACCTAGCCGCCATGAATCTATCTAGTTCTGTTGAACCTTTTGATCACAGGACCCTGCTCAGGAAAAGTGAAGTAGCAAGTTCTAACAGGAAGCAGCTTCTGATACCAGGGGAGCTGCTCTTCCTCCTCCCCTCCTGCGGCTCTGCCCCTGGCTCCCTTCACCTCATCGCCCCTTCAGCCTCCCCCCAAATGTCCCCTTCCCCTTTTGCCCCCTTCATCCTCCCCCAACTTCCCCCACCCCTTCAGCCTCCCCCAACTGTTCCCTTCCTCACACCACCCCGATAACCTTCATCCCCCCATTACCCTCCTCAGCCTCCCCCAACCTCCCCCCATTGCCCCTTCAGCCTCCTCCCACTTCCCCCCAATACCCCTAACTCCCTTCACCCCATTGCCCCTTCAGTCTCCCCCATATGTCCCCTTCCCCTCATCGCCCCCCTCAACCTTCCCCTGCCCCCCATGCTCCTCCCCAGATGCCCTTTCAGTCTCCCCCCAAACACCACACTGCCCTCCTTCAGCCTTCCGCCCAAACTCCTGACCCAGCTGCCCCACCTGTCCCCCTTTAGCCTCCCTCCCCATCAGCTACCCCTTCACCCCCTCAGCCACTCCCCTCCCTTGGCCTCTCCCCAAGTTCCTGGCTCCACCACTCTCAGATTCCCTTCCCCACAACCATCTGCTTCCTTCCCATGGGGAACAGGGGCAGGAAATGCTTTTGAAAAAACCTTTTGCAAAGTAAAAAGTAAAACAAACCAAACAAGCCCCTCCCTTGCTTTGTGTTGGGCACCCAGCTGTGGGCTTGTGTGTGTGTGTGTGTGTGTGTCGCAGGTGGGGAGGGGTTGTTCTGAGCACACCCCGTTCAGGGAACGGGTGGAGTTGGCCAAAGGGGCATGTTGAATCTTTAGCAGAGAATTCCTTTCTCCATGATGTTAGCTAAGCGTTGCTGTTAAATGTCACCCAATGAATGCAGCATTTGAAACAATCTGACTATACATCCCTTGCCCTCTCACTTGCTGTAGTTCTCACACCCTCTGCTCTTGTGAGCTCACCACATGATGTGGTGTCTTATTACCATAGGTTTCAGAGTAGCAGCCGTGTTAGTCTGTATTCACAAAAAAGAAAAGGAGTACTTGTGGCACCTTAGAGACTAACAAATTTACTTGAGCATAAGCTTTCGTGAGCTACAGCTCACTTCATCGGCTGCTGTAGCTCACAAAAGCTTATGCTCAAATAAATTTGTTAGTCTCTAAGGTGCCACAAAGTACTCCTTTTCTTTTTTATTACCATAGTGTCTTGTAGATTAGACTGGACCTAAGTTTATAAAGTTAAAAATGAAGCATAACTAACTTCCCTTCCCCCTTTTGACTTAGGAAAAATAAATCCTGTCCCCTCCCCCAGTCCCAACCCAGCCCCACAGGAGGTGCTGTGGCCAGGAGAGAGGTGCCTCTCACGTGGCCCTGAGCTGCTGTGGTGAGAGAGGGTGTGGGGGGTCCTCTCTCCCTGGGGCAACCTGCACCCCAAAGCCCTCATCTCCAACCCCACCCTAAACTCCACACCCCCAGTCAGAACCTTCACCCCTCCTGTACCCCAACCCTCCACTCCAGCCCTGAGCCCCTCATCCTCAACCCCACCCCACACCCCAACCCTCTGCCCCATGACCATCCCCAGAGGGAATCACTCTCAGATCCAGACCCACTTCTTTGTGAGGACCTCCCGCAATGAGAGCAAGCCCCCCCCCTCGCCCACACTCCACACACACCCCTCCTTGATAGAGAGAGGGAAGCTGGGAAAAGGGAAAAAAGAAGCAAGAGAAGAAGAGAAAGGAGGGAGGAAAGAGGAAAAGGGAAACCAAAAAGGATAAACCCCAAGGTCCGAGAATAATGCCTGCACCAGGTGGATCAGACCGAACAGGTTCCAAACCTCTCTGAGCCTCTTACCTTGTCAAAGGGAAGTTCGTTTTCTGGCACAATCAGTGGTAGGAAAGGAGAAAACTCCACAGAGGCTCCTCCTCATGCTCACAGACGTGAATCCTAATTCTCTCCCTGTCCTCGAGGAGAGACCTCGAGAACGAGACGTGTGGCAGCAAAGCCGAGGGGGTCTCAGAGACTGCCCTGGCCCTGCACCTCTGTCCTGCCCGGCTGATGTCGGGGTCTCTCTGTGAGGTCACCCCCTCCCCACCACCTTTGCCCAATGGGCTGAGGTCCTGCAAAAGGCCTTTGTGATGTCGCTGCCCCACCCACCCCTCCCCTCCAAGCTGATGTCCTGCCCCCGCCCAGCCTCTTTGGAGGTTGGAGTTGTTTCCCCTGGATCTAGGGTTGCCAACTTACTGACCCAACAAAACTGAACACCCTTGCCCCGTCCCTTCGCTGAGATCCCGGCCCGCTCACACCATCTCCCTCCCCTCCGTCGCTCACTCTCCCCCATACTCACTCACTCGCTCATTTTCACCAGGATGAGGAGGGCTGGGAAGGGTCCCTTTTCAACTGCTTGTTGTCGGGACAGACCTGGGAAGGAGGGCTGCCTACCAAACACCTTTAAGAGGAGGCATCCCTCCCTGTCAGAAAATCATCTCCCTCCTTTAGTTCAGTGATGGCCCGAATTGCTCCTTATCCTGGCAGAGCCGGGGGATTGAAAGCAGCAACATCAAACCCCTGTGTAGCTAGCAGGAATGAACAGAAACATGCCCTTGTATCTGAACAGATGTTTAGTTTTACCCTTGGTAAACTGCAAGCCTAAAGGGCAAGGCGGTCTAAGGATCTAAGATCTAAGGAATGAACACAACAAAATCATAATCATTATGCCCATTGTGATTGCAACATCTTTCTATACACATCTCATTACCATTAGTGCATTCTTTTCTCTGGAGTCCAGACCTTGACTATACCTTGACCAAGAAATATGGATCTTGATGAAAATAATCGCCTGCCCCTGGTTAATGCAATGGAGTTGATACCCACTGGGGTGTCCCTACATACGTTCAAGTACTAACAACAATGGCTGCCTTTTAGCCATAGTTTTTAAATGGCAATACATTGATACAAACCCCTGTTAAATCATTTCTCAGCCTGGGCCTTCACCCATATGCCTTTGGGCGTTGTGCTACCATGGGGATGTTTCATTTCCCTCCTCAATTTCACACAGAGACACAATTTCCTTTGCACGGATGATCCAGGAGCAGCAAATCCTCCCTGTGTCTCTTGTCTGAGCCAGGGCATTCAATTCCTTTGACGCCTTCTCTCCTGCAATAGCAAAGGTCAAACAGGGGACCTGGCCACTTTCAGCCCTAACACTGAGATATCGGCTCGGCTCTTTCTTTATGCTGCTGTTGTTAGTCCATGAAAGATCAAGGATGGAATGCAAGGCTGAGTTCACTCACCAACCCCCTGAAAAATGTCAGTGCCCCAGAGAAAACCTGACCCCTGCTATTGGAATGATATGCTGGAGATCTGAATGGGAAAGGGACTGTCTGAATTGTCAAGGTGGGGAATGAACAATGATCTACAGTAATGTCATTAACACAAACACACTCTAATCATGCTCCAGACGGAAGGGAAATGGACAGGAATTCCTGCTGTCCAGCAATGGACACACTTACTGCCCCGCACAGCAGTGAGTGTGCTGGGGAGGCTGGTCTGAGCAAACAATTTGAAGTGATAATTCAGTGAGAAGAGAATCATAGTGTAGTGAGGCAAATGTCCATCAGGTACTTGTGGCTGAGTGGTTAAGGGGATGGACTAGAAACCCCTTGGGGCCTTCCCATCTAGGTTTGAATCCTGGCACCTATGGAAACATTGAACTGTTGTCATTGCTGTAGTCTTAGTGCCTGAGCATCCATGGTGCCAACTGGAGATAGATCTGGTCTCACACTTAGGCCGTCTACACTTAAAAAGCTCCTATAGCACTTTGGAGTAGAAAGTCGCTACAGTGACTGGAGGGGATTTCCCATTACACTATGTCATTAATATAAAGGGAAGGGTAACCACCTTTCTAAATACAGTGCTATAAAATCCCTCCTGGCCAGAGGCAAAACCCTTTCACCTGTAAAGAGTAAGAAACTAAGATAACCTCGCTGGCACCTGACCAAAATGACCAATGAAGAGACAAGATACTTTCAAAGCTGGAGAGGGGGGAAGAAAGGGTCTGTCTGTCTGTGTGATGCTTTTGCAGAGAACAGATCAGGAATGCAGCTCAGAACTCCTGTAAAAAGTTAGTAAGTAATCTAGCTAGAAATGCGTTAGATTTCCTTTTGTTTCATGGCTGGAAAATAGCCTGTGCTGAATGGAATGTATATTCTTGTTTTTGTGTCTTTTTGTAACTTAAGGTTTTGCCTAGAGGGATTCTCTATGTTTTCAATCTGATTACCCTGTAAGGTATTTACCATCCTGATTTTACAGAGGTGATTCTTTTACCTTTTCTTTAATTAAAATTATTCTTTTAAGAATCTGATTGTTTTTTCATTGTTCTTTAGATCCAAGCGTTTGGGTCTGTGTTCATCTGTACAAATTGGTGACGATTTTTATCAAGCCTTCCCCTACGAAAGTGGGTGTCGGGCTTGGGGGGATATTTTGGGGGAAGACATCTCCAAGTGGGCTCTTTCCCTGTTCTTTGTTTAACACGTTTGGTGGTGGCAGAATACAGTTTAAGGAAAAGGCAAAGTTTGTACCTTGGGGAAGTTTTTAACCTAAGCTGGTAAAAGGCGTCTTTCATGCAGGTCCCCACATCTGTACCCTAGAGTTCAGAGTGGGGAAGGAACCTTGACACTCTAGCTACACTGACAGAATACAGAGACTTGAATTCCCACCCCGCCTCCGTAGGAGCTCTCTGTAGTTAATTGTTCTGCAGCCAGCTTCCCATTAGAAATGCTGTTGTGGGACATTCCCAGACCGAAATTCAGTGTTTCCACCGATGTGCACGGGCTGAAATTGTGGAAAAGTAGCATCACTTGTCCCATAACCTCAGCCGTGCAGAACACAATGCCATCCACAGCCTCGGAAACAACTCTGACATCATAATCAAAAAGCCTGCAAAGGAGGTGCTGTCATCATCATGAATTGGTCGGAGTATGAACAAGAGGCTGCTAGGCAGCTCTCCAACACCACTTTCTACAAGCCATTACCCTCTGAGCCCAGTGAGGGTTACCAAAAGAAACTACACCATCTACTCAAGAAACTCCTTGAAAAAGCACAAAAGCAAATCCACACAGGCACACCCCTAGAGCCCTGACTAGGGGTATTCTATCTGCTACCCAAGATCCATAAACCTGGAAATCCTGGACGCCCCATCATCTCAGACATTGTCACCCTGACAGCAGGATTGTCTGGCTATGTAGACTCCCTCCTCAGGCCCTATGCAACCAGCACTCCTCGCTATCTTCAAGACACCACTGACTTCCTGAGGAAACTACAATCCATCGGTGATCTTCCTGAAAACACCATCCTAGCCACTATGGATGTAGAACAACATTCCACACAAAGATGGACTACAAGCCATCAGGAACAGTATCCCTGATAATGTCATTGCAAACCTGGTGGATGAACTTTGTGACTTTGTCCTCACCCATAGCTATTTCATATTTGGGGACAATGTATACCTTCAAATCAGTGGCACTGCTATGGGTAACCGCATGGCCCCACAGTATGCCAACATTTTTATGGCTGACTTAGACCAACACTTCCTCAGCTCTCGTCCCCTAACGCCCCTACTCTACTTGACATCTTCATCATCTGGACCCACGGAAAAGAAGCCCTTGATGAATTCCACCATGATTTCAACAATTTCCATCCCATCATCAACCTCAGTCTGGACCAGTCCACACAAAAGATCCACTTCCTGGACATTACAAGGCTAATAAGTGATGGTCACATAAACACCACCCTATATCAGAAACCTACTGACCTACTGACTTACCTACATGCTCCAGTTTCATCCAGACCACACCACACCACACAATCCATTGTCTACAGCCAAGCTCTACGATATAACCGCATTTGCTCCAAATCCTCAGACAGAGACAAACACCTACAAGATCTCTATCAAGCGTTCTTACAACTACAATACCCACCTGCTGAAGGGAAGAAAAAGATTGACAGAGCCAGAAGAGTACGCAGAAGACACCTACTACAGGACAGGCCCAACAAAAAAAGTAACACAACGCCACAAGCTGTCACCTCCAGCCCCCAGCTAAAACCTCTCCAGCGCATCATCAAGGATCTACAACCTATCCTGAAGGACGACCCATCACTCTCACAGATCTTGGGAGACAGGCCAGTCCTTGCTTACATACAGCTCCCCAACCTGAAGATGATATAAACCATCATGTGACAGCAATGCCCCTCTGCCATGTACATTGGACAAACTGTCTATGTAAAAGAATAAATGGACACAATTAAGATGTCAAGAATTATAACATTCAAAAACCAGTCGGAGAACACTTCAATCTCTCTGCTCACTTGATTACAGACCTAAAAGTTGCAATATTAAAACAAAAAACTTCAAGAACAGACTCCAATGAGAGACTGCTGAATTGGAATTAATTTGCAAACTGGATACCATTAAATTAGGCTTGAATAAAGACTGGGAGTGGTTGAGTCATTACACAAAGTAAAACTGTTTCCCTATGCTTATTTTTCCCCCCTACTGTTCCTCACAGGTTCTTGTCAACTGCTGGAAATGGCCCACCTTGATTATCACTAGAAAAGGGTTTTGGTTTTTTTTCCCCCTTCTCTCCTGCTGGTAATAGCTCACCTTACCTGATCACTCTCGTTATAGTGTGTATGGCAACACCCATTGTTTCATATTCTCTGTGTATATAAAATTGTCCTACTGTATTTTCCACTGCATGCATCGGATGAAATGGGCTGTAGCCCACGAAAGCTTATGCTCAAATAAATGTGTTAGTCTCTAAGGTGCCACAAGTACTCTTGTTCTTTTTGTCTGTGTTGTTGTTGTTCTCTCACCTGGAGAGACACAGAGAGCAGCAGGGTATGCTGTAAAGCTTGGACCAGGTATGAAAAATCATCAGCATCATACCTAGAAATCAGTCATTTGGAACCACAGATATGCAAGTAGAACAGGAAATGTTTAGTTTAGTTGTGATCAGGTTTATCTCTTTATTTTGGGCTTGTGGATTCCTGTGTGCTAACCACGGGTGTTTTTGTAACCTTTAAGCTGGACCCCAAGAACACCATTCTTGGTGCTTAATCCTTGCAGTTGCTCATTTAATATCTAGCAACAGCCTGATTTTCCACGTGTTCTTTCTTTCTTTCTTAATAAAATTTATCTTTTTTAAGAACATGCTTGGATTTCTGTGTCTTAAGAGGTCTTTGCACATGTTTTTCAGTTAGTTGGTGGCAACAGCTGATTTTTTTTCCTTTTCCTTTTCTCAGCTCTTCCCAGAGGCAGGGGTGAAAGAGCTTGGGGGTACCCCAGAGGAAGGAATTGCCAAGTGCGCTTTCCTGGGATCTCAAAGGGGTTCTGCACTTGGGTGGTGGCAGAATTTACCAACCCAAGGCCAGGGGGATCTGTAACCATGGGAGCTTAATACAAGCCTGGAGTGGCCAGTATTAAATTTTAGAGACCTTGTGGATCCCCACCTTCTGCACTTGAAGTGTCAGAGTGGGGAATCAGCCTTGGAAGCATCCCAGATGGGGAAGTTTCCCATTAGCCTGGCTCCCCAGACCAGGAGAGACCGGCGCAGGGCAGTATCCAAAGCCCAGTGATACTAACACCCACAGTGAGTGCACTGCAGCATGGGGCAAACTTCACAGGCCCCAGAGCTTTGGTACCTCCTCTCCCCGCAAGAGGAGGAGACTAACCAAAAATAGTTCCCAGAAATGATGTAAGCAGCTGAGTGACTTGCAAGAGCAAAGAAAATAAAGCGGTTAGGTCATCGTCTGCCTGTGCGTAGATCGGGGGCTGGAGCCAGGACTCCTGGGTTCTCTCCCTTGCTCCGGGAGAGAAGTGGGCTCTAGTGGGTAGATCGGGGGCTGGAGCCAGGACTCCTGGGTTCTCTCCCTTGCTCCGGGAGAGAAGTGGGCTCTAGTGGGTAGATCGGGGGCTGGAGCCAGGACTCCTGGGTTCTCTCCCTTGCTCCGGGAGAGAAGTGGGCTCTAGTGGGTAGATCGGGGGCTGGAGCCAGGACTCCTGGGTTCTCTCCCTTGCTCCGGGAGAGAAGTGGGGTCTAGTGGGTAGATCGGGGGCTGGAGCCAGGACTCCTGGGTTCTCTGCCTTGCTCCGGGAGAGAAGTGGGCTCTAGTGGGTAGATTGGGGGCTGGAGCCAGGACACCTGGGTTCTCTCCCTTGCTCCGGGAGAGAAGTGGGCTCTAGTGGGTAGATCGGGGGCTGGAGCCAGGACTCCTGGGTTCTCTCCCTTGCTCCGGGAGAGAAGTGGGCTCTAGTGGGTAGATCGGGGGCTGGAGCCAGGACTCCTGGGTTCTCTGCCTTGCTCCGGGAGAGAAGTGGGGTCTAGTGGGTAGATCGGGGGCTGGAGCCAGGACTCCTGGGTTCTCTGCCTTGCTCCGGGAGAGAAGTGGGGTCTAGTGGGTAGATCGGGGGCTGGAGCCAGGACTCCTGGGTTCTCTGCCTTGCTCCGGGAGAGAAGTGGGCTCTAGTGGGTAGATCGGGGGCTGGAGCCAGGACTCCTGGGTTCTCTGCCTTGCTCCGGGAGAGAAGTGGGCTCTAGTGGGTAGATCGGGGGCTGGAGCCAGGACTCCTGGGTTCTCTCCCTTGCTCCGGGAGAGAAGTGGGGTCTAGTGGGTAGATCGGGGGCTGGAGCCAGGACTCCTGGGTTCTCTCCCTTGCTCCGGGAGAGAAGTGGGGTCTAGTGGGTAGATCGGGGGCTGGAGCCAGGACTCCTGGGTTCTCTGCCTTGCTCCGGGAGAGAAGTGGGCTCTAGTGGGTAGATCGGGGGCTGGAGCCAGGACTCCTGGGTTCTCTCCCTTGCTCCGGGAGAGAAGTGGGGTCTAGTGGGTAGATCGGGGGCTGGAGCCAGGACTCCTGGGTTCTCTGCCTTGCTCCGGGAGAGAAGTGGGGTCTAGTGGGTAGATCGGGGGCTGGAGCCAGGACTCCTGGGTTCTCTGCCTTGCTCCGGGAGAGAAGTGGGCTCTAGTGGGTAGATCGGGGGCTGGAGCCAGGACTCCTGGGTTCTCTGCCTTGCTCCGGGAGAGAAGTGGGGTCTAGTGGGTAGATCGGGGGCTGGAGCCAGGACTCCTGGGTTCTCTGCCTTGCTCCGGGAGAGAAGTGGGGTCTAGTGGGTAGATCGGGGGCTGGAGCCAGGACTCCTGGGTTCTCTGCCTTGCTCCGGGAGAGAAGTGGGCTCTAGTGGGTAGATCGGGGGCTGGAGCCAGGACTCCTGGGTTCTCTCCCTTGCTCCGGGAGAGAAGTGGGGTCTAGTGGGTAGATCGGGGGCTGGAGCCAGGACTCCTGGGTTCTCTCCCTTGCTCCGGGAGAGAAGTGGGGTCTAGTGGGTAGATCGGGGGCTGGAGCCAGGACTCCTGGGTTCTCTGCCTTGCTCCGGGAGAGAAGTGGGCTCTAGTGGGTAGATCGGGGGCTGGAGCCAGGACTCCTGGGTTCTCTGCCTTGCTCCGGGAGAGAAGTGGGCTCTAGTGGGTAGATCGGGGGCTGGAGCCAGGACTCCTGGGTTCTCTGCCTTGCTCCGGGAGAGAAGTGGGGTCTAGTGGGTAGATCGGGGGCTGGAGCCAGGACTCCTGGGTTCTCTGCCTTGCTCCGGGAGAGAAGTGGGCTCTAGTGGGTAGATCGGGGGCTGGAGCCAGGACTCCTGGGTTCTCTCCCTTGCTCCGGGAGAGAAGTGGGGTCTAGTGGGTAGATCGGGGGCTGGAGCCAGGACTCCTGGGTTCTCTGCCTTGCTCCGGGAGAGAAGTGGGCTCTAGTGGGTAGATCGGGGGCTGGAGCCAGGACTCCTGGGTTCTCTCCCTTGCTCCGGGAGAGAAGTGGGCTCTAGTGGGTAGATCGGGGGCTGGAGCCAGGACTCCTGGGTTCTCTGCCTTGCTCCGGGAGAGAAGTGGGCTCTAGTGGGAAGATCGGGGGCTGGAGCCAGGACTCCTGGGTTCTCTCCCTTGCTCCGGGAGAGAAGTGGGGTCTAGTGGGTAGATCGGGGGCTGGAGCCAGGACTCCTGGGTTCTCTGCCTTGCTCCGGGAGAGAAGTGGGCTCTAGTGGGTAGATCGGGGGCTGGAGCCAGGACTCCTGGGTTCTCTCCCTTGCTCCGGGAGAGAAGTGGGCTCTAGTGGGTAGATCGGGGGCTGGAGCCAGGACTCCTGGGTTCTCTGCCTTGCTCCGGGAGAGAAGTGGGGTCTAGTGGGTAGATCGGGGGCTGGAGCCAGGACTCCTGGGTTCTCTGCCTTGCTCCGGGAGAGAAGTGGGGTCTAGTGGGTAGATCGGGGGCTGGAGCCAGGACTCCTGGGTTCTCTGCCTTGCTCCGGGAGAGAAGTGGGCTCTAGTGGGTAGATCGGGGGCTGGAGCCAGGACTCCTGGGTTCTCTGCCTTGCTCCGGGAGAGAAGTGGGGTCTAGTGGGTAGATCGGGGGCTGGAGCCAGGACTCCTGGGTTCTCTGCCTTGCTCCGGGAGAGAAGTGGGCTCTAGTGGGTAGATCGGGGGCTGGAGCCAGGACTCCTGGGTTCTCTGCCTTGCTCCGGGAGAGAAGTGGGCTCTAGTGGGTAGATCGGGGGCTGGAGCCAGGACTCCTGGGTTCTCTGCCTTGCTCCGGGAGAGAAGTGGGGTCTAGTGGGTAGATCGGGGGCTGGAGCCAGGACTCCTGGGTTCTCTCCCTTGCTCCGGGAGAGAAGTGGGGTCTAGTGGGTAGATCGGGGGCTGGAGCCAGGACTCCTGGGTTCTCTGCCTTGCTCCGGGAGAGAAGTGGGCTCTAGTGGGTAGATCGGGGGCTGGAGCCAGGACTCCTGGGTTCTCTGCCTTGCTCCGGGAGAGAAGTGGGGTCTAGTGGGTAGATCGGGGGCTGGAGCCAGGACTCCTGGGTTCTCTGCCTTGCTCCGGGAGAGAAGTGGGCTCTAGTGGGTAGATCGGGGGCTGGAGCCAGGACTCCTGGGTTCTCTGCCTTGCTCCGGGAGAGAAGTGGGCTCTAGTGGGTAGATCGGGGGCTGGAGCCAGGACTCCTGGGTTCTCTGCCTTGCTCCGGGAGAGAAGTGGGGTCTAGTGGGTAGATCGGGGGCTGGAGCCAGGACTCCTGGGTTCTCTCCCTTGCTCCGGGAGAGAAGTGGGCTCTAGTGGGTAGATCGGGGGCTGGAGCCAGGACTCCTGGGTTCTCTGCCTTGCTCCGGGAGAGAAGTGGGCTCTAGTGGGTAGATCGGGGGCTGGAGCCAGGACTCCTGGGTTCTCTGCCTTGCTCCGGGAGAGAAGTGGGGTCTAGTGGGTAGATTGGGGGCTGGAGCCAGGACTCCTGGGTTCTCTCCCTTGCTCCGGGAGAGAAGTGGGGTCTAGTGGGTAGATCGGGGGCTGGAGCCAGGACTCCTGGGTTCTCTGCCTTGCTCCGGGAGAGAAGTGGGCTCTAGTGGGTAGATCGGGGGCTGGAGCCAGGACTCCTGGGTTCTCTCCCTTGCTCCGGGAGAGAAGTGGGGTCTAGTGGGTAGATCGGGGGCTGGAGCCAGGACTCCTGGGTTCTCTGCCTTGCTCCGGGAGAGAAGTGGGGTCTAGTGGGTAGATCGGGGGCTGGAGCCAGGACTCCTGGGTTCTCTCCCTTGCTCCGGGAGAGAAGTGGGGTCTAGTGGGTAGATCGGGGGCTGGAGCCAGGACTCCTGGGTTCTCTGCCTTGCTCCGGGAGAGAAGTGGGGTCTAGTGGGTAGATCGGGGGCTGGAGCCAGGACTCCTGGGTTCTCTCCCTTGCTCCGGGAGAGAAGTGGGGTCTAGTGGGTAGATCGGGGGCTGGAGCCAGGACTCCTGGGTTCTCTCCCTTGCTCCGGGAGAGAAGTGGGGTCTAGTGGGTAGATCGGGGGCTGGAGCCAGGACTCCTGGGTTCTCTGCCTTGCTCCGGGAGAGAAGTGGGCTCTAGTGGGTAGATCGGGGGGCTGGAGCCAGGACTCCTGGGTTCTCTGCCTTGCTCCGGGAGAGAAGTGGGCTCTAGTGGGTAGATCGGGGGCTGGAGCCAGGACTCCTGGGTTCTCTGCCTTGCTCCGGGAGAGAAGTGGGGTCTAGTGGGTAGATCGGGGGCTGGAGCCAGGACTCCTGGGTTCTCTGCCTTGCTCCGGGAGAGAAGTGGGGTCTAGTGGGTAGATCGGGGGCTGGAGCCAGGACTCCTGGGTTCTCTGCCTTGCTCCGGGAGAGAAGTGGGCTCTAGTGGGTAGATCGGGGGCTGGAGCCAGGACTCCTGGGTTCTCTGCCTTGCTCCGGGAGAGAAGTGGGGGACTAGTGGGTAGATCGGGGCTGGAGCCAGGACTCCTGGGTTCTCTGCCTTGCTCCGGGAGAGAAGTGGGCTCTAGTGGGTAGATCGGGGGGTTCTCTCCCTATATTTGCGGCTTCCATGGCAAGTCACTGGCCTCTCTTGGGGCTCTCTCCCCGGCCGCAGACGGGGCAGGGGCGCTGTGGCGGGGCCGGGGTTACTGGGGTCACTGCCCGCACAGGGAGCGCGGCGGAGGGTTTAATTCATTCCATCCACACAGGGGTTCAAGTCCCGGGTCCGGCCCCGGAAGGCGCCGCGGGGGAGTCTTCGGCCGGGGGCTGCGGGGGTCGGACGAGAGGAGCTCACGGTGGCGGGGGCGGCGGGGACAATGGGGGGCTGGGAGCGCCCGGCCCGGCCCGAGCTGTGACCCCCCCTCACGCCGACCGCCCCAGCTCCAGCCCCGGGCGGGGACCGGCAGCCTCAGCGCACAGGGACCCGCGGGCTCCGTGGAGGCGGGGCCGGGCCGGGCCGGGCCGGGCGGAGCGAATCGCTGCCCCAGGCGCTGCAGCCCCGGCCGCGCCCCCGCTCAGACTGTCCTGCCCCGCCGCGTTCTGCCCAGCGACCGGTGACGGAGAGCGGGCCTGTGCGTCGCTATTGGCGGGATGTTCCCTCCCTCCAGCCAATCCCTGCCGCGGGGCCGAGCCCTGCGGCGCTGCTGGCGATGGCCCTGGCGCTGCGCCTGCTGCTGCTGGGGGCTGCGGCTCTGCACGGGGGCTGCTCCCGTGAGTGTCGGGGGGAGACCCCCGGGCCGGCCGGGCGCTGCGGGGGGGGAGGTGGGTGTCGGGGGGGGGCAGCCGGGCGGGGGGCGTACGGGGAGCTGGGTGTCGGGGGGGGGGGCAGCCGGGCGGGGGGGGGTACGGGGAGCTGGGTGTCGGGGGGGGCAGCCGGGCCGGGGGGGTACGGTGAGCTGGGTGTCGGGGGGGGAAGCCGGGCGGGGGGGTACGGGGAGCTGGGTGTCGGGGGGGGCAGCCGGGCGGGGGGGTACGGGGTGCTGGGTGTCGGGGGGGGAAGCCGGGCGGGGGGGTACGGGGAGCTGGGTGTCGGGGGGGGAAGCCGGGCGGGGGGCGTACGGGGAGCTGGGTGTCGGGGGGGGGGCAGCCGGGCGGGGGGGGGTACGGGGAGCTGGGTGTCGGGGGGGGGCAGCCGGGCGGGGGGGGTACGGGGAGCTGGGTGTCGGGGGGGGGCAGCCGGGCCGGGGGGGGTACGGGGAGCTGGGTGTCGGGGGGGGGAAGCCGGGCGGGGGGGGTACGGGGAGCTGGGTGTCGGGGGGGGGCGGCCAGGCCGGGCGGTGCGGGGAGGGGGGAGCTGGGTGTCGGGGGGGCAGCTGGGCCGGGGGGGGGTACGGGGAGCTGGGTGTCGGGGGGGGGAAGCCGGGCCGGGGGGGGTACGGGGAACTGGGTGTCGGGGGGGGGAAGCCGGGCGGGGGGGAGCTGGGTGTCGGGGGGCGGCAGCTGGGCCGGGGGGGGTACGGGGAGCTGGGTGTCGGGGGGGGGAAGCCGGGCCGGGGGGGGTACGGGGAGCTGGGTGTCGGGGGGTGGCAGCCGGGCCGGGGGGGGTACGGGGAACTGGGTGTCGGGGGGGGGAAGCCGGGCGGGGGGGAGCTGGGTGTCGGGGGGCGGCAGCCGGGCCGGGGGGGGTACGGCGAGCTGGGTGTCGGGGGGCGGCAGCCGGGCCGGGGGGGGTACGGGGAGCTGGGGGGCAGCCAGGCCGGGAGGTGCCGGGGGGGGCAGTTCTGGGCTCTGCGTTCAGAGGTGTCGGGAGACACCCCCGTCCCCGCCCGCGCTCTCCTGCCGGCACTGAGCGGTCACTGACACCAACAGTGACGTTGCTATAGTGACCGGGGGGGTCCTGGCCCCCTTGTGCCAGGCGCTGCCTGGGGGCCGTGGGGACAATGTGCAGTGGGGGGCTGAGAGCCCCGACCCGAACTGTGACCCCGGCATCTAACACCAACCGCCCCGAGCCAGGGGGTGCGGCACCGCTAGGACCAGCACCCATAGGTGCTGCACACGCTGACAAGCCCGTCGCAGCCCTGTGAGGCTCCCAGGCTGCAGGGAATCCCCGGTGCCAGGCTCTGCCCAGGCTGGGTCATTGCCAGCGTTTCCAGGCAGGGTGGGGGTTTCAGACACGATTCCTATGTGCAGAGATCAGGCTCAGGGTTAGTGGAGGGAGTAAATTAGCCCCCCAGATAGACCAGGGTGAAATGAAGGAAAAAGGCTTCTTGGATCTCTCTGACCTTTAATGGCTCCCAGACCGTTCTTCACGCTGGGTTTAACCCCAGTGCCTGAAACTCCTGAGTATGGCTTGTCCTTGACTAACTTGTGTGAGCACCAGTCTAGTCACACCCACAGTCAGCAATGGCAATGGGTCATATCTGTAGTGGAAGCACATTTTTAGAGGTTTCAGAGTAGCAGCCATGTTAGTCTGTATCCTCAAAAAGAAAAGGAGTACTTGTGGCACCTTAGAGACTAACAAATTTATTTGAGCATAAGCTTTCATGAGCTATAGCATCCAATTAAGTGAGCTGTAGCTCACGAAAGCTTATGCTCAAATAAATCTTCAGAGGTGTTATCCTAGGGAGGAGATGTTAACCCCCGCTCTGTCTCTGGCTGTGTGTTGGCGCCGCAAGGCGGGGAGAGTTTGGAGTCCCTGGATCTGTGCATTAATCAGGTCTGAGGTCCTGTTGCAGAGCACAGAACAGCTGCTGCGTTTGTGCTGTTAGGATGTCCTGTAGCTGCCGTATAAAAAGTTTCTGGATCCCAACAGGGTGGGGTGGCGTGAGGAGAGGAGAAGGCACATCCTTCTTTTCCAGGCATGGACTTGAATCTTCCTTGTTCCCTATGAAGCAGCAGCTCAGACCCTTGCCCCATAACCTCAGCCATGCAGAACACAATGCCATCCACAGCCTCACAAACAACTCTGACATCATAATCAAAAAGGCTGACAAAGGAGGTGCTGTCGTCATCATGAATAGGTCCGAATATGAACAAGAGGATACTAGGCAGCTCTCCACCACCACTTTCTACAAGCCATTACCCTCTGATCCCACTGAGGGTTACCAAAAGAAACTACAGCATTTGCTCAAGAAACTCCCTGAAAAAGCACAAGAACAAATCTGCACAGACGCACCCCTGGAACCTCGACCTGGGGTATTCTATCTGCTACCCAAGATCCATAAACCTGGAAATCCTGGACGCCCCATCATTTCAGGCATTGGCACCCTGACAGCAGGATTGTCTGGCTATGTAGACTCCCTCCTCAGGCCCTACGTTACCAGCACTCCCAGCTATCTTCGAGACACCACTGACTTCCTGAGGAAACTACAGTCCATTGGTGATCTTCCTAAAAACACCATCCTAGCCACTATGGATGTAGAAGCCTCTACACCAACACTCCACACAAAGATGGACTATAAGCCGTCAGGAACAGTATCCCTGATAATGTCACGGCTAACCTGATGGCTGAATTTTGTGACTTTTTCCTCACCCATAACTATTTCACATTTGGGGACAATGTATACCTTCAAATCAGCGGCACTGCGATGGGTACCGCATGGCTCCACAGTATGCCAACATTTTTATGGCTGACTTAGAACAACGCTTCCTCAGCTCTCGTCCCCTAATGCCCCTACTCTACTTGCTCTACATTGATGACATCTTCATCATCTGGACCCACAGAAAAGAAGCCCTTGAGGAATTCCACCATGATTTCAACTATTTCCATCCCACCATCAACCTCAGCCTGGACCAGTCCACACAAGAGATCCACTTCCTGGACACTACGGTGCTAATACGCGATGGTCACATAAACACCACCCTATATCAGAAATCTACTGACCGCTGTTCCTACCTACATGCCTCTAGCTTTCATCCAGATCACACCACACGATCCATTGTCTACAGCCAAGCTCTACGATATAACCGCATTTGCTCCAACCCCTCAGACAGAGACAAACACCTACAAGATCTGTATCATGCATTCCTACAACTACAATACCCACCTGCTGAAGTGAAGAAATAGATTGAGAGAGCCAGAAGAGTACCCAGAAGTCACCTACTACAGGACAGGCCCAACAAAGAAAATAACAGAACGCCACTAGCCATCACCTTCAGCCCCCAACTAAAACCTCCCCAACGCATCATCAAGGATCTACAACCTATCCTGAAGGAAGACCCATCACTCTCACAGATCTTGGGAGACAGGTCAGTCCTTGCTTACAGACAGCCCCCCAACCTGAAGCAAATACTCACCAGCAACCACACACCACACAACAGAACCACTAACCCAGGATCCTATCCTTGCAACAAAGCCCGTTGCCAACTCTGTCCACATATCTATTCAGGGGACACCATCATAGGGCCTAATCACATCAGCCACACTATCAGAGGCTCGTTCACTGCACATCTACCAATGTGATATATGCCATCATGTGCCAGCAATGTCCCTCTGCCATGTACATTGGCCAAACTGGACAGTCTCTACATAAAAGAATAAATGGACACAAATCAGACGTCAAGAATTATAACATTCAAAAACCAGTCGGAGAACACTTCAATCTCTCCGGTCACTCGATTACAGACCTGAGAGTGGCTATCCTTCAACAAAAAAACTTCAAAAACAGACTCCAACGAGAGACTGCTGAATTGGAATTAATTTGCAAACTGGATACAATTAATTTAGGCTTGAATAGAGACTGGGAATGGATGAGTCATTACACAAAGTAAAACTATTTCCCCATGGTATTTCTCCCCCCCACCCCACCCCCCACTGTTCCTCTGATGTTCTTGTTAACTGCTGGAAATGGCCTACCTGCTTGTCACCATGAAAGGTTTTCCTCCCCCCCCCCCCCCCCCCCCCCCGCTGCTGGTGATGGCTCATCTTAAGTGATCACTCTCCTTACAGTGTGTATGATAAACCCATTGTTTCATGTTCTCTGTGTGTGTATATAAATCTCCCCACTGTATTTTCCACCAAATGCATCCGATGAAGTGAGCTGTAGCTCACGAAAGCTTATGCTCTAATAAATTTGTTAGTCTCTAAGGTGCCACAAGTACTCCTTTTCTTTTTGCAAATACAGACTAACACGGCTGCTACTCTGAAACCTGTCATTGGTGCCCTTGTGTCACCTCAGTAATAGGCTTGGTTTGACCTAAACAGGGTTAGGCCCCAGTGCAGTCTGACCCTATGGAGTCACAGAATCATAGAAGATTAGAGTTGGAAGAGACCTCAGGAGGTCATCTAATCCAACCCTCTACTCAAAGCAGGACCAACCCCAACTAAATCATCCCAGCCAGGGCTTTGTCAAGCCGGGCGTTAAAAACCTCTAAGGATGTAGATTCCACCACCTCCCTAGGTGACCCGTTTCAGTGCCTCACCACCCTCCTAGTTAAATAGTGTTTCCTAATATCCAGTCTAGACCTCCCACCACTGCAACTTGAGACCATTGCTCCTTGTTCTTTCATCTGCCACCACTGAGAACAGCTGAGCTCCATCCTTTTTGGAACACCCCTTCCAGTATTTGAAAGCCGCTATCAAATCCTCCCTTACTCTTCTCCTCTGCACACTAAATAAGCCCAATTCTCTTGGCCTCTCCTCATAAGTCATGTGCCCGAGCCCCCTAATCATTTTCATTGCTCTCCACTGGACTCTTTGCAGTTTGTCCACATCCTTTCTGCAGTGGGGGGGGGGAGGGAAACTGGCCACAATACTCCAGATGTAGTCTTACCAGTGCCGAATAGAGGGGAATAATCTCTTCCCTCGATCTACTGGCAGTGCTCCTACTAATGCAACCCAATATGCTGGTAGCCTTCTTGGCAACAGGGGCACACTGTTGACTTATATCCAGCGTCTCGTCCACTGTAATCCCCAGGTCCTCTTCTGCAGAACTGCTGCTTAGCCAGTCGATCCCCAGCTTCTAGTGGTGCATGGGATTCTTCCTTCCTAAGTGCAGGACTCTGCACTTGTCCTTGTTGAACCTCATCAGATTTCTTTTGGCCCAATCCTCCAATGTGCCTAGGTCACTCTGGACCCTATCCCTACCCTCCAGCATATCTACCTCTCCCTAGCTTAGTGTCGTCCGCGAACTTTCTGAGGGTACAGGTCATCCCATCATCCAGATTGTTGATAAAGATGTTGAATAAAACTGACCCCTGGGGCACTCTGCTTAATACCAGCTGCCAGCTAGACATTGAGCAGTTGATCACTACCCATTGAGCCCGACAATCTAGCCAGCTTTCTACGCACCTTATAGCCCATTCTTCCAATCCATACTTTTTAAACTTGCTGGCAAGAATACCGTGGGAGACCATATCAAAAGCTTTGCTAAAGTCAAGACAGATCACATCCACCGCTTTCCCCATATCCACAGAGCCATCTATCTCATCATAGAAGGCAATCAGGTTGGTCAGGCATGACTTGCCCTTGATCAATCCATGTTGTCTGTTCCTGATCACCTTCCTCTTCTCCAAGTGCTTCAAACTGGAGTCCTTGAGGACTTGCTCCATGATTTTGCTGGGACTGAAGTGAGGCTGACCGGTCTGTAGTTCCCCATATGCTTTTTCTTCGCTTTTTTAAAGATGGGCACTATATTTACCTTTTTCCAATCGTCTGGCATCTCCCCCGATCGCCATGAGTTTTCAAAGATAATCAGCCAACTCTCTCAGCACCCTCGGATGCATTCGATTCGCCTCATGGACTTGAGCATGTCCAGCTTTTCTAAATAGTCCTTAACCTGTTCTTTCACCACTGACTGCTGCCCACCTCTTCCCCATACTGTACTGCCCAGTGCAGCAGTCTGGGAGCTGACCTTGTCTGTGAAGACCGAGGCAGAAAAAGCATTGAGTACTCCAGCTTTTTCCTCATCATCTGACACTAGGTTGCCTTCCCCATTCAGTAAGGGTCCCACACAGTCCCTGACCACCTTCTTGTTGCTAACATACCTGAAGAAACCCTTCTTGTTACCCTTCATATCCCCTGCTAGCTGCAACTCCAATTGTACTTTGGCCTTCCTGATTACATCCCTGCATGCTTGAAAGTATTGTTATACTCCTCTCTAGTGATCTGTCCAAGTTTCCACTTCTTGTAAGCTTCCTTTTTGTATTTAAACTCACCAAAGATTTTCACTCTTAAGCCAAGCTGGTCACCTGCCATATTTGCTATTGTTTTTGTACATCAGGATGGTTTGTTCTTGTGCCCTCAATAAGAACAAACGGCCAGCTAGCTCTCTTGGACTCCTTTCCCCCTCATATTAGCCTCTCAGGGGATCCTGCCCATCAGTTTCCTGAGGACGTCAAATTCTGCTTTTCTCAAGTCCAGGGTCCGTATTTTGCTGCTTTCCTTTCTTTCTTTTGTCAGGTTCCTGAACTCAACCATTTCATGCCCAGGTTGCCACCCACTTCTACTTCCCCTACCAATTCTTCCCAGTTTGTGAGCAGGTCAAGAGGAGAACGGCCCCTAGTTGGTTCCTCCAGCACTTGCACCAGGAAGTTGTCATCAACACTCTCCAGAAACTTCCTGGATTGTCTGTGCACCGCTGTATTGCTCTCCCAGCAGATGTCAGGGTGATTGAAGTCCCCCATTAGAACCAGGGCCTGTGATCTGGAAACTTGTTAGTTGTCTACCTCATCCTCCAGGGCTGCGGGAAGGGCGGCCAGCGCATCCCTCTGCCCGCGCCGCTTCCCGCAGCCCCCATTGGCCTGGAGCAATGAACTGCGGCCAGTGGGAGCTGCGATTGGCCGAATCTGCGGACACGGCAGGTAAACAAACTGGTCCAGCCCGGCCTGCCAGGGGCTTTCTCTGAACAAGTGGCGGACCGGCTTTGAGAACCACTGGTCTATAGCACACGCCCACCACGACATCGCCCTTGTTGCTCTCTCCTCTAAACTTAACGTAAAGACTCTCAACAGGCTTTCCATTAGAGAATGGAAAGTTACAGCAAAGTCTATCTGGATCCCTCCAGAACCCAAACTTTCTCTTTTGTCCCAATCCAGAAGCTTCTTCTCCCTCCAACAGCCCACACTTAGCCCCCAGGGGCCCCTCTGTAGTCTTTTGTTCTTTTTCCTGCCAAACATTGTCATCTGGCCTCGTCCTCAGCTCTTTGTTTTCCAGCTGGTCACAGCTGGCTGGCTTCCTGCAGAGGATGGGTCATCCATGGTCATTAGTTGCTAGGTGCCAAATGTCTGGGCAGTTGTCTTCTGGGACTCCCCATCAGAATTGGACCCACACCCCACATAATGAGGCATCAGTCACACCTGGATCTTTGCCGAGCAATTAATCCTTTCCCCCACCCTGTTAACCATGCAGCTCTAGGGGAAACTGAGGCACACACAATATTCATTATAAAATATGGGGAGATGTGGCTGATGAGTGATGCTGAGAGAGACTTGGTGATAGCTGGAGAAGGGGAATCAGCACTGGAGAGCTCAGAGAGCAGGGCCCGGTGAACCCAAGTCCAGTGTATGGCCCTTTTGGAGAGTGGGAGAGCTGACCCAGGGCTGCTGGGTGAATGCAAAGGGGAGGGTGAGGAGATAGGCCATCGCCTTGGAAGCTGAAGTTACCAAGGATGAGTGTGTGAGGCTGGAAGGGAGAGCCAGTTGTGGGGATCAGAGAGGCAGAGTATAATTCCCCTGAGCAGTGTCTGACGTCAGTGGGACGCTCATTGAAGTGAAGGGATCAGGGGTTCAGTCACTGCAGCACCAGGCCATTTTTCTGGGAGTTATTGACCTTCCCCACCCCCTGCTTTGGCCCTGATTCTGCCTGTGGATCTGTGGGGTGAACCCGACTGTAGGGATGGGTGATCAGCTTGTGAGCTCCGTGGAGGAAGGGCCAGTGCAGTGACTGGCACAAGAGGGGGCCTGGTCCATACAGGGCACATAACTTATTCATGCTGCGGCTGCACCTAAGTCCAAAGCAGACTGCAAAGGGTTACAAAGGGATCTCACAAAACTTGGTGACTGAGCAACAAAATGGCAGGTGAAAATCAGTATGGATAAATGCAAAGTAATGCACATTGGAAAACATAATTCCAACTATACATATCAAATGATGGGATATAAATTAGCTGGTACCACTCAAGAAAGAGATCTTGGAATCATTGTGGATAGTTCTCTAAAAACATCCATTAAATGTGCAGCGGCAGTCACAAAAGCAAACAGAATGTTGGGAATCATTAGGAAAGGGATAGATAATAAGAAAATATCATATTGCCTCTGTATAAATCCATGGGATGCCCACATCGTGGATACACTGTGCAGATGTGATCACCCCATCAGAAAAATATCTATTGAAACTGGAAAAGGTACTGAAAAGAGCATCAAACATGATATGGGGTATAAAGAAAAGCAGTACTTGTGGCACCTTAGAGACTAACAAATTTATTAGAGCATAAGCTTTCGTGAGCTACAGCTCACTTCATCGGATGCATCTGATGCTCTAATAAATTTGTTAGTCTCTAAGGTGCCACAAGTACTGCTTTTCTTTTTGCGAATACAGACTAACACGGCTGCTACTCTGAAACCTGATACGGGGTATAGAACAGCTTCCATAGGAGGAGAGATTAATAAGACTGGAACTTTTAAGCTTGGAAGAGAGACGACTAAGGGGGCTCTGATTGAGGTCTATAAAGTCATGATGGTTGTGGAGAAAGTGAATAAGGAAGTGTTATTTACCCCCTTAACATAACACAAGAACTAGGGGTCACCCAATGAAATTAATAGGCACCAGGTTTAAAACAAATAAAAGGAAGTATTTCTTCACACAATACACAGTCAATCTGTGGAACTCCTTGTCAGAGGATGTTGTGAAGGCCAAGAGTATCCCAGGGGTCAAAAAAGAACTAGATAAGTTCATGGAGGACAGGTCAATCAATGGCTATTAGTGAGGATGGGCAGGGATGGTGTCCCTAGCCTCTGTTTGCCAGAAGTTGGGAGTGGATGACGGGATGATCACTTGATGATTGCCTGTTCTGTTCATTCCTTCTGGGGCACCTGGCATAGGCCAATATTGGAAGACAGGAGACTGGGCTAGATGGACCTTTGGTCTGATCCACTATAGCCGTTCTTATGTTCTTAATAAATTATCATAAATTGCACGGCGCAGGCCCTGGCTCCCACCTGCAGCTTGGACACACACTCCCTGCCCTCCCCTTGTATCCCCTGCTTCAGCTCCTGCATCTCCTACAGCCCCAGCCCTTCTCCTGCTCCACCCTCCCTCTCCTGCTCCTCATACCCCCCTCCAGCCCTGCCCCTCCTTCTGGGCCCCCTTTCCTTCTTCACACTGCCCTTCAGCCCCCCTGTGCCCACAGTACACTCTCCCTGTCTGCTCCCCTACTCCTCACAAGCTCCAGCCCCCCCTCCCCTCTCTCCCTCATGCCCCCCCTCCAACCTTGCCCCCCTTCTCCTCCTACCCCATCCCCTCTTTCTCCCTGGTCAGGCTGATCTGTGAGCCCTTTCCCAGGTCTCCCTCCCACAAGAGTGCTCCTGAGGGCTGGTGCCACCTTGTGTGTATTGCCAGGGGCTCCCTGGCAGGGTCTGGTTGGGTCTGACCTCCCTGCCCCCAATCTTTCCCGCCAGACCTGCACTCTAGGCGCGCATTCCACATGATGCTGTTGGAGCCTGGCCCGGGGCTGCCCTGGTACAGCCCTGTTGGGTACGTAGACGATCAGGTCATCTACGTCTACACCAGCAAGCAGGGCCAGGTCTAGGCACCAGCAAAACAAGCAGGTGCTTGGGGCGGCACATTTCTAGGGGCGGCATTTTGGCGCCGGCCATGCCACCCCTCGAAATGTGCCTCCGCCTGCTCCCCTGAGCGCGCTGCTGCCACTCTGCTTCTCCCACCTCCCTTCCAGGCTTGCGCCAAACAGCTGTTAAGCCTGGGAGGGAGGGAGGAGAAGCCGAGCAGCGACGCGCTCAGGGGAGGCAGTGGTGGTGGAGTGGAGGTGAGTTGGGGCGGGAAGCAGTTCCTCTGCACGACCCCCCATTACTTCCTGCGCTCCCCCCCCCCGCGCTCCCTCGCCTGAAAGGGAGCAGGGAGAAGCGGAGCGGTGGCGTGTTCAGGGGAGCAGGCAGTGCGGAGGTGAGCTAGGGTGGGGGGTTGTGGTGGGAGGAGCCGCAGGAAGCAATGGGGCGTGGAATGCGGCACCCCCGGAGGAGGAGGCAGGGCTGGGGATTTGGGGAAGGGGTTGGGAAGGGGTGGAGTTGAGGTGGAGGGGGGGCAGGGGGGCATGAAAAAAAAGCAGGGGTGGCCAACAATTTTTTTTGCTTGGGGCAGCAAAAATCCTAGAGCCAGCCCTGGGCTCTGCCCCCCAGCACCTGCAGGAGCCAAGCCAGCCCCGGGAGAGCCACTACCCCAGGCTGGGCCAGGGCCCGAGTCTCCCAGCCAGAAGGGGCAGGAGGGAGCCAGGGGCAGCAGGAGCAATTAGGGGTGGTGGTGGGGGTTCCCGGTTCCCAGCCTTGCCCAGCCCCATTCCTGCAACCTCCACCCTGGGGCAGTGGCCCTTGTGGGGAGAAGAGGAGGGGCAGGGAGAGGAAAAGCCAGTTCCTGTCTCTGCCTGGTGCCCGTGCTGCTGGAGGGATGCGCTGCCCTGGGGACAGGGCTGGGGGGGGTCCCCCAAAGTGGCTCCTTTGATTCTGTTCTTTGGCTGCACAATTTCATTCTTTTCAGTTCTTTATAAAGTGCTGAAATTACCAGACTGACCTTGCATCTGAGCCAGCCTGGCAGTGCCTATGTTCATCTACAGGGTAGAAAGTCTCTGTCCAGAGTGAAAAAGTGTTATCAACTTTTGAACTAATTCGGTAGCAGAAGGATTTAGGCTGGTAACTTCACATTTGACGCAGAGAGAATTCCTAGGTCAGACATGCTTGCCTCTCAGCTCTGGTTAAAAATGACCTGTGATGTGTGTGTTTTCTGAGGGTTGAATAATTCCATTCTGCGCACACACTGATTTCTTCTTCCATTTGATAAGTTTTGTTTGTTGACTTAGGATCTGATTTTGCCAAACACTTCCACACTTCCTTTCTTTAGCCATCTGAGCGGTTTCATTGACTTTATTAAATCACTGTTTCTGGCCAGTTCAAAAATGTCTCTCAGATTTATTCCTGGTGACAGGGGCAGAGTCTGTTCTATAATCAAATGACTAAGGCCTGGAACTTTAATTACAGGACTCTAAAAGTACATTCCTAAATCCATATTGAGGCAGCGGAATAAGTGGCCTGGTTATTGATAGCTCTGGACACTTGGAACCAAACCCCATTGTTGCAGGCTCAGCATTTTTGAAACTCACGCCACTTATTGAGATAACTGAATGTTGGGCCCTAACTTGATATTGCTCATTTGTTTGCTTGACCCCAAGTAGGAGTTCAATTTCCAGACCTGACCGTGATCTCCTGGCTGGAGTGAAGGGAGGAGCTGTTGGTCTCCAATCTCCAGGGAGAGGAGGAAACAGAGATACTGACAGATGCCCACAGAAGTAAGGAATTGGCAAAAGTGGCTCAGAAACCATTTTACATTCTCATGACAAATGCCACTCCTTAGTTTTCACCAGTCCTGTGTGCCTATGTAGAAACAAAAAAAAAGAGTACTTGTGGCACCTTAGAGACTAACAAATTTATTTGAGCATAAGCTTTTGTGAGCTACAGCTCACTTTATCGGATGCATTCAGTGGAAAATGCATCCGATGAAGTGAGCTGTAGCTCACGAAAGCTTATGCTCAAATAAATGTTAGTCTCTAAGGTGCCACAAGTGCTCTTTTTTTTTTTAATGCGAATACAGACTGACATGGCTGCTACTCTGAAACTTATGTAGAAACAAACACTCTCCTCCATATTCAGATGGGAATGAGGTGGCAGAATTGGTTCCCTTCTTTCTCTCCTCTGGGAAAGGATTTGGGGGCAGTTGTTTGGTTTGTTTCTCCTTCCCTACTTCCCTTTGTGATGTCCCCTTTTTTCTGCATCTCAGTGGGTGACTCCAAACCGGATTCTCTCTCTGTCCCAGCAGGTGATGGGATGGTGAGGGAGACCGAGGAAGAGAACCCTCAGCTGGGAGTCCTGAGCAGGTGGAACCACACAGGACGGATTGGGAAGATCCAAGGTGAATGTTTCCCAGTGACCAGGGATGGAAAAAACTTGTAAGACTCAGTCCAGGCAACAGGGAAAAGAGCCAGGGCCGAGACAGGGTGAACCAGCTCACCGGAGCAGAGGGGTTGGAAAAATCAAAGAAACTTCTCAGTTGACAATCCCCACTGGAGAGAGACCCAATATGTTTGGTGACTCTGGGAAAAGCTTCCCTGAGAGTTCAGCCCATATTACTCCACAGACAATCCTCATGGGGAAAAAACCCTATAGATGTGCTGAGTGCGGGAAAAGCTTCTCTCAGAGTACTACGCTCATTAACCATCAGAGAATCCACACTGGAGAAACACCCTATACGTGTCTGATCTGTGGGAAAAGCTTCCGATACAGTTCAGTCCTTGCTACACATCAGAGAAAACACACTGGAGAGAAACCTTATAAATGTCCTGATTGTCAAAAAACATTCAGTGGCAATGGAAACTTTTACAGGCATCGGAAGACGCATACAGGAGAGAAGCCCTTCAAATGCACTGAGTGTGGGAAAAGCTTCAGAGAGGGGTACCACCTTGTTTCACATCAGAGAATGCACACGGGAGAGAGACCCTATGGATGCCCTGAGTGTGGGAAACACTTCTCTGACACTGCTGGACTCGTTATCCATCAGAGAATCCACACAGGAGAGAAGCCGTATACATGCCCCAAGTGTGGGATCAGCTTTGTTCAGCCCTCACAACTTGTTAGACACCTGAGAATCCACACAGGAGAAAAGCCCTATAAATGCCTGACCTGTGGGAAAAGCTTCAGTGATAGATCACTTTTAAATCAACACCAGAGAATCCATACAGGAGAAAAACCCTATACATGTCTGACCTGTGGGAAAAGCTTCCGATACGGTTCAGCTTTTACCACACATCAGAGAAAACACACTGGAGAGAAACCTTATAAATGTCCTGAGTGCGGGAAAAGCTTCAGTAACATCACGACCTTTAATGGGCATCGGAAGATACACACAGGAGAGAAACCCTTCAAATGCTGTGATTGTGGGAAAAGCTTCAGAAGGTGCCCAGACCTTAATATACATCAGAGAACACACACAGGTGAGAAACCCTATAAATGCCTGACATGTGAGAAAACATACCGGTGTAGCTCACACCTTTCTAAACATCAGAGAATCCATACAGGCAAGAAACCTTTGAAGTGCCCTGACTAGAGAAGGGCCAAGTGAATAACGTCTTTGCCAATTCTCGTGAACCTCGGAGCGTCGGGCGAGGCTGGAGTGGCTATGTAATGGGGATATGCAATGGTGATAAAGCAGAGAATAAAATCACACTCCTGGAACAGAGTTGGATAGAGCAAGAGGCTGGGATAAAGTTCCCACATTGTGATGGGATTTGATTATGATTTTTCAAGACGCTTTGAATATCCTCTGATCAACTCCTGCATTTAAGTTAATTCCTCACAATTTGTCAGTTCAGGCCATAGTCTAGGAGCAGGTTGGATTTCTCATTGACACTAAGCTCTCATATAGCAGGATCTGCAAGTAATGGTCTCTATCATCTCCCCTTGGCTAGAAGATGCTGTTCCTTCCTGGCAGATAAAAATCCAGTTACTTACAGCTTTGTCACTCCTCAGCAGGGCTGCAGCAATGTGATCTGCCTGGCTATGAAACCATCGGTGCCGGGGGAGCTAGTACAGAATGCTGCAGTGCATCTTCTCTGCAACACAAACTCCTGTGAGCATATCACGCCTGTCCTCCACTCCCTGCATGGCCTGCCCACCAAATATCAAATTGTGTGCAAGATCTTGGTCCTTATCTTCCAGGTGCTCCATGGCCTGGGCTCGGGTTATTTAAAACGCTTCCTAAAGCTCTGTGAAGAAGACCGTAGATGGCAACTTTGCAACTCTAAGACATTGAAACTGTCCAAAATAAAGGTAAAGTTTATTTGTGCAGAGACAAAACTGCCTTGATGGAAAGACTCGGAAAGTGGAATGAACTCCCCCAGGAGCTAAAGACCATCACCAACCTGACCACTTTCTGCTCCCGATGTAAGCCACATTTCTTTGACTTTGCCTTCTGTAGTATAAATATATATCCGCACATATACTTACTGCCACAAACAAAAGCTACCATAACAGAACTCTTCACTGCACAACTTCTCCCCCAGGAAATGATGAGAGAATGAACATATGACAGAAGGTTGCTTACTGCACTACTGAAAGGTGCTCACATGCTGTAGGGATGAGCCTGGTGTAAGCATCCACACAGAACAGAATTCTGCTGCCATGCAGCTACAGTCTTATTCTCTGTAATTTAGCATCACAGACTCATCGAGGATTAGGGCTGAAGAGACCTTAGGAGGTATCTAGTCCAAGTTCCAGTGTTCCCTCTAATTTTCCTCACTCATGTGCGGAATGAATCTTGTTTTGTGACACCAACATGGAGGTGATGTGTGACAGATCACCTCCATATGGGTGCACATACAGGCGCCAACTTTCGCTGGCACCGGTGGGTGCTCACGCGCTCCGCCCCCTCCCTGCCCCATTGGATCCCTCCCCAAATCCCTGCCTGGCCCTGCCTCTTCCCCAAGCGCACCGCATTCCTCCTCCTCCCTCCCAGCACTTGCGTCGCGAAACAGCTGTTTCCCGGCGCAAGCGTTGGGAGGGTGTGGGGAGAAGCAGGATGCGGCGGCCCTCTCAGGGGAGGAGGCGGAGGTGAGCTGTGGTGGGAAAGGTTGGGGAGCTGCCGGTGGGTGCTCCACACCCACCAATTTTTCCCCGTTGGTGCTCCAGCCCCGGAGCGCCCATGGAGACGGCACCTATGGGTGCACTTTTCAAAATTAATGGGGTGGGGCTGAGGGGTTTATTTGGTGTGTGGGAGGGGACTCCAGGCTAGGACAGAGGGTTGGAGTGTGGGGGTGAGGGCTCTGGCTGGGAGTCAGGGCTCTGGGATAGGGCTGGGGATGAGGGATTTAGGGTGCAGGAGGGGGGCTCAGGGCTGGGGCAGAGGGTTGGTGTGAGGTGAAGGCTCTGGCTGTAACAAAAATTATATAACTACACCAGCCAGATGAGATTTACCACAAACTATAAACTATTCAGCCCCAGTTTCAGAATATGAGTTAAATTGTCTTGCTTTCAGACCCTATTTGTATAGAAATTGCATTAAAGCACAAGTGTACGTGAACTGAAAATTTATACGTTTTATATAGGATCAAAGAGACTGTTGTATTGGGACCAGTTGGCCTTTACCATTCACTTTCCCAACTTCTCTATCCCTTGCAGTCTGTCTTTCACCCACTCTTTCCGCTCAGGTTGCTTTCAACAAAAGGGAAGAGTAATTTTCTCTTAATTCGGTTGTCTTAAGTGATGTCGCTTTCTCGTTTGAAAACGCAAGGAAAAGAACAGTTCTTGGTTTTGTTTTGGTGTTTCTCCTACCTGTCCACATTTTCATCAGCACCCTTTGGGAGCTCCTCTTCTTAGGGTGGATAAAAATCACAACTTTAAAATTTTTATTTAAATTATGACATTTAAATTTAGGGTTTTTTTTTAAAAATTAAATCAAATTTCTTATTTACATATTGCTAGTTCTTCTCTTCCATTTTATGGTCTTAAATTGTCAAAGTGGATGTTTTCTACTTGTTCGGTTTTTTAGTTTCCTAAGTGTTAATAACCCCACCCCAACCTCCTGCCCTGAACCCCCTCCTGCATTCAAAACCCCTCATCGCCAGCCGTATCCCAGAGCCCGCACCCCCAGTCAGCACCCTCACCATCTGCTGCCCCCTCCTGCACTCTGAACCCTGTATTTTTCATCATACCCTGGAGCCTAGGGGGCCCACAAAATCTAATAACTCTGGGACCCCAGAAGAGTTAATCTGGCCCTGGGTGCAGACAGGCTGTGTTGGGGCTCAGGCCAGAGGACTCCCCTAAGCCCTCTCCCCACCTGCAGCATGATGCTCTGGGGGGAAGGGGCCTCTCTCTCCTGCTGGGCGCTGGCAAGAGGGAGCTCTGGTGGAGGGGGCCTCTCTCTCCCCGCTGGCAGCAGCAAGTTCTGGGGCCAGGAGAGAGGCCTGGGGCAGCCCTTCATCCCCAACTGGCTCCCCTCCCACCTACCTCTTTCCAGGTCCCTGCTGCATGGCCCTTTATAGCTGGTGTGCGAGCACGTGGCTGAAGGGAACTTAGACTCCAACCCCCTGCTCGAAGCAGGCCAAGCCCAACTAAATCATCCCAGCCAGGGCTTTGTCAAGCCAGGCCTTAAACACCTCCAAGGATGGAGATTCCACCACCTCCCTAGGGAACCCACTCCAGTGCTTCACCACCTCACTTCACATCCTCTTCAGGTAGTTGAAGGCAGCTATCAAATCCTCCCTCATTCTTCTCCTCTGCAGACTAAATAAGCCCAGATCCCTCATCCTCTCTTCATAAATCATGTGCCCCAGCCCCCTAATAATTTTCATTGCCCTCCGTTGGACTCTCTCCAATTTGTCCAAATCCTTTCTATAGTGAGGGGGAGGGGACGGACCAAAACTGGACACAGTACTCCAGGTGTGGCCTCACCAGTGCCGAATAGAAAGGTATAATCACTTCCCTTGACCTGCTGGCAATGCTTTTACTAATGCAGCCCAATATGCTGGTAGCCTTCGTGGCAACAAGGGCACATTGTTGACTCAATTCCAGTTTCTCGTTCACTGTAATCCCCAGGTCCCTTTGTGCAGAACTGCTGCTTAGCCAATTGGCCCCCAGCCTGTAGCAGTGCATGGGATTCTTCCATCCTAAGTACAGGATTCTGCACTTGTTGAACCTCATCAGCTTTCTTTTGACCAAATCCTCCAATTTGTCTAGGTCACTCTGGACCCTATCCCTATCTTCCACCATAGGGAGAGGGTCCAACTTTTCATTTCTACTTCATTTCTACTACGTTATTTAATAAAATGGATACATTCAAGAGCAGTAATGGTCTCCATGAGGCTTGAAATGCAGTGTCCTTGGGATGATGGTTTATTTGTGACTTTCCTGCTGTGAAGGAGGAGGAATAACATGGGTCTGAGATTCTCAGATTCATTCAGCTGCAAAAGAGAAGAATGTCAGAATGGGCCCTCATGGGGTGAGATGGGAATTCAGGAAAGTCTCTTGACGTGTGTCTTTTAAATTACAGAGTCTAGCAGGGCTTTGCTGTTTATTCCCTGTAGGTACCATGAATTCACAGATCGAGAAGGTTTAGCTCAGTGGTTCTGAACCCGTGGGCCACTTACAGCCCAATCAGCACACAGCTGTGGCTCATGTGGCATCCTCAGGGACATTCAGGTAGTATAGATGTTGTGTAGATGCAGCCCACATAACACAGAGAAAGCTGCATTGCGGCCCACAACGGTAAATAGGTTGAGAACCACCAGTTTAGCTAGATGATTTAGCTAGATGCAATGTTCCCTTTAATTTTTTATATCCATATGCGGAATAAATTTTGTTATGTGCACCAATAAGGAGGTGATGTGTGGTAGGGGTGGGGCCGAGGTGTTCAGAGTATGGGAGGGAGCTCAGGGCTGGGGCAGAGGGTTGGAATGTTGGGGGTGAGAGCTCCAGCTGGGGGTGCGTTCTCTGGGGTGAGGTCAGGGCTGAGGAGTTTGGGGTGCAGGAGGGGCCTCAGGATTGGGGCAGAGGGTTGGGGTGCGGGGATCAAGGGCTCCTGCTGGGATGTAGGCTCTGGGGTGGGGTCAGGGATGAGGGGTTTGTGTGCAGGAGGGGCCTCAGGATTGGGGCAGAGGGTTGGGGTGCGGGGAGCGAGGGCTCCTCCTAGGGATGCAGGCTCTGGGGTGGGGCCAGGGATGAGGGGGTACAGGCTGCAGTGGGGAGTGAGGAGTTCCTCCAGCCCTCTCGTTCAGCAGCACGGCGCCAAGGGAGAGGCACCTTTCCCCACCTGCACAGCCTTGATAGCCTGCTGCACAGCCGCATGCCTTAGAGGGAACTTAGGTTGCTGCCAGGCACTATGAAGGAAACACCACTGAGTGGTGTGATCCCCACAGTCATTGATACAAACAGGATGCTCCACATGTCATGGCCGTCACATAGCCAGACAGCTTTGGACGGGTTGGGAGACACCCGCAGTGATGCCCTGCATGTATGGCTGGAGGAGGAGGAAATTTGGCAGTTACCTCTGCATGACATTTTCCTGGAGTGGCTTCCCTGGGTGGAGTGCCATGTCTGGCCTTGGCCAACTCGCATGGGCTGGTGGGGCAGGAGAGTGCTGCAGAGCTGGGAGGAACGGCAGTGGGAACAGAACGTGGGGAGGTTGAAGCGTAGGTTCCTAGAGACCTGTGCAGCGCTCACCCCAGAGCTGCAGGGGTGGAGTCCTGACATGAGAGTTCCCCTCGGCACCAAGAAGCATGGGGCCAGGGCCAGTCTTAGGGCAGGGCAATGTGGGCCCCTGCCTAGAGTGCTATAGCCAGGGGGCACGGTGGTGCAGAGGCTGCCTGCGGGGTGCAGCCTGGCGTGGCAAGAGCGTCTACTTCCCTGCTCCTGAGCAGAGCCCCCTGTTCCCCATCACACAGGGTGTCTTTCCCAGCCTGGCTCCAAGTTCTGCCCCTCCACTCTGCCACTGCGAGCCGGGTCTCCCTGTGATGTTGCACTCCATGTTCTTTATGGAAATATGCTTTTGAATATGAGTATGACATAATTGGAATATGCTCTATGCAAACTGCCTCTTGTAACATATAGTTGAAAAAGTTATCAACTGAATGTGTTCATCCTTTTTGTATGTATGTGTCATTTCTATGTCTGAAGTTAGAAATATGAGGTATAAACTTGTATTACTAATGTAGTCATAAGAAGGGAGGGCCATTAATGGTATTTCAGGATCTGGATGGCTCCATTTAACTAGAACTAGTTGTGAATGGTTTTGTTTTCCTGTAAGTCTTCCTGCGGATGTGTGGGCTAGCCCATAAAGTATGGAGACTGGGGTCTCACAGGGACATATGACCATGTCACCTGATACTGGAATCCATCTTAAACCAAAAAGAAAAGGAGTACTTGTGGCACCTTAGAGACTAACAAATTTATTAGAGCATAAGCTTTCGTGAGCTACAGCTCACTTCACATCCGATGAAGTGAGCTGTAGCTCACGAAAGCTTATGCTCTAATAAATTTGTTAGTCTCTAAGGTGCCACAAGTACTCCTTTTCTTTTTGAGAATACAGACTAACACGGCTGCTACTCTGAAACATCTTAAACCAGGTACTTTTCCATAAGGAGCTGGGAGGGTCAAGCTGAAATAAAGGATTCCCGCCTTTTGCCAGATCTATATAAGGGGGTGAAACAGGAGAGAAGCTGTGACCAGTCAGGAGAAAGCCCCTGCTCACCATCCAGGATGTCTGCTGGAACTAACATAAACTAAACAGGGGGAAGGATTGGGCCTGGACTAGAAATGAGTCTAGTCTGTGGGGAAAAAAACTTATTGGAACATCTTTGAGGGTGAGATATGACATGTAACCAGTTTCTTAGTGTATTAAGCTTAGCCTTGCGTATGTTTTATTTTACTTAGTAACTTACTTTGTTCTGTTATCTCTTACAATCACTGAAATCCTACCTTTTGTACTTAATACAATCACTTTTGTTCATTAATAAACCCACTGTAAGTAATTGTTCCCTGGGGGGAGAACAGTCTGTGCATATTTCTCTTTACAAGGAGAAAGACGGCGAATAATATGAACTCACATTGCGTACAACTTATACAGGGTGAGACGAGTTTATCTGGGGTTCAGGCGCCCAGGAAGGCTGTGCACTGGGTGCTGGGGCAAGACCCCATTAACTGAGCTGCCCCAGGGCTCAGTGAATCCCAGTGTTTGTATTCTGCAGAGGGTGTGGCCCTATCTGTGGGTCTGTGCTGGAGGAGGACTGCAGGATCTGGATCAGCAAGGCAGAGTTAAGGGTTGCCCATTCTGGCAGAAGGGTTAGGCTCCATGGTATCTCAGCACATCAAGTGACAATCCCAAGGGGGGCTCTACAAGTGAACCCACCACACTCCCCTTCCCCTCCTGCCACCACCCCAGATTGTCCCAGCCCTGCTGTTCCATGGACCTAATGGAAGATGAATGTGGCCAGCCAATGGGAGCTGGAAGTTGCCAGACTCTTCCAGGGTGCGGGGGGAAGGGAAGGGACTGGGAATTAAAACTGCAGGGCAGAGAGCCAAGGAAGTGTTAGGGGATCCCAATCCAGTCCCCCAGCATCTAGCCGCCAACCCCAACCCCCCCCCCAGCTCCCAGGGGACTCTTTCCCTGTGCTCCCAGTTCACGCACCTTCCAGGAGCCCTCCCTATGCCCAGAGCTCCTAGCCCCCCTTCATGTCAACACAGCTCCCAGGAGGCTCCCCACACTCTGACTCTAAAGGTCCCCAAGCCTCCCAGTTCTCAGTCCCCTGCTGCCATTCTCCCCAGCTCTCAGGGGCTCCCCCTTTTTCTTACTCAGTCCAAAGGGATGTGCTAGTGCAGGGGATTGGGGATATTTCGGGAGCCAATCTTCCACCATCACCACCCACCCTAGCTACCTCCACTGCACTGGAGCATTTTAACTTCCCCCTCCCTCAATAACCCCCTGCTCTGGGCCTGGGAAGGGGCACTTGAACATTGGAGAGGCTCAGTATTGGGGTGGGAGAAATCTGCCCTTCTGGAGCCCGCATGGCACTGCCCCCTTCCAGTGTCCACACACCAGTGTGAGTCTATCCAGCCATGTCTGGTTCCTTCCCCCGCTTTCTGGAGCTCTCAGGTCACCGTGCACCCCTGCCACCACAGCCCTCTGGAGCCCTCCTGTCACCGTGCCTCCCCTTGGGCTGCCGATCCTCTGGGCTCTGGCAGAGGAGCTGGATGCTGGGCTGAGTGGGAGAGGTTGGGAGGTGCAGGAGAGGGACCCCTGCCCCAGAGCCCGCTTACCCTGTCAAAGCACGGCAGACCGCCTGCTCCATCGTCTTGGTTGTCCTGTTCAGTGACCAGATGAGGGGTCCCTTTGGCACTGGCTGGGGGAGTCAAAGTGACTGCTCTGGGATTTCTTATGGCGCCCATCACCATGGCATCCAGACGTGGTCACTGCGGGGCAAGACCGGCCCTCTGGGTGGGTGATGTGGTTAAGAGGCAAGAAGCAGGGTGGGCCTGGAGTGCGAGGTCATGGAAGGGAGTTGGGGGCAATGGGTGGGGGTAGAGGCAGTGTGGGCTGGGGGGGAGGAGGGGAGCCTTGGAATGCATCTGCGATGGGGGTGCCAAAATACAGGTTTGCCCAGGATGGTGTTTTCCCTAAGGATGGCCCTGCCTGTGGCCATCGCCATCCAGGAGCTCCCCACATTCGACAGGCACAGGCGTGTAGCTACCCAGTGTAGTGCAGCTGGCTCAATGGCTGGGGACACGTGTGCTGCTCTAGAGGGGGTGCTGCTGGGCTGGGGTGTGAAGCTTGGCCATGCACAGGAAGTTCCTGATGGCTTTGCATGTTTGATGTTCCTGAGTGGAACTGTGGGACTCGTGCCTAATCCTTTCCCCCTGCACCAGGTCTTACAGCTTATCAAAGGCCTGGGCTATTTCTTCATGGTGCAGCAAGGCCTAGTTGGTCGCCCTGGCAAGGTCACCAGTATTCATGTGGGCTGGGCTGGACAGGTCGGTGGTGACAGGTGCTTCTGCTTTGATTTCTGCAATGAAAATGGGAACCTTTGCTCCCAAGGCGAGTGTGGACACTCAGGTGTTTGTGGTTCCTCCTGTGGTTCTGAGAGACCCACCTTACCCTCTGCTTCCCTGGCGTAGGAACCTTTCACTGGAGAGGAGACAGCAGCTTTGGACTATACATTGGGTAGCTGCAGATTGACAGCTCTGTGCCAGGTGCTTTGGGGAGATCTGCGCTGATGGGTGGGTGGTGGATGGGGAGAGATTTTCTGGAACATGTGGAACAGGCAGAGAAGATGCCACCGTGTAACACCCCAAAACAGTAAAGGAAATAGGGGCGTGAAGGTACAGTGAATCTACCAAGGTGGAAGGGCGGGAAATGAATGTGCTGTAAGCAAAGAAATGATGAAATATGTTGCAGTTTTGATTTTATTAAAAAGAAAAGGAGTACTTGTGGCACCTTAGAGACTAACAAATTTATTAGAGCATAAGCTTTCGTGAGCTACAGCTCACTTCATCGGATGCATTTGGTGGAAAAAACAGAGGAGAGATTTATATACACACACACAGAGAACATTAAACAATGGGTTTATCATACACACTGTAAGGAGAGTGATCACTTAAGATAAGCCATCACCAGCAGCAGGGGGGGGAAGGAGGAAAACCTTTCATGGTGACAAGCAAGGTAGGCTAATTCCAGCAGTTAACAAGAATATCAGAGGAACAGTGGGGGGTGGGGTGGGAGGGAGAAATACCATGGGGAAATAGTTTTTCTTTGTGTAATGACTCATCCATTCCCAGTCTCTATTCAAGCCTAAGTTAATTGTATCCAGTTTGCAAATTAATTCCAATTCAGCAGTCTCTCGTTGGAGTCTGTTTTTGAAGCTTTTTTGTTGAAGTATAGCCACTCTTAGGTCTGTGATCGAGTGACCAGAGAGATTGAAGTGTTCTCCAACTGGTTTTTGAATGTTATAATTCTTGACGTCTGATTTGTGTCCATTCATTCTTTTACGTAGAGACTGTCCAGTTTGGCCAATGTACATGGCAGAGGGGCATTGCTGGCACATGATGGCATATATCACATTGGTAGATGCGCAGGTGAACGAGCCTCTGATAGTGTGGCTGATGTGATTAGGCCCTATGATGGTATCCCCCGAATAGATATGTGGACAGAGTTGGCAACGGGCTTTGTTGCAAGGATAGGTTCCTGGGTTAGTGGTTCTGTTGTGTGGTGTGTGGTTGCTGGTGAGTATTTGCTTCAGATTGGGGGGCTGTCTGTAAGCAAGGACTGGTCTGTCTCCCAAGATCTGAGAGAGCGATGGCTCGTCCTTCAGGATAGGTTGTAGATCCTTGATGATGCGTTGGAGAGGTTTTAGTTGGGGGCTGAAGGTGATGGCTAGTGGCGTTCTGTTGTTTTCTTTGTTGGGCCTGTCCTGTAGTAGGTGACTTCTGGGTACTCTTCTGGCTCTGTCAATCTGTTTCTTCACTTCAGCAGGTGGGTACTGTAGTTGTAGGAATGCATGATAGAGATCTTGTAGGCGTTTGTCTCTATCTGAGGGGTTGGAGCAAATACGGTTATATCGTAGCGCTTGGCTGTAGACAATGGATCGAGTGGTATGATCTGGATGAAAGCTAGAGGCATGTAGGTAGGAATAGCGGTCAGTAGGTTTCCGATATAGGGTGGTGTTTATGTGACCATCGCTTATTAGCACCGTAGTGTCCAGGAAGTGGATCTCTTGTGTGGACTGGTCCAGGCTGAGGTTGATGGTGGGATGGAAATTGTTGAAATCATGGTGGAATTCCTCAAGAGCTTCTTTTCCATGGGTCCAGATGATGAAGATGTCATCAATGTAGCGCAAGTAGAGTAGGGGCATTAGGGAACGAGAGCTGAGGAAGCGTTGTTCTAAGTCAGCCATAAAAATGTTGGCATACTGTGGGGCCATGCGGGTACCCATCGCAGTGCCGCTGATTTGAAGGTATACATTGTCACCAAATGTGAAATAGTTATGGGTCAGGACAAAGTCACAAAGTTCAGCCACCAGGTTAGCCGTGACAGTATCGGGGATACTGTTCCTGACGGCTTGTAGTCCATCTTTGTGTGGAATGTTGGTGTAGAGGCTTCTACATCCATAGTGGCTAGGATGGTGTTTTTAGGAAGATCACCAATGGACTGTAGTTTCCTCAGGAAATCGGTGGTGTCTCGAAGATAGCTGGGAGTGCTGGTAACGAAGGGCCTGAGGAGGTAGTGTACATAGCCAGACAATCCTGCTGTCAGGGTGCCAATGCCTGAGATGATGGGGCGTCCAGGATTTCCAGGTTTATGGATCTTGGGTAGCAGATAGAATACCCCAGGTCCTGGCTCCAGGGGTGTGTCTGTGCGGATTTGTTCTTGTGCTTTTTCAGGGAGTTTCTTGAGCAAATGCTGTAGTTTCTTTTGGTAACTCTCAGTGGGATCAGAGGGTAATGGCTTGTAGAAAGTGGTGTTGGAGAGCTGCCTAGTAGCCTCTTGTTCATACTCTGACCTATTCATGATGACGACAGCACCTCCTTTGTCAGCCTTTTTGATTATGATGTCAGAGTTGTTTCTGAGGCTGTGGATGGCACTGTGTTCTGCATGGCTGAGGTTATGGGGTAAGCGATGCTGCTTTTCCACAATTTCAGCTCGTGCACATCGGCGGAAGCAGCCTATGTAGAAATCCAGGCTGCTGTTTCGACCTTCAGGAGGAGTCCACCTAGAATCCTTCTTTTTGTAGTGTTGGCAGGAAGGTCTCTGTGGGTTAATATGTTTGTCAGAGGTGTGTTGGAAATATTCCTTGAGTCTGAGACGTCGAAAATAGGATTCTAGGTCACCACAGAACTGTATCATGTTCGTGGGGGTGGAGGGGCAAAAGGAGAGGCCCCGAGATAGGACAGATTCTTCCGCTGGGCTAAGAGTATAGTTGGATAGATTAACAATATTGCTGGGTGGGTTACGGGAACCATTGTTGTGGCCCCTTGTGGCATATAGTAGTTTAGTAGTTTTCGTAGCTCACGAAAGCTTATGCTCTAATAAATTTGTTAGTCTCTAAGGTGCCACAAGTACTCCTTTTCTTTTTGCGAATACAGACTAACACGGCTGCTACTCTGAAACCTTTGATTTTATTAGGAATTGATGCTTGGGGAATGTTACATATTGATGGAAATATTCCAGACTGACTTGTATTTAGTAGAGTTGGACATTTAAAAAAATAAATAACACCAATTGATTAAAAAAGTTAACAAATAACATAGTGCAGAAAGAGCCAGATTAACTCTCCTGTGGGCTATTAGATTTTGTGGGGCTCCTGGGGGCTTGGAGTACAAGAGTGGGCTCAGGGCCAGGGCAGGGGACTGGGGTGTGGGAGGGGGTGCAGCTCCAGCTGGTGGGGTGGGGCCAGGGGGTTCAGGTGCAGCAGGAGATTTGGGGTGCGGTATCTGGGAGAGAGTTTGGGTGCAAGAGGGGGCTCTGAGCTGGGCTGGGGGTTGGGGTGCAGGATGGGGGGGTGGGGTGCAAGCTCTGGCTGGGAGGCGCTTACAGCTCCTGGTCAGCAGCACAGCAGGGCTAAGACAGGATCCCTGCCTGCCCTGACTCCGTGCTTTTCTGCACCATGACGTGGCCAGCTAACGGGAGCTGCGGAGCCAGCGCTGGGGATGGGGCCAGCATGCAGATATTCCTGAATGCCCCTCGCCTAGAGGCTGCAGGGGCACACTGGCGGGCTGGATGAAAAGAAGCAGTGGGCCCCAGGCCCTGGGCTGCAGCCCCTAAACCCTCTGCATTAATCCAGCCCTGAGTGCAAATGTAGGGCCAATGGAGCAGAGGTTGAACATAGTCAAAGTGCTGAATGAACCTCTGTTTGTGCCGATGGGCTCCCACCCTCATGAAAGCTGGGTGCTAGTAGCTCTGGCTGAGCTTAAGGCCAGAAGGGACCATCCGCTCACCCTTTGCTTTTCCTGGGGGTGGAATAGTGGGGGCAAAGCCCTGCTACTTGGGAGGGGGTGGTGTCAATGGAGACTGCACTATCCTGTGTTCTCCCCTGGGTGCAGGACATGGCTCGATTGGGCAGCTAGTCATGATTTTGGCAACAGAATGTTCTCCCTCACAGCTGTTTGCATCTGCACCAGATGCATCATCTCACTTTCCCAGGCCAGGCGCTCTCTTTCCATCTCTTTCTGTTCACTTATGAGACTTTCACATCATTTCTGGAAACCTCTTCTCCACACTTCTGCCTACAGGGCCATCTGCTGGGAGGAAACCACAATTTCAGCTATTAGTACCTGTTAGTAAATAGTAATACCTTTAGTTCTTTCTATATATTTGATTCATTTATATATATATGTTAATTATTCTATAGAATCTTTATCTTCAACACTGGTCTTGACCAACCAGTAACCCTAGTCAAGAATAAGAAAAGAAGTACTTGTGGCACCTTAGAGACTAACAAATTTATTTGAGCATAAGCTTTCGTGAGCTACAGCTCCTTTCATCGGTAGCTCACGAAAGCTTATGCTCTAATAAATTTGTTAGTCTCTAAGGTGCCACAAGTACTCCTTTTCTTTTTGCGAATACAGACTAACACGGCTGCTACTCTGAAACCTGACTTTTTTTAGTAGAGTTGGACACTTAAAAAAATAAATAACACCAATTGATTAAAAAAGTTAACAAATAACATAGTGCAGAAAGAGCCAGATTAACTCTCCTGTGGGTTATTAGATTTTGTGGGGCTCCTGTGGGCTTGGAGTACAAGAGTGGGCTCAGGGCCAGGACAGGGGACTGGGCTGTGGGTGGGGTTGCAGCTCCAGCTAGTGGGATGGACTCCGGGGTGGGGCCAGGGACAGGACAGGGGTTGAGGTGCAGCAGGAGGTTTGGGGTACAGTATCTGGGAGGGAGTTTAGGTGTTCTCATATTGGAGGATTTTACCTTGAGGAGTGTTCCAGAGAGGCAGGGAAGGGTCTTGTTCAAAAAGGCAATGGGTGAACCAGGAAGATTTGTAGTGCTGCTATTTAGTAAGATGGTGCCCCCACAGCTGGTTCAGGAGTGGCAGGAAAACACCCCCATCCTGCCAGCTGTTGCAGTGTGTGTCGTGCCAAAATAGAGTATTGTCTGCCCCTTAGAGAAGAGAATTTAACACCTGAAGCACAAACAGCACTGCAAAATTAATGGACTTTTGCAATATTTGGTCTGAACCCAAGAGGTTATCGCTATGCATCATGAAATGACTCTGTCCTCCTTTGGGCTAGTTACCTCCCATTAAAAAAATGAAAACGAGGTCTTGTGGCACCTTAGAGACTAACAAATTTATTGGAGCATAAGCTTTTGTGAGCTACAGCTCACTTCATCGGATGCATTCAGTGGAAAAATGAAGACTAACACGGCTGCTATTCTGAAACGTCCCATTAGAGTGATTGCTTGAAGCTGTAAAAGGGAGCTAAAGGCTCAGGGCACAGATCACCCTGTGAGCCAAAGGACTTTCTCTGTTGCTTTTCCTCTTTCCCTATCTGCTGTTACAATAAACATGCCAGCTATGCCATGTGTTGGATGTTTAACCCGCAAAATGCTTCCCCCTTGCCCAGCGGAAGGAGGTCTGTTGTTCATGGGAGACGGCAGATCTGTGTCCAAATCCCTTCTTTGCCAAGCTGATCCAGCTAATTCCTCCATTCAGTCCAGCGACACTGAACACAGTTAATGGCAGCTGGAGGCCCTGCAGATGCATGTGGACTTGAAATCTATGGTACCCCACCAAACTAACAATGGCACTGTCTCTTAGTCCCGCCGTGTGTCTGCGTATTATGGCACCCAGTGGCTATTGCCAGCCCCCAGCACCACATTATGAGGGCCAGGAGATGGACAAAGGTGAAGGGCAGCAACTTGTGACAGGCAGACCCCGCTCTGTGAGAATTTGCTATCTGCTATCTGGGGAAAGGTGAGTGGGATGTAGGAAATTCTGACAGCATAGCAAAAAGGATTATCTAGGTACCAGTATCTGCTACTGGCAGCAAATTGTGCCAGGGAGCAGTCTTGGGGATGAGCCTCGTAGGAGCCCATCCCTAGTGCTGCTCAGCAGATCAGAGATTGAACTTTCTGGGTCTGATGCCACCACTGCTGCCTTTATTGCCCTGGTTTTCAATCTATTTGCCATTGTGGGCTGTATACAGTATTATCTGTATGGCCCTGGGGATGTCACATGGGTCGCAGTCATGTGTAGACTGGGCCACAAGCAGCCCACGGGCTGCAGGTTGAGAACTTGAGATCCAGGAACCGGGCTGAGTCGCTGCTGCTCCCCAGTGGGGTGTGTGCGGGGAGCGCCCTTCCCCAGCTCCCCTCTGTGCCTGGCCGGGGGGGATGTTCTCCATGTGGGGGCTGGAACCAGCCCCTTGGGCAGCCCCAGGCTCTGCCAACACCAACTCCTGAGCTGCAGACTCCAGGTGAGGGGAGAGACGTTTGGGAAAGAGCTGGGGCTGGGCAGGAAAGTGACTCTGCACCAATGGCCCCTCCTCACCTCAGCTCTGCTCCCCGTCAGGGGTCTGCCATTCCCAAAGCTGCTGCCCCCCCGACTCTCCCAGGCTCTTACCCAAACCATCCTTCCTGGACAGGAGAGGAACTGCTGCTCCAGATTTTTAATCAGGGATGTGGGGAACCCAGGATATCTGCAGCATGACAAGATGAAGGAGAGAGGATGTGGGAGGGATGGCCCTGAGTTGGGGAGCTGTGGGGTTATGGGAGAGCCAGGAAGTAACAAAGGAGGTGATGTCGTCACCATGAACAGATCAGATTATGAACAGGAGGCCACTAGACAACTCTCCAACAACACATTTTACAGGCCACTATCCTCTGATCCACTACCAAAAGAAACTACACCATCTGCTCAAGAAACTCCCTAAAGATACACAGGAAAAAATCCGCACAGACACACCCCTAAAGCTCCGACCAGGGGTAGTCTATCTGCTTCCCAAGGTCCATAAACCTGGAAATCCTGGATGCCCCATCATCTCAGGCATTGTCACCCTGACAGCAGGATTATCTGGCTATGTAGACTCCCTCCTCAGGCCCTACGCTACCAACACTCCCAGCTATCTTCGAGACACCACTGACTTTCTGAGGAAACTACAATCCATTGATGATCTTCTTGAAAACACCATCCTGGCCACTATGGATGTAGAAGCCTCTACACCTACATTCCACACAAAGATGGACTACAAGCCGTCAGGAACAGTATCCCCGATAATGTCACGGCAAACCTGGTGGCTGAGCTTTGTAACTTTGTCCTCACTCATAACCATTTCAGATTTGGGGATGACTTATACCTTCAAGTCAGCAGCACTGCTATGGATATCCGCATGGCCCCACAGTATACCAACATTTTTATGGCTGACTTAGAACAACATTTCCTCATCTCTTGTACCCAAGTGCTCTCCTCTACTTGTGCTACATTAATGACATCATCATAGGGACCCAGGGGAAGGAGGCCCTTGAAGAATTCCACCTGGACTTCAACAATTTCCATCCCACCATTAACCTCAGCCTGGACCAGTCCACACAAGAGATCCACTTCCTGGACACTACCATGCAAATAAGTGATGGACACATAAACACCACTCTTCACCAGAAACCTACTGACCGCTATACTTACCTACATGCCTCCAGCTTTCATCCAGAACACACCACACAATCGATTGTCTAAAACCAAACTCTAAGATACAACCACATTTGCTCCAATCCCTCAGACAGGGACAGACACCTTCAGGATCTCTTTCAAGCATTCTTAAAACTACAATACCCACCTGGGAAGTGAAGAAACAGATTGACAGAGCCAGACAGGTACGCAGAAGTCACCTACTACAGGACAGGCCCATCAAGGAAAATAAGAGAATGCCACTGGCCATCACCTATACCCCCCAGCTAAAACCTCTCCAGTGCATCATCAAGGATCTACAACCTATCCTGGAAGATGATCCCTCACTCTCAAAAACTTTGGGAGACAGGCCAGTCCTCGCTTACAGACAGCCCCCCAACCTGAGGCAAATACTCACCAGCAACCACACACCACAGAAACACTAACCCAGGAACCATTCCCTGCAACAAACCCCGTTGCCAACTCTGTCCACATATCTACTCAAGTGACGTCATCACAGGACCTAACCACATCAGCCACACCATCAGGGGCTCATTCACCTGCACATCCACTAATGTCATATATGCCATCATGTGCCAGCAATGTCCCTCTGCCATGTACATTGGCCAGACCGGACAGTCTCTATGCAAATGAATAAATGGGGACAAATCTGACATCAAGAATGGGAACATTCACAAACCAGTGGAAGAGCACTTCAACCTCCCTGGACACTCAGTGACAAACTTGAAAGTTGCCATACTTAAAAAAACCCTTCAAAACCAGACTTCTGTGTGAAACTGTTGAGCTGGAATACATTGGCAAGTTTGATTGTATCGCACTCGGCTTGAATAAAGACTGAGAATGGCTCGCTCACTGCAAAAGATTTTCTCCCTCTTCTGGTATTCACAGCTTCTAATCAACAGTTAGTAATGGGCCACATCCCCCCTGATTGTATTGACCTCGTTAGCACTGGTCCTCTGCATAGTAATGCTTCACACCCATCTCTGTAAGCATATATTTATTCACCCGCCAAACTCCAGCTTGCACTTCTGCATCCAAAGAAGTGGGCTGAAGCCCATGAAAGCTTATGCTGTAATAAATGTGTTAATCTTTAAGGTGCCACAACAATCCTCGTTGTTTTTCCAGGAAGTAAAGTTATTATTTATATTATATATCTAATATTATATCATTAATATATAAAATCATAGCACTGGAAGGGACCTCAAGAGGTCATCAAGTCCAGTCCCCTGCACTCATGGCAGGACCAGCACCATCTATAAGATCCCTGAAAGGTGTTTGTCTAACCTGCTCTTAAAAATCTCCAATGATGGAGATTCCACAACTTCCCTAGGCAATTTATTCCAGTGCTTAACAACCCTGACAGGGAGTTTTTCCTAATGTCCAACCTAAACCTCCCTTGCTGCAATGTAAGCCCATTGCTTCTTGTCCTATCATCAGAGGTTAAGGAGAATAATTTTTCTCCCTCCTCCTTGTAACAACCTTTTAGATACTTGAAAACTATTATCATGTCCCCTCTCAGTCTTCTCTTTTTCAGACTAAACAAACCCAGTTCTTTCAATCTTCCCTCATAGCTCATGTTTTCTAGACCTTTAATCATTTTTGTCACTGTTCTCTGGACCATTTCCAATTTGTCCACATCTTTCCTGAAATGTGGTGCCCAGAACTGGACACAATGCTCCAGGTGAGGCCTAATCCGCACAGAGTAGAGCGGAAGAATTACTTCCCGTGTCTTGCATACGACATTCCAGCTAATACATCCCAGAACGATGTTTGCTTTTTTTGCAACAGTGTCACTCTGCTGACTCATATTTAGCTTGTGGTCCATTATGATTCCTAGATCCCTTTCCACAGCATTCCTTCCTAGGCAATCATTTCCCAATCTGTATGTGTGTGGCTGATTGTTCCTTCCTACATGGAGTACTTTGCATTTGTCCTTATTGAATTTCATCCTATTTACCTAAGACCATTTCTCCAGTTTGTCCAGATCATTTTAAATTTTCATCCTATCCTCCAAATCATATAAATGATCAATATCACAGAATAAATGCCAACAGCCAGTGTTCCATACTGGGGATATGTGCTAATGTAAACCAGATTGATTGTGTAATGTTACACTCCATATTTTTTATGGAAATATGCTTATGATATGGATATGACAGAACTGAGATGTATCTTATGCAGGATGGCTCATGGAAGATGTCATTGAAAAGGTTACAATTTGTTCAATGTGATTATCCAGTTTATGTGACTGTATCATTTCTGTATCTGAAGTTAGAAACCACGTATCTGTATTTCCAATGGGTTACTTTGTGTGTCACTCACAACTAGACCTGCAGGTACAACGGTGACAAGCCAGACAGGGTGATGGCCCATTAGCAAAGACATGGACTGTGAAAGGGCTTCGTCTTCCTGTGGACGCTCCAGACAGCTTGAGAATAACGGCTGCCACAGCCCTGCAGAGACCTGGGTCCGAGTCATCTGGTACTGGACCCTCCCCCACTTGCGAATGCCAGTGTTTTTCCACTGGAAGACAAAAGGTTCCCACCATACACAAGAGCTATATAAGGCAGGGGAGTGATATCCTCATGGTTTTCCTCTGCCTCCCCACCCAAAGAGACACTGAAAAGCACCTGGAAGCAAGAACTGAACTGGGGGAGAAGGGTTGAGGCCAAGCTGGAAGGGCATCTAGCTTGTGAGCAATAATACCTGAAATCTCAGGCTGCAGACAGATGCCGCTGACGTTCAAGACTTTCTGTAATCTGCCTGTGACAATATTTAGGGTGAGAAATTATTTGTAGCCAGTTTCTTTAGTGAATCAAGCTTAGTTAGTGTGTTTTGTTTTATTTGCTTAGTAATCTGCTTTGTTCTGTTTGCTATCTCTTTAGCCACCAAAATTCTGCCTTTTATAGTTAATGCAATTTATTTTGTTTATTATTAAACCCAGTTTATGTAATTTCTAACTGCGAGGGGGGGGCAAGAAATTGTCCACATCTCTCTTCACATTGAGGAAGAGTGCGACATTTTATGAGCTTGTGCAGTACAGATATTTCTATACAGTGCGAGAAAATATTATTTTGGGTTTATCCCCCAGCAGATGTGGGCAGGTGAGTGTTAGGTGAATCCTCTCACACAGAGCTGACTTCAGTCTGTGGCTGCAGTGGGGTGTGGCCCTACCTGTGTGTGTGTGCTGCAAGAGACCGGAGAGCCTAATTCAGCAAAACAGGGAGACGGAATCTAGGCTGGTGGAACAGGAGGCACTTAGTGAAACCCCCAGTACATGGGGCGGGGGGTCCAACCCATCACAGATTAATTATAGACACATGTTTGAAAAACCTGTGAGATAGCAAAATAATTGTATTTTCTGAGATCAATGCAAAGGAGTAATGAAATCTTTAATTTTTATAAAATTTTATTGATTTTGCAGAACAAGCAGAACTAACATTGTCAGAATGAAGAACACTAGAATGAAGTAATAGAAGAGTAAAGCATGTGCTACATAACAAAACCCAAAACTTACTAACATATCATTACCATTTGTAGAATATAGCATAGTGTTAACATACATATGCTACCCCTGAGCAGCAGCAACTTGGTAAAGAGGTTTCCACTTTGAAAATTAAGTCCTGTTGAAGCTTATTCGTACTTTGCCTGGTTGATAAAACATTTTGGCGATTAGGATGGATCTTCTGCCTCTGAACCCACCTGCACCCTTTCTGCAAAGCCCAGGTGAGCCTCCAATTGCTTTTACTACCTGGATCCATATGTTTGAGACTTACCTGCTTGCAATCAGTGCTACAGAGATTTCTGAAGTAAGAAAACTTGCTCTGCTAATCCACTGCCTTGGAGCAGAAGGGCAGCATATATTTTACCCTTTTCCCCTTGCAGATGATAAATCTGAGACTGCACTCACTACATTAAAGAATTTTTTTGTGCCAAAAGTGAATGTAGTAGCTAATCACTACAGATTTCGCCAGCGTGAACAGAAACCAAGGGAAACTATAATGCAGCATATTGCTTTCCTGAGGAGTCTTGATTGTATTTTGTGACTTTGGGAATATGGCAGATGAGATGATTAGAGACCAGCTCATTGAGAAAACAACCATACTTCATGTAAGAGAACACGTACTTCTAGAACCACAACTTACACTAGAAAAAGCAATAACCATTGCTACTCAGATTGAGTCAGCTACAGCTGAAGCCAAAATAATGAGCATGGATACCGGAGGCACAGTCCAGGCTGTGACTCCTTTGCAGAAAAGTTCACTACCACTGCAGACACATAATTGCAAGAGGAAAACTAATGAAAAAACATCAAATCAGCAAATTCAAAATACCGTAAAAGCATGTTTTCACTGTGGATCCCCATAACACCTTGCAAGCTACACAGGATATCTGGCAAAAGTAGCTCAGTGCAATCATTGCAAAAAGATTGGACATTTTGCTAAAGTATGTCGCACTAGCCAGTTCAGTCAACAGGTGCATGCAGTTACAGTACCAGTTGTTACTGTGCTGAGCATGGACAAAATCACTACTGCACATATTCCAGAACAGATAAAGTGCACTGTAAACATTTCTGCCATATCCTCAGGCAAACCACGCTCTATTCAGCTAATGTTGGACACTGGCTCAGCAGTATCTATACTACCTGATTCCATCAGATCCATGGGATCTGAGTTACCCAGGAAAGAATTTTCTGTAGTATCAAGAGTGTGCACTCTTGCGGTACACACACCAGTTTCAGCTGGGACCCAGTACCAGATTGAGGAAAAACTCGGCTGTGCTTATGGGTTTCTGCATAAAGTTAAAATGCGGAATAATGTGATGCCTGTATGACAGAAGTTACGGCACTTACCGTTTTCAGTCAGGGAAGCAGTTTCAGAGGAACTTAGAAAACTTGTTCAAAAGGACATTATTGAAGAGATTGACTCCTTGGAATGGGTTTCACCTATAGTAGTGACGCAGAAGGGTGGAGGCATTTGCCCTTTTGTGGACTTAAGGGAGCCAAATAAAGCTGTTGTGATTGACAGCCATCCTCTTCCTCACATAGAAGAAGTATTTGCAGAACTCCGTGGAGCAAAGATGTTTTCTACTCTTGATTTGCGGAGCGCAAACCACCAGGTTATTTTGCATGAGATAGCAGAGACCTCACAGCATTTATTACACATGAGGGACTATTTCGTTTTAAACTTGTTCCATACAGTCTCTCATCTGCCCCAAGTGCCTTTCAAAAAACGATGTCATTGATTCTGAAGAATCAACATGCATTTCAGTGCTATCTGGATGATATTATCGTGTTTGGAAATACTTCTGAGGAGCATGACAATAACCTGCAGTCTGTACTAAACTGTATCGGCAAAGCAGGCCTCCAGCTCAATAGGTCCAAATGCAAATTTAGACAAACTGAACTCTCCTTTCTGGGGCAAACAATTTCACAGGCTGGACTAAAACCTGATCCAGATCATATCCTGGCAATTTCAAATGCTCCTCCTCCCACAGATTTGCAAACCTTACATTCCTTCTTGGGTCTTACCTCCTGATATGCAAAATTCATTCCCAATTATGCTTCTGTCATTGAACTGTTACGGGAATTACTACGGAGAAGTTCAACCTTAGTGTGGACAACTGATGCACAAGCTAGTTTCGAAACGGTGAAAGACTTGATTGTACATAGTCCAGTACTTGCACTATTCAGTCCTGCATTGCCCACAATTGTAACTACTGATGCTTCTGATTATGGACTTGGGGCTGTTCTCACACAACTGCATGTGGACAACACAGAAAGGACTGTTGCATTTGCTTCAGGGACACTAAGTAATGCTGAAAGAAAATATTCTACAATTGAAAAAGAAGCACTTGCTTGTGTCTGGGCTACTGAAAAATGGAAAGCTTACCTGTGGGGCCGCACGTTCAAGTTGCACACAGACCACAGCCCTTTGACAATGTTACTCACCACGAAAGGACTGGGAAGAGCAGGATACCATATTGCTCGATGGTCTGCAAGACTACTCTCTTTCAATTATGAACTGGAATGTAAGCCTGGAAAGCAAAATGTGGTCACTGATTGCTTTTTTCACCTACCTTTGCCTTCACCAGATGGTCCACCAGAGGATGAGGTTGTAGTGGTTGCGCTTATTACAAGCACTCTCACTGCAGTTACAAGAGAACAATTTCAAGCTGCTTGTTCAGTGTGTCCAATTCAACAAAAACTATGGGAATTTCTTACAAAGAGATGGCCCAGTCACCCTAAAAACCTTGACCCAGTTTTGCTGCCATATTTTAGAGTTCGGGATGAACTTCCTTTGTTTGATGGCTGTGTGCTACGAGGTACACACCGGCTCCTTGTGCCAGAAGAATTACAGTCAAAACTCATACACCTGGCACACAATACTCATCAAGCAATTGTCCGAATCAAACAACGACTATGGGATCTGTATTGGTGGCCAGGGATGGACTCTCAAACTGAAGCACTCATAAAATCCTGTGTCACTTGCCAAATGCATGATAAGACAGCAGTGACATGTACCCCTCTATTACACCTGTTCCTCTTCCTGAATCTGCATCGGAAAAAGTGGCAATTGACATTGTAGGTCTCTTTGATACTGCTCCAATTGACTGCTGTTATGCCATCACCTTAATAGACTATTTCAGTAAATGGCCTGAGGTAGCGTTTATATCCCAAATCTCTTCTGCTACAGTAATTAAGTTCCTCTCTTCAGTTTTTAGCAGGGACGGTAACCCCAAAGAACTGTTTTCAGATAATGATAATCAATTTACTTCCCTGGAGTTTGAAACTTTTCTAGCACAGAGGAACATTTTACACAGAAGGTCATCCCTATGTTACCCTCAAGCCAATGGGGAAATCAAACGGTTTAACAGAAGTTTGAAAGAGAGTTTGCAAACGGCTAAACTAGAAGGGCGATTGTGGATACCCTTCACTATTGATTTTCTTGCAAGCATACCAGGCTACACGACATGCCACAACGCAAAGATCACCCACAGAGTTACTGCATGGGAAATAGATGAATACTAAACTGAACATTGCCGGATTGTTAAAGGCACGACCTGATGCCCCAAACGAGGATGATGTGAGAAAAACAGTTGAACAGAACCAAACTAAGTCTAAGGCTTTCACAGACAAGTGGTGGGGTGCTAAGGAACCAAAATTTGAGTGTGGTTCCTTTGTTAGAATACGAAAACCTGGAATTTTATGCACAGGGGACCATAAATTCACAGCTCCTCTTAAAATCATAGAGAAGAAGGGACCTTACACCTATCAACTTCCTGATGGGCGGGTATGGAATGTTTCTTATCTTGCACCTGCCTATGCACCAAGAGGAGATTATGCCAACACCCAGTCTGCATGGGATGTCTTCACTGTAGTACCAACACAACAAGACATTGCACTGGAACCAGGGCTTGAGAGACAGCCTGTCAGACCCAGACGACCACCTATCTGGACTAGAGACTATGTTATGTAGTATCTACAGTGTTTTCAGTGTAATATTTCTGCCAACAGTATAGTGTCTTGTTTCATATTTGTTCCTGTGGTTAGAAAATAATGTTTATTTTAATTGGGAGAGTTTCTTAAGAGAGAAGGGAATGTGGTGTTTAGATACTGCTTGTAATTATTAGAATTGGGAGCACTGGCTGTTGGGAGTCTGAAAGGACCAGAAACAGGAAGGAGAGAGGAGGAGTTGAGAGGCTGGGAGAAAGCTACAGAGGGTGCAGCAGCTACTTGGTAAAGAGGTTTCCATTTTGAAAATAAAGTCCTGTTGAAGCTTGTTCGTACCTTGCCTGGTTGATACAACAGCCCATGCCAGCTGAGTTGACTTAGGCTTCTGGGGCTTGGGCTATGGGGCTATTTCATTGCTGTGCAGACTTCTGGGCTCAGACTAGAGTTAGAGCTCTGAGACCCTCGCACCCTGCAAGGTTCTAGAGCCCGGGCTCCAGTCCCAATCCAGAAATCTGCACAGCAGTGAAACAGCACAAGGGCCAGGCCTGCCCCAGAAACACCTTCGGACCCTGCCTGCCCCTCTGTGCTGGGTGCACCGAGATAGCAAATGAGAGGGACAGAGTCTCGCACACATGCCCAGCCCTGCCCCCAAATCCAGGTGTGGGCAGGCAGGCTCAGTCTGACAGGATCCAAATGGGGAAGGGCTTAATATGGGGTGATGCAGCTGTGCAGGGAGAAGGTTCTGTGTGGGGCAATGTGAGTGCACTTGCCTCAGTGTGGGTGTGGGGGGCATCTGGGTGCAGGGGGAATGGGACTCTGCAGAGGTCCGGGGAAGATGATTGGGGCTTGGCAGGCGTGTCTAGGTACGGGGGACTCAGTGGAGGGATCTGGGCACTGGGGAAACTTGGCGGGGTGGTCCAGGTGCAGGGGGGTGGGTAGAACATTGCATCATGGGATACCTGCTCAGAATGCGGCAAAGTAATTTAACTACATCACAACAACAGACGCACTGGTTCAGAAGGAAAGTTGTTGTGCTTGTGCCCTGTCTCTGGAGTCACACAGGTGTGGTAGAAAAACATAGACAGGAAAACCTGTCCTATGCAGACAAGGCCTAAGATTAGAGTTTCTTTCCTATTCCCCTTTAGATGAAACCACCTGGATTCCCTTCGTAGCCCAGGGACTGTAAGTACACTGTGAAGTTCCTTTCACTCGACATTACCACGAGTTCATAAAAGCAGCCAGTTAAATGTATAACAGAATGTCTAATTATAATTTTTATTTCATTCTAGGTTGATCAGGTATTTTGAGATACCAGGGAATTAGATTCAATATCTTTTCTCTGCCATGACTCTGAAGTGAACATTTTGATATTTTTTCTGATGTGTCTGTATAAAAAAATGAAGTAGAAAGCTAATCAGAAAAGAAACATATTGTAGTTAATGCATCTGGATTCTAAATCTCTGCAGATTAATCCCCCAACCCTGTGGAGTATGTACAAGAAATGTGGTCATGGATTTCACATTCTTAGTCCAGGGCTTTGTAGAGGAGACATGTATCATGAAGGAGAACTACAGACCCATGACACTGGTAGTGTGTAATTCTAAGGGTAACAATCAGCAACTCAGTCATCTAGATAACCCATCTAGATTTAGGAATGCATGGTACCTGTAGGGAATAAACAGCAGAGCCCTCCTAGACTCTGTAATTTAAAAGAAACATGTCAAGAGACTTTACTGAAGGTCCCGTCTCACCCCATGAAGGCCCACTTTTGCATTCTTCTCCTCTGCAGATGAATGATTCTGAGAAACTCAGACCCATGTTATTCCTCCTCGTGCAAAGCAAGAAAATCACAAATAAACTATCATCCCCACCAAGCCTAGGTCAGGACATTGCATTTCAAACCCAGTGGAGACCATTATTGCTCATGAATGCATCCATTTTATTAAATAATTTACTGTCAAGTATATATGAAAAGTCACAGATAATAAGGTTGTAGTTGCATGGCAGCAAAAGTCTCTTCTTATTCTCTATTGGTGCTCATACCATGTTCCTCCCCACAGTGTCTGAGCACCTTTCAGTAGTGTGATAAGCAACCTTCTGTCATATGTTTTTTGTTCTTTCATCCTTTCTGGGGGGAAGTGTGTGCATTGGAAGAGTTCTGCTATGCTTGTTGCAATAAGTGAACATGTTGATATGTATTTATATTAGAGAAATCAAAGTCAAAGCACTTGGAGTAAATGATGGTCAGGTTGGTGACGATCCTTAGTTCCTGGGGGAGTTCATTCCACCACCTGAGACCAGCCACAAAGACAGTTCTCTCTCCCGCACAAATAAACATTACAGTTATTGTGGCCTGTTTCATTGTGCTTGAGTTGCAATGAAAGTTGCTGTCTGTGGTCTTCATCACAGGGCTATAGGAAGTTTTTATATAACCTTGGCTGAGGCCACGGAGCACCCAGAAGACAAGGCCCAAGATCTTGAACACAATTTGATATTTGGTGGGCAGGCCATGCAGGGAGTGGAGGACAGGTGTGATATGCTCACAGGGCTTGTGTTGCAGAGAAGATGCACTGCAGCATTCTGTACTAGCTGAAGGTCCCCTGGCACTGATGGTTTCATGGCCAGGCAGGTCACATTGCTGCAGCCCTGCTGAGGGGTGACAAAGCTGTCAGTAACTGAGGCCAGATTTTTGTCTACCAGGAAGGAACAGCATCTCCTAGCCAAGGGTAGATGATAGAGACCATTATTTGTGGATGCTGCTATGTCAGGGATTAGTGTTAGCAATGGCTCCTCGACTATGGTCTGAACTGACAAATTGTGTTGATGGAGGAGTTGATCAGAGGACATTCAGAGCTTCTTGAAAAATCATAAACAAATCCCATCACAATGTGGGAATCTTATCTCAGCCTCTTGCCCTACACGACTGTTCCAGGAATGTGATTTATTCTCTGCTTTATAGCCATTGCGTATCCGCATTACATGGCCACTCCAGCCTGGCCTGATGCTCTGACATTCATGGGAAATGGCAAAGATGATATTCACTTGGTGAATCCCTAGTAAGGGCACTTTTAGGATTTCTTGCCTGTGTGAATTCTCATCCCAATGTGCAGAAAGAATAGCAAATATGTCAGGCAACCAGATTGACTTAACAGGAAGGCCAAAGCACAATTGGAGTTGCAACTAGCAAGGGATGTGAAGAAGGGCTTCTACAGGTATGTTAGCAACAAGAAGAAGGTCAGGGAAAGTGTAGGACCCTAACTGAATGGGGAGGCAACGTAGTGAGAGATGATGTGGAAAAAGCTAAAGCACTCAATGCTTTTTTTGCCTTGGTCTTCACAGACAAGGTCAGCTCCCAGAATGCTGCACTGGGCAGCACAGTGTGGGGAGGAGGTGAGCAGCCCTCAGTGGAGAAAGAACAGGTTAAGGACTATTTAGAAAACCTGGACATGCACAAGTCCATGGGGCCAGATGCAATGCAGCCGAGAGTGCTAAAAGAGTTGGTTGATGTGATTGCAGAGTCATTGGCCATTATCTTTGAAAACTCATGGCGATCAGGGGAGGTCCTGGACGACTGGAAAAAAGCAAATATAGTGCCCTCTTTTTAAAAGGGAAGAAGGTGAATCTGGGGAACTACAGACTGGTCAGCCTCACCTCAGTTCCTGGAAAAATCATGGAGCAGGTCCTTAAGGACTCCATTTTGAAGCATTTGGAGGAGAGGAAGCTGATCAGGAATAGTCAACATGGATTCAGCAAGAGCAAATCATGCCTGACCAACCTGATTGCTTTCTATGTTGAGATAACTGGCTCTGTGGATATGGGGAAAGCGGTGAATATGATATATCTTGACTTTTGCAAAGCTTTTGATACGATCTCCCACAGTATTCTTGCCAACAAGTTAAAGAAGTATGGGTTGGATGAATGGACTATAAGGTGGATAGAAAGCTGGCTAGATTGTCGGGCTCAACGGGTAGTGATCAATGGCTCCATGTCTAGTTGGCAGCCGGTATCAAGTGGAATGCCCCAGGGGTCGGTCCTGGGGCTGGTTTTGTACAACATTTTCATTAATGATCTGTATGCTGGGTTGCACTGCACCCTCAGCAAGTTTGTGGATGACATTGAACTGGGGGGAGAGGAAGATACGCTGGAGGGTACAGATAGGGTCCAAAGTGACCTAGGCGCATTGGAGGATTGGGTGCAAAAAAATCTGATGAGATTCATCAGAGGACAAGGACAAGTGCAGAGTCTTGCACTTAGGACGGAAGAATCCCATGCACGGCTACAGGCTGGAGACCGACAGGCTAAGCAGCAGTTCTGCAGAAAACTGGGGATTACACTGGACGAGAAGCTGGATATGAGTCAACAGTGTGCCCTTGTTGTCAAGAAGACCAACAGCATATTAGGCAGGCCTGGCTGTGTGGGGAGCTGGGGAGTCCCAGGCCAGCATGCAGGGTTCCCCCGACAACTGGCTTCTAGGAACCTGACAGCAGATCCTTCTGCTGAGCTCTTCCCTCTCCACTGATGACTCCCAGTTTGTAGAGTTTTGCTGGGAAACTTCCCCAGCCAGGCTGAGTTCGCCCCCCAGCTCCCTAACGGAGACCAGTCACCACATGGCCAGCTCTGCTCTGGCTTCCAGTCCAGGGCTGGCCTGCGGGAAGTGTCTCTGGATGCTGGGCTGGGAGATGACAGTTTGGAGTTTAGTCCAGTTCTGTAATCTGCACCTTGAGCCCTGCACCCCGTGTGGTGAGGGGAAATCCTGGGACAAAGCCGCCTGACTCCTGCCTGAAGTGGCTCCCTGCCAGCAGAGATCAGCCCCTCTGCCGTGTCCGAGGAGTCCAGAATCATCTCTGAACCTGAGGATCATTCATGGAGTTTGTGAGTGCACCATCTTTTAGTTAGTCAGTCCGGGAATTTGTTTTGGGGACCCCCTACTCCCTGAACTGTGTCCTCAAGCCAGGCAGTATGGGTTTGGGGATTTTATCACCGGCTGCATATTAAACCTGTGGAGGGACTTACCACCTTCTCCCACTTGTGAGTCCTTTGGGCTGTACTGAACCCAGTAAGCCACCCTGCTAAAAACTGCAGACAAGATATCGTGGTCATAGGTCATCAAGGGCCCCAACAAAGTACGCGTACCAATGGGACACTAATCTTACATTTGCTACATCAGGTCACGTGACTGGGGAAAGTCACGGGTATTGTCAGCGTGGGCACTAAGAATAGTGTTTTACCCCGTTGTGTTATATTTGTCTCCTGTTTAATATAATTACTGTGTTGAATATATTCTATGTATTTGTGTTATTTCTTGGAAGTCTTCAACTTTCTGGCAAGTAAGTGGGGGTTACCCTGTGGTTGGAATTTTCCTCCCAAGCTACCCTGGGGACCCTGCCAGGAAGGAGTGAGGGTGGTGGAGGCACTGCCAAATAAATTCATAGGGAAACATAAAGAAGATACACCCTGCTGGGTGGGTGGTGGGATCCAGAAGAACCCAGACCTGTCCATCAAAACCTGTTCACAGATTGGCATTAAAGAAGGTAACCGGGTGGAGAAGGGGCGCGACCCTAATTCAAGAAACAATAGATGGAGACAGACAGAGGAGCACAAAGAAGCAATGGGACAACACTGGTCAGCACGATCAGTTGTGATAATAGGACACCAGCAACCTCACCAGAGTCAGGTTTTTTGCAGACACCTTGGAGGTATTTGAAGGAGGCTAATAAGGTAGAAGAGAAGAATGAGGGGGGATTTGATAGCTGCTTTCAACTACCTGAAAGGGGGTTTCAAAGAGGATGGCTCTAGACTGTTCTCAATGGTAGCAGATGACAGAACGAGGAGTAATGGTCTCAAGTTGCAATGGGGGAGGTTTAGATTGGATATTAGGAAAAACTTTTTCACTAAGAGGGTGGTGAAACACTGGAATGCGTTACCTAGGGAGGTGGTAGAATCTCCTTCCTTAGAGGTTTTTAAGGTCAGGCTTGACAAAGCCCTGGCTGGGATGATTTAACTGGGACTTGGTCCTGCTTTGAGCAGGGGGTTGGACTAGATGACCTTCTGGGGTCCCTTCCAACCCTGATATTCTATGATTCTATGATTCTATGAAGGTAGCCGTGTGGGTGTTGATAGGGGGCTTCTGCCAAGTGTGCGGGGCAGCATGGGGGGTGGGAGTTACAGCTGTGGGGGTGAGCTGAGAATTCTTAAAGACTCAGCAAGATTTCGACAGAGCATCAATGTGAGAACCTACAGAGAGGTCTGAGACCAAAATGACACCCATGTTATGGGCCTGAGTGAAAGGTAAGAGGCTGGTGGTATCCACAGTGATTGAGAAAGGCGGTACCAAGGAGAACCTGGGGCGGGAGGTGGGGGTAGATTAGGAGCTCTGTTTCAGCCACATTTATCTTGAGCTGATGGTGAGACATCTAGAAGGCGACAGAGACATAGGCCGAGATTTTCATCTGGAGAGAAGGAGACAGGTCACGAGCAGAGGTAGATCTTTGAGTCATCAGCACAGTCTTGGAGCATATCATGGGCCTCTGCCTCTTCAAAGAAACTCGAGTCACTGCTGGGAGACAGCTGGGCAATGTCTGGGCAAGGGGAGCAGCCCAGGGTATGATTGTTTTTAAGAGCTACTGGGACTAAGGGCATGTCTCCACCATTAGCAGCTACAGGTTTACAGGGGTTGTTCTTTCATCGACCTAAGTGCCTTCAGTGGGGGTTCGGTCAGCCTGTCTGTCACACAGGCCATGAATGCTTCAGAAGCTTAGGTTGATCTAAATTTTAGGTGTAGACAAGGCCTCAGAGCAGGTGACTTCCCCCAACTCTGCAGAGAAGCAAAGTGAAAAGGCTGCACCTGGAGCTAAAGGGAAGGTCAGGTGTGAGGAGACAAGTCTTAATGCGGCTGCTCTAGACACACAAAGAGAGTGAAGATAGAACTGAGAACTGCCTGGTATCTTGGGGCCATTGCTCCTACCCATATGGACTCTGCCTTAAGCTTCCCTTTGCCACACTAACAAACAAACCTTCTCCGCTGGATTCCAGGGGATGAATAAATGCTCCTTTGTTCTCCAAAGCTGCTTTGCAAAATACTGACTGGATTCCTAAGAAAGTGGGTCCAGAACCTCAAAGGGATTTAGGTGCCTCATTCCCATTGAAATGAACAGGAGCTGGGAGCTGAAACATCACTGAGGATCTGGGTGGTAAAGTCTGCACAAGAAGGTAAACAAAGGTGGATTCGCTGTAGGTGTAAATGGTGGGAAGCAGGAGGTGCTGGAGGCCAAAGGCCCAGTCCCAGAGTCATTCAGGCTGCACAGCCTGCCCTTGTGGGTCAGTGTGACCCTTGGAGCCTGGTCACTCCCAGAAGCCTGTTTAAAGGTAGAGCAGAGCACAGACCCTCTCAATCTGTGACAGACGAGCATATCAGCCCCCTCATCCATCCATGCCCTCATTCATGTTCCCCTTCCTGCAACCTGCCATCAGATCCTCAAGTGCCCTGTGCTGGGGGAACCCCTGGAGAGCTATAGCTAGTTCCCTGTCCGGGGGAGCCAAGGGGAGGTGCAGAGCTGTTCACTGCTGCACCCACACAGCATAAGCTGCATGACTTCCCCTCCCCCGATGAGTGGGGGAAGGGGAGTGTATGGAAACCTACATGGGGAGAGGTTCCCACAGCTTCCCTGCCAGTAAACCATCCAGTTCACGGGTTCCTCTCACTGGCCTCAGACAGCTCCCCCTTCTCCCCATATCACAGTCCATGGACCCCTGTGTCCCAGTGCCCCCTCCCACGGTGCTGAGCCTGCCTCCCTAGGGCCTTGTCTTTACCAGGAGAAGAGCTGTTTTCTTGCCATGTGTTACACAAAACACAGTGACTAACAGGAGCTAACATCTGTGTGAAGATGAGGTAGGTGTCAGTTTAACATGAGTCAGCAGGTCAAGGAAATTACACATGGCCTTGTCTATACTAGGATTTTAGCCCATGTTCCCTGACACACTGTGAGAAACACCTGTTGTCTAGTGTGGACATACCCTACACCAGCAGACTGGACAATCAGAGAAACTACTTCATTCCTATGGACCCCAAATCAGAATTCAACAGATATATATTGTATACATTGTTTAAAGAAAAACAGCTGTGTACTAATTGTATGTTGTTAACCTGAAACCATGGGCGGAGACATTATGTAATCTTTGACTATTGGCTACTGTGCTTATCTTGTCTTGCTGCTAGACCTATCCAGGGGCTTGGGACCACCTACCCCATCATTTCCCTCCGCCCATGGAAAATCCATATACATCACAGTAATCAACCGTTTGGCAGTGTCTCTGAGCCTAATAAGCAAAGTGACACTCCGCCAGCACTGTGCGTAATAAACCCACGTGCTTGATTCTACACTGTGTTCATTTTGTTCCTTCACACTGGCTGCTCCAGTACTTTCTACCACTAGGAGAGATGAACCCTGGGCACCAAGCACCCAAATTCCCAAGGGAGGAGCCACCAGCATGGCCCGGTTACACTGTGGTGTGATACAGTCACCCAGGTTAGCATTAACCCCAGCAAGCTCTGCAGGCTCCATGGGACAGGCACAGGGGATTGGCCCAGTCTGTGGAAGCTGGTAAGAGAGGGGTCTCCAGGCCATCTCTGTCTCTCACCTGCAGCCCTTACCAGCCTGTAGTGGGTCCATGCAGCCCCACTATGGGGGAAGGAATGAGGCAGCTCCCCTGCTGTTCTCCTGAGCTCACTGGACAACTAGTGCCAGGTGCAGCTGCAGCATTACTAACAGGGACAGATACAGTACAATCAGCTTCACTGGAACAAAAGGGAGTATGGACACGCTAACCTGGAGTATCTGCAAGGTTCTTACAGGGCGCCCGTGTGAGTTTTAGTTAAAAGCTGCTTTCCACTAAGTGGAAATTATAAGGTTTCGTTGTTGCTAGAGAAATTGTTATAGCGTATTAGGGGTTCTGATTGGTTAGATGTAGGGTATAGTCATGCTTTGAGTAAAACAATTGGCGAAGGTATTATAAGAACTCTCATTTTAACTATATAATGAGGGTGAGATAACAAGCTGATTGGAATGTAACTCGGGTACGGCTCAAGACCAGAACTACTAGGATTTTTAACCCTTGCATGACCAGACTGTGGAGAAGCCAGAGCCCCAGATGACACAACGCTGACTGGCCATTAGGAGATGTCTGTCTGCTTTATTGGAAGTGGTGAGCATTAGTATTCTGCTGATCAGTTGTTGATTGCTAATAAATACATGTACATGTTTAAGAATATTCACTGTGTGATAAAGGCTCTTTCACTGGAAAAAGGTCCTGTTAACTCGTAGAGGGTCATTGCAGCCCGAGGGGGAGGAGAGAGCTGTAAATTGTGAGGGCAAAAGAGGAGGTCTTAAGTGGGCTTCCACAGGGATCTGTTCTGGGTCCAGTGTTTAACATTGTTATTAATGACCTGGATGTAGGTACAGAGACCATACTGATCAATGCTGCAGCTGACACAAAGTTGCAGGGCGGGGTGGGGGAAGAGGTTGCCAAAACTTTGGAGGACAGAGCTAAAATTCAGAGGGCTCTTGATAAATTAGAGAACTGGGCAATAGACAACAAAATGAAATTCAACAAAGAAATGTGGGTGAACCACGTAGGGAAGGAAAACCAAATGCACAAATACAGAATGAGGCAAACTGGCTCGGCAGCAGCACTGCTGAGAAGGATCTGGGAATGGTGGTGGGTGGGTATTTGTTAGTGGAAAGGCTTGAATCATAAAAGATGAAGAGTTCAGGTGTACTAAGTGTTTCTTTCAAACTCTGATAATTATGGTAAATAAACCACAAAAGTCTGAAAAAGTTTTGAATATCTGCATATAGATAGATGAACATATGCCTACAATAACCATATTTGACAAAACTCATACACAACTTAACTGTTGTCTGAAAGTATTTTTAATGCTTATATTTGCATCTATTTGACATTTTTCTAAATACTTTCTCAAAGTTTCAGATAAATTGGAGACAAGTATCAGAGGGTTAGCTGTGTTAGTCTGTATCCACAAAAACAACGAGGAGTCCGGTGGCACCTTAAAGACTAACATTTATTTGGGCATAAGCTTTCGTGGGCCCATGAAAGCTTATGCCCAATTAAATCGGTTAGTCTTTAAGGTGCCACGTGACTCCTCTATCTTTCCTGGAGTTTATTTTTAGGCTATACAGTGGTTTGATTTTTTTTTCATTTAATACACTAAAGATATAAACAATATAGGCCCTGGGTATATTTCACAGCATTGTATCTGTTTGTTGAACAGGGGCACTTGTGATGTGAAAAATGTTTCTCTTTAGTCTGGACTGTGACTATATCTTGACCAAGAAATTTGGACCTTGACAAAAAATAAACTAACTACCCCTGCATTAAGGGATGCTCTGAAGAGGACAGTGATCAATTGTTCTCCAGGTGCACTGATAGTAGGAGAAGGGGGAATTTAGGTTACACACTAGGAAAAACTTTCTAGCTATAAGGACAGTTCACTGTGGAACAGGTTGTCACAGACTCGCAGGCCAGTGCTCTCTTGGCTCCATATGGCCCTGGGAGGAACCGGCCTTTAGAGTATTGACCCTACATAAGGTCATGCTTTGCTCAAGGTTTAAGTTGTAGGCTTCTCCTCCGCCTCCCAGTACCACACGTCTGAGCCTCCAGCATGCATGTCTCTCTCTAGCCTGCAGTGATTTTCAGCCAGCGCAACGCAGAAGGGTTTATTGTATGTCTGGAACAGAGCACAAGATGTTCTCAGAGGTGTCCATCTGGGTCTCCCCCATCCAGGTAGTCTTAGACCGCTCTTTGTTCCCAGCCCAGAAGTGACTTCCTTTCTGCAGCCCACCCTATATCACCTCCAAGGCCCCGCCTCCATCTTTGTCTTCTTTCACAGGCAAACAGATCTCCAAGTGACTCTCTCTTCGGCTCTTTGTTCTCTCTGCTGCCCATAACTGGCTGGCTCCAAGTTCGGATGGGCCTTCGAGTCATCAGTCGCTAAGTTGCAAAGTGTCCAGGCCATGGTCTGCGGTTCAGTCTGCTAGACTGGGTCACACCTGGTCCTCTGTAACAATAGACACCTCCCCTCCCACCTGGGTTAGACATGCAGCACATTGGGGAAACAGAGGCACGGTTTATGTATGCAATGTTAGGAAAATATCCCACTTCATCACACAGGTTGCCTAGAGAGGATGTAGAACCCCCTGTCATTGGAAGTTTTTAACAACAGGTTGGACAAACACCTGTCAGGGATGGTTTAGGTTTACTTGGTGCTGCCTGAGATCAGAGGCTTGACTTGACGACCTCTTGACAGCCCTACTAGCCCAGCATTTCTATGGCTCTATGAATGGTGAAAAGGACATTTGAGGCACTTATAAACTAAACGCAGACACTTATTCCTGTCCAACAGACTTCCTCAGCTGATGATGGCAACAGCACTACCAGCTGCAAGTAGACCAGGCCATTTACCATGTTATAATCATGAAATTCTACAGAAAAGAAAGACATCCCCCACCACAGACACACTAGCAGTTACTGCTCACAGATCTAGCATACTGTACAGGGTGTGCAGACAGCACTGCACAGCCAAAGCACTGAGTGCACACACTAAACGCTAGCAAATACTAAAAACTCTTACTAAAAGCAAATTTTGGAAATTATTTTGTGCAAATAAAACATTACAGAAAACTATTACATCTGAAAAGCAAAAAGTGGTTCAGTGAGCAGATAGATGAGGCCACAAATCCCACACAGGACACTCCAAGTGCCAGAGAAAAGCTAGGGAGAGGTTGATTGGTTCTTGTAGGGAGACAGAGCAGAGCAGAGCTCATCCATCTTCCTCTCTGGGGTCCCCTCAGGTTGTGGCACAGACTCCAACAGGCTCAGTTAAGCTGCAGAAGTTAAACACAGGCAACGTCTATTAAAGGGAACCTGCCATAATGTTTTGCAATGACAGTGCACACTGCTGTGGGACGATCACCCTTGTGGCTGCAGTGTTCAGTGGACAAAATCTCTAACCCCGCTGACAAAGCTTGTAGCTCCAGTGTCAGAGACCCATGTTCCTGGAGTCCCAAGTGCTGGGCTCTGTCCCTGCTGCTTCCTCCCTGCAGTTCACTGGAGACTGTTCTCTGAAGCAGCTGGAGTTATCTTTACAAAAGCTGAGCTCAGCCCACACTGTACCAGCAGCCACAGAGAAATCCCTCTCACTACAGTTTTTCACACCTAAATTAATCTCAGAGAAAACAAGGGGATTTGGCTGCAAATCTGTTCCTGCACCCCCAGTGTGAATAGAAGGGAAAGAAGAGATCCAGAACCCCCGTCCCGCTCCTTGGGGCTGGTTTGCTAGAGGGTCCAATGACTTGGACTAGGTCTCTCTCTCTCCAGAGGCCTCAGTGAGAGCAGTGAACCCTAGGCTACAGCCTCCATCACTTACCCTTGACAGATAGGTCAGAGCCACTAGATCCTGGGTCATTTGCTGTGCAGAGGAGGAGGAGAAGAGAGAGGATATTAGTGTGTCTCACAGGGCAGGGTATCAACGTAGTTAGTAGATACGGGGACTGCTATCCAAAGGGAACAGTCATCACCTCACTCTTCCCTAGCAGTGAGCTGGTTGGTGTACAGACCAGTCTACAGGGCAGCTGCCCTGGATTTCCATTATTCACATGCAAAAACTGTCACCACTGCAGGGGTTCAGCACTGCTATGTGCTCTTCATGCCTCGTCAGAATGGGAGCCCGGAATACGCAACATTCAACGGCTGGTAAAGCAGGAGATGCTGGGCTAAGGATACTCAGGCCAAACAACCTCAACTCTGCTCCCTTCGGTCTGTGCCCAGAGGGGTCCCTCAAGCAGACCACAGACGTCACCCTCTCCCCTGCCAATGAACAGCAATTCCTGCCTTAATCAGTGGCGCTACAACGAACAGTGTGGATGGCATGAAGAGGCATGCTGATTTGGGGTGGTGCTGGGCACACAGACAAGGACAAGTTGGTTTGGCATGGTGCTGTTCTACTTCCTGTTCCTATTCCCAGACCCACTGGGGCAGAGTTCGAGTTGTGTGGGAAGCATCATTCTACCTCTGCATATCCTGGTTTGCCAACCTTTGACTTCTGGGAATTAAACACACTCTAGGAAAGGGGCGTGGCCTCCCTCAGAGGCTCAGAGCAAGGGAGGGCCAGACCTCGGCTGCCATGCAGGAAGCAGAAGGGCAGGATGGGAACTGGACATATAAGAGGCGAGCCCTGCAGCTCAGTTGAGCAGGAGTTGCTTAGGAAGTCACACGCTTCCAGCCTGCTGCTGGAGGCCTTGGAAGACTCCTGGTATCTTGGGTGCGTCCTTGGGACAGCAGAACTGCTAGAAGTCCGACGCTGAGGAGCTGCTGGGATTGCCACTGGCAGTGTGCACTGTGGGGAGATGGAGGACCACCCGGGGTTCAGCTACACACCAGCAGGAGGAAAGGGAAGAGGAAGGGAGGAAGTAGCCCAGGGGCAGCTTACTACTGTCCAGCTACGTTGCTGGCTGTCACTAGCTCAGTGTGCTGCGGCTGGATCCCCGCTGAGCCAGTGGCAGACCGCTATGCCATTGTTACAGCCCTGGACTGGGACATGGTGGAGTCGGGTGGGCTCATGTTCCCCTGCCACCCTAACCCCGGGGTTGGCAGCCTCCCCACCTTAGGCCAGGAGGCCTGAGCAAGTCGATAGCCCCTGCCTGAGCCCTAGGCTGTTCCCTGCTCTACCCTGCCAGAGGGTTGGCGCCTTAGACTGCCAACTGCCCCCTTGCTTAGACTGTTGTTCCAGGAGCGTGTCAGTAAAGGGGTGTGGCCTCCCTCAGAGACGGACACCAAGGGAGAGCCACACCCGGCTACACGCTTACACACACCCATTCTGACAGGACAAAGGGAGCCCACGGCAGGGCTGAGCATCTACAACCTTAACTCCCCATTAACAAAGTTCTTGCACGTGAATTTCCGTTGTTCTGGAGTAACGAGGAGGAGGAAGGGAGGCACAACTGAGGGCCAGCTGTAGGAGGAAGGGTGATGCTCTGAGGAGGTTTTGTTGGCACTGCTCAAACCCCCTCCGTTACCCGCGGAGGTACCCCTGAGAGGATAAAGAGAGAGCTGGAGGACTACACCCTAGCAGGGCAAGGCAGATCTGTGCATTTTATACCAGCTCTTGGTGCCAGGCATTAGATGGCCTCCGAGACAGTCGATAATTTATGTAAATATTTCCCACAGTTTTAGTCTTTGTCCTATTGCTAAAGCTAATTACAAGAGACAACTGAGGAGGGGATTTGAACTTGTGGTCAATGAGGCGACAGAATGGTGCTGATCTGAAGTCAATGGAAAGACTCCCATTGGCTTCACAGGCTTTGGATCAGGCGCAGATTTCACGAGCACTGAAACCCAACTTTCAGGTAAGTCAAAAGAAATGTAACATTAAAAGCAGGTCAGACACCTTTGGGGTCACACTCAGCCACACACAGCACAGCTCTAGGGGGATAATAATTCAGCCTAACACCACCGTATACATTCCTGACTATCACCTTGTCTACACAAGCAAAACTTGGACCCATACCCAAAAGCAATGCAATTCCACCAGAGAGAGCAAAGATGGAGCTATTGAGGAGATGGGGTTCAGGTGTTTTTAACCCTTGTATCATCTAGACTTCCTCTGAGCAATGTTAGAGAACATGTGTCTATAGCCACTCTACACTACTGAAGAAGACCTCTCTTGAGAAAATAACAGAGCAGGGCACAGGTTATCCAACAAGTTCTTGGAATGTATTGGAGACAATTTTTCTTTCAGCAGGTGGAGAATGCTACTAGGGGAGAGGCTGTTCTAGAATCATAGAATATCACGGTTGGAAGGGACCTCAGAAGGTCATCTACTCCAACCTCCTGCTCAAAGCAGGACCAATCTCCAACTAATCATCCCAGCCAGGACTTTGTCAAGCCTGACCTTAAAAACCTCTAAGGAAGGAGATTCCACCACCTCCCTAGGTAACCCATTCCAGTGTTTCACCACCCTCCTTGTGAAAAAGTTTTTTCCTAATATCCAATCTAAATCTCCTCCACTGAACTTGAGACCATTACTCCTTGTTCTGTCATCTGCCACCACTGAGAACAGTCTAGATCCATCCTCTTTGGAACCCCCTTTCAAGTAAGTGAAAGCAGCTATCAAATCCCCCCCCCCCCATTCTTCTCTTCCACAGACTAAACAATCCCAGTTCCCTCAGCCTTTCCTCATTACTCATGTGCTCCAGCCCCCTAATCATTTTTGTTGCCCTCCGCTGGCCTCTTTCTAATTTTTCCACATCCATCTTGTAGTGTGGGGCCCAAAACTGGACACAGAACTCCAGATGAGGCCTCACCAATGTCGAATAGAGGGGAACGATCACATCCCTCGATCTGCTGGCAATGCTCCTACTAATGCAGCCCAACATGCCGTTGGCCTTCTTGGCAACAAGGGCACACTGCTGACTCATATCCAGCTTCTCGTCCACTGTAATCCCCAGGTCCTTTTCTGCAGAACTGCTGCCTAGCCACTCTGTCCCTAGTCTATAGCAGTGCATGGGATTCTTCCATCCTAAATTCAGGACTCTGCTCTTGTCCTTGTTGAACCTCAGCAGATTTCTTTTGGCCCAATCCTCTAATTTGTCTAGGTCCCTCTGTCTCCTACCCGTATCCTCCAGCATATCTACCTCTCCTCCCAGTTTAGTGTCATCTACAAACTTGCTGAGGGTGCAATCCATGCCATCCTCCAGATCATTAAAGAAGATACTGAACAAAACCAGCCTTAGACTGACCCTTGGGGCACTCTGCCTGATACCAGCTGCCAACTAGACATGGAGCCATTGATTACTACCCATTGAGCCCGATTCCTTGAGGACCTGCTCCATGATTTGTCCAGGCACTGAGGTGAGGCTGACTGGCTTGTAGTTCCCCAGACCTTCCTCCTCCTCTTTTTTACAGATGGGCACGACATTAGTCTTTTTCCAGTCATCTGGGACCTCCCCCGATTGCCATGAGTTTTCAAAGATAATGGCGAATGGCTCTGCATTTGACTCATTAGATTTGACTTTGACAAATAGGGAGGAACTGGTTGAGAATTTGAAAGTGGAACGCAGCTTGGGTGAAAGTGATCAAGAAATGATAGAGTTCATGATTCTAAGGAATGGTAGGAAGGAAAACAACAGAATAAAATAATGGATTTCAAGAAGGCAGACTTTAGAAAATTCAGGGAGTTGGTAGGTAAGACCCCATGGGAAGCAAAGTCTAAGGGAAAACACAGTTCAGGAGAGTTTGAAAGTTCTCAAGGAGACATTATCAAGACCACAAGTACAAACTATCCCACTGCACAGGAAAGAAATGAAGGATGGCAAGAGACCATGCTGGCTTAACCAGGAGATCTTTAATGATCTAAAAATAAAATAAAAAAGTCCTACACAAAATGGAAACTAGGTCTGTCAAGATTCCTTCCCCACTCTGAACTCTACGGTACAGATGTGGGGACCTGCATGAAAGACCCCCTAAGCTTATTCTTACCAGCTTAGGTTAAAAACTTCCTCAAAGTACAAACTTTGCCTTGTCCTTGAACCCTATGCTACCACCACCAAGCGTATTAAAAACAAAGAACAGGGAAAGAGCCCATTTGGAGACATCTTCCCCCCAAAATATCCACCCAAGCGCTACACCCCCTTTCCTGGGGAAGGCTTGATAAAAATCCTCACCAATCTGCATAGGTGAACACAGACCCAAACCCTTGGATCTTAAGAACAATGAAAAATCAATCAGGTTCTTAAAAGAAGAATTTTAATTAAAGAAAAAGTAAAAGAATCACCTCTGTAAAATCAGGATGGTAAATACCTTACAGGATAATTAGATTCAAAACATAGAGAATCCCTCTAGGCAAAACCTTAAGTTACAAAAAGACACAAAGCAGGACTATACATTCCATTCAGCACAGCTATTTTACCAGCCATTAAACAAAAGAAAATCCTACGCATTTCTAGCTAGATTGCTTACTAATTTTTTTACAGGAGTTCTGAAGAGCATTCCTGATCTGTTCCTGGCAAAAGCATCACACAGACAGACAGACAGCCTTTGTTCCCCCCTCCCCGCCTCCCTCAGCTTTGAAAGTATCTTGTCTCCTCATTGGTCATTTTGGTCAGGTGCCAGCGAGGTTATCTTAGCTTCTTAACCCTTTACAGGTAAAAGGGTTTTGCCTCTGGCCAGGAGGGATTTTATAGTTCTGTATATAGAAAGGTGGTTACCCTTCCCTTTATATTTATGACATGGTCAAATTCCAAAGATAACTGTAAACAAATAACACAAGTATGTAGGGAAAAAATTAGAAAGACCAATGCTCAAAACGAGATTAAACTAGCTTGAGAAAGTATAACAAAGAAACATTCTAAAAATACATTAGAAGCAAGAGGAAGACCAAGGACAGGGTAGGCCCATTAGTCAATGGTGAAGAAAAGTCAATAACAGAACATGTGAAAATGGGAAAAGGGCTAAATGACTTTTTTGTTTCAGTTTTCACTCAAACGTTTCATAGTGATTGGAAGTCTAACATAGTGAACACCAGTGAAATTGAGGTAGACTCTGAGGCTAAAATAGGGAAGGAACAAGTTAAAAATTATTTAGACAAGTTAGATGTCTTCAAGTCACCAAGGCCTGATGAAAAGCATCCTAGAATACTCAAGGAGCTGACTGAAGCGATATCTGAGCCAATATCTCTGAAAAGTCATGGAAGATGGGAAAGAGGACTGGAAGAGGGGAAATATAGTGCCAATCAATAAAAAGGGGATTAGGGACAACCCGAGGAATTACAGACCTGTCAGTTTAACTTCAGTACCCAGAAAGAAAAGGAGTACCCGTGGCACCTTAGAGACTAACAAATTTGTTAGTCTCTAAGTTGCCACGGGTACTCCTTTTCTTTTTGCGAATACAGACTAACACGGCTGCTACTCTGAGTACCCAGAAAGATAATGAGGCAAATAATGAAGCAATCAATTTGCAAACACTTAGAAGATAATAAGGTGATAAGTAACAGTCAGCATGGATTTGTCAAGAACAAATTGTGTCAAGCCAACCTGGTAGCTTTCTTTGACAGGGTAACAAACCTTGTGTATATGGGGGAAATAGTAGATGTGGTATATCTTGACTTTAGTAAGGCTTTTGATACTGTCTCACAGGACCGCCTCATTAACAAACTAGGGAAATATAACCTAGATGGTGCTACTAAAAGGTGGGTGCAGAACTGGTTGGAAAACCATTAACAGAGAGTAGTTATCCAAGAGTTCACAATCATGTTGGAAGGGAATAACAAGTGGGGTCCCTCAGGGATCAGTTCTGTTCAATGTCTTCATCAATGGTTTAGATAATGGCATAGAGAGTACATTTACAAAGTCTGTAGACGATACCAAGCTGGGAGGGGTCGCAAGTGCTTTGGAGGCTAGGATGAAAATTCAAAATGATCTGGACAAACTGGAGAAATGGTCTGAAGTAAATAGGATGAAATTCAATAAGGAAAAATGTAAATTACCCTATTTTGGAAGTTGCACACATAAAGAATTGGGAAATGACTGCTTAGGAAGGAGTACTGCAGAGAGGGATCTAGGGGTCATTGTGGATCAAAAGCTAAATACGAGTCAGCAGTGTGACACTGTTGCAAAAAAAGCAAACATCATTCTGGGATGTATTAGCTGGAGTGTTGTAAGCAAGACACGAGAAGTAATTCTTCCTCTCTACTCTGTGCTGATACAGCCTTAACTGGAGTATTGTGTCCAGGAAGGATGTGGACAAATTGGAGAAAGTCCACAGGAGAGCAACAGAATGATTAAAGATCTAGAAAACATGACCTATGAGGGAAGACTGAAAGAATTGGGTTTGTTTAGTCTGCAGAAGAGAAGACTGAGGGGGAGATCTGATAACCTTTTATGTACTTGAAAACTATTGTTACAAGGAGGAGGGAAAAAACTGTTTTCTTCAACTTCTGAGGACAGGAGAAGCAGCAATGGGCTTAAATTGCAGCAAGGGAAGTTTAGGTTGGACATTAGGAAAAAAATCCTGTCAGGGTGGTTAAGCACTGGAATAAATTGCCTAGAGAGGTTGTGAAATCTCCCTAATTGGAGGTTTTTAAGAGCAGGTTAGTCAGGGATGGTCTAGATAATATCTAGTCCTGCCATGAGTGCAGGGAACCGGACTAGGTGTCCTCTCGAGGTCCCTTCCAGTCCTATGATTCTATGGTACTAGAGCAATAGTTGGAGATTTCCCTAAAATCCTCATTGTAGACAAGGCCTATGAGTGGGAGCGAGGATCTCCTGTCAGAGCCTTTAGGCTAAAATCCACAAGCAAATACTGATGGCTGTTCAGGGATGGCCACTTGAAAAGAGGCGATGGGTCTCTTGTCACTTACCTGGAGCTACAGCGTAGCCATCTCCCTTCTTCCCTGCAGAGAGAAGGCAAATTTCAGTGAATGCAGCTCCCAAGGCAGGAATCGACTGCAATCAGTGTCTACAGCGAGTCCCTGGCAAAGCACAGCCCCCTGGCGCTCAGTAATGGACTCAAGGTCCCAGGCGCTCATGATGGGCAGGTGAGAAAGACACAATGAGACAGTTTCCAAAGACCTTGGCGCACTGGGTGCTGAGCTCTTCAGAAAACCTAACCCAATATAAACTGTAACCTGCACCCAGTTTCTGGGTCTGGCAGCTCCCTTTGGGAGTAATTAGGTCAGTCCCGCAGTGGGGCAGTTATACCGTACCGACACTGACTGCTGTATTGCTGTTGCCCTTAGGCAGGTGTGTCCAGCAAGTCCAGGGAATCCCCCCATCCCAGGCTCTTTACCTGGGTGTTTCTTTTTCCAGACGACTATTCCGATTATAACACCAATCAGGACAACTGCAGTGATAACTCCAGCCACAACGGGAATCAGATTGTTATTTGGTTCTGAAATGGAATGGAGAGAATGATCAATGGGGAAATGCCCCCACTAAAACCCCCCTTTCATCCCACTGCAGGGATCCGTCAGTCAGCTCCCCAGGTTAGGGCTAAGTCCTGCAACTCTCCACCTATTCCAGTGAGCTCCACGCAGCCACCATGCACCTACCATGCATTATACTCCACCATACAAAGTCCCGAACACAGCCTCTACCACTTCTAGTTTAAGTGCTAAATATTTATTATGATTTGAAGACTTTTATAACATTAACCAATCCTCATAAACCTAACTGTGGGAGAGCATGGATGTCAGTATCGTTCCTAAACAGGAAAGGGGGAAGACTTGCTGAAGATCACACAGTGAGGCAGTGCAAGAGCCAGGAATAGACCCCAGGAATTCTGGCTCCCAGCCCCTCCTGCTCTAACCCACTAGCTTCAACTCCCCTTCCAGAGACAGAACCCAGAAGTCCTGGCTCCCAGACCTCCTGCTCTAACCCACTAGCCTCCACTTACCTCCCAGAGCCAAGGACAGAACCCAGGCGTCCTGGTTCCCAGCCGCCAACTCCCCTTGATGATGCTGACTTTCATGACTAATGGAACAGTCCCATTGTGGGAGTCTGGTGACAAACTGGAAACTGACCTCAAAGCTCTGGATTTCCCTGCCATGAATGGAGTTACAGACACAATGCGTGTTTTTTGAGGGGGCAGGAAGTGAAGAGGGGATGACAGAGATATTTTAATACTGTTCTTGGTTTATATAAACCTTTTAAACCCCAAGTTCTTTATACACTTTTGGTTTCACTAATCAGCTTCTCCTGTTGTCTGAAAGAGCCACATAATAATAAAGCAATAAGAAAAATATTTCTAAGAGAATAAGGAAATGTGGTTTATGACACAAAAATTGGCAGGGGACATGGTAGCAGGATTGTGATGTGAAACCACCTGCTGACTAAAGTCCTGGTGCAGGCTGCCCTCTCAAAAATTGTTTGCACTTCCAAATACTGCATTTTTCCACATCCCGATTAACCAAGCAAAAAGATGGCTAGAAGGCAGCTCCATGTGTAAAAAATTCTTCCTCGACTTTCTTGTGCTAGGGACATAGAAGACTCTTCCCCACTGATGCAGGGCTCTAATCTGCCTCCTCGCTCCATTCCAAGGCCACACATACCCTCTCTTCCAGCATCACTGCACACAGAAACAAGCTGCTCCCAACATTAAACTCTGGTCACATGGGCAAGAACGAAGGGCCCGTAGAGCTATGTTTCTGAGAACCTGCTGAATCATAGGACTGGAAGGGACCTTGAGAGATCATCTAGTCCAGTCCCCTGCACTCATGGCAGGACCATGAGTGCCTGAAGCTGAGCCCAGGCTGCAAGCTAAAGCAAGACCAATTCTGTCTGGAAATAAGGGGCAATTTGAGCTTCCCCTAGGATGTGGTAAATTCTCCATCCCTTGGAGACTTTACATCTGGAATAGGCAATCTCTTTCTGAAGGATTAGATCTTGTTTGCCCACAGATGGCCAAACTGGATGCTAGGGTCCCTGTGTGATTTCCCGCTTCCCTGGGCTATGCAGGAGCTCAGATCAGATGATTAGAATGGTCCCTTCAGGCATTAATGTCCACTTGTTAATTTTCTCTCTTCAGAGACAGTGTATTGCTGAGATGTATCAAACAGACCCAGAGGCAGCAAACTGGAGAGCAAGACATGAGCCCCAGGCACTGTGGGTCCCAACTCTAGCACAAAAACTTGACTGCAGAGGGACAGGGCCAAAGAGGACAGGGCCTCACAGACCCTGAGGAAATTCCAGCTTCAGCCTATAAATTCGAATGAGAATTTTTCAGAGTTTGAGAGTAATGGATTCCTCCTTTCCCACTCGGAAAACAAACAAACTCCTTACCCCAGGAGACAGAGAGTGGCTCTAACAGGCTTTCATGCTCCACGTGACATGAATAATGGGCTTTGATCTTGGGATCAATCTCCATTGTCACCCAGGTCTGGTAGGTCCCGTCCCCACTGGGTAGGATGCCTTCAGAGTAGGTCTCCTGCTGTCTGCTCTCCCCATTTTTCAGCCAGGTCACAGTGATGTCCTGGGGGTAGAACCCTCTGACTGTACAGGAGAGGGTGGTGAGGCCATCGTGAGATGACCTGTCACTCACTCTAGCTGTTGGGCGCACTGAGAAAAAGACAAAATTGAAGTTACTGTAGTTGTTTTCAAGCTCTAAACCAGGCAGCTTTTGCTGGAGCTTTACAGCATGAAATTCTGAGACCCCAGCAGTGGGAGAGGATGAGAGTCCATGAGACGGAATCCCTCTGATGAGAGAGAAACCACCATGTTAGTGGATTCCTGTGCCGAATTCACAGCATCAGCAACGGTGAATCCTGAATCCAGGGCCCTGACCTGGCTTCTGCTCCCAACCACAGTGACACAAGTACCTTGAAAGGCTTCACTAAGCTCCAGATACAGATGTCAATCATGTGCTAGGTTCGTGCCCATCTCCTCTCAGTCCCTGGATTTGAAAGAGAGAAGAATCTTGCCCTAGCCAGGGAGCAAAAAAATGGGCTGGATAAACTGACCAATTAGAGATGGAAAGGGCCCATTTAACAAAAAGTGACACACAGTGCTAAATTGCCCCTCAAACTAGTTAGTATTAATTGGCTAATTTCTTGTAGTTTGTTACCAAATCTGTTTACCCCAATATTATGGATTTCAAAAGGATTTACCCTTATGTTGAACAATCAGTTTCCCAGCCCCTTGGCACTGAAATATACATTACACTGCTGTGTATGGCTTTTACCTCTTGGCATTTGTAAAGATGGCAAAGGACAAGATAATGTTCTGCTGAGGTTTGCGAGAGAAATAAGAAACTAGTATGTTGTAAAAAAACTGGGTACAAATTTCAAGTTACCTTGAACAGCAAATGCAAACTCTTTGGGAAGGGAAAGATTAGGGTGTGTAATGATGCTAACTAATTAGCATAAAATTAACGAGTAATAAAAGAACAAGTAATAAGTATGGAAGTGTTGCAGCAAAGGTAGGTCTTGAGGGAGAAAACTTTAAGGACAAAGGGACTCTTCTTCGAGGTTAGTATGGGGAGGGCAATTCCACATGTAGGGGATGGCATAGAAGAAAGCACACAGATGACTGTGGGAGAAGTTTGGACAAAGAGGCAACAAGAACAAAGCTACCGTCATTGGTGGAACACAGCGGTTGAGAGTAACATAAATATGATGGTATAGACAGTGAATGAGGAAGAACTGCATGGTGAATGAAGCTGGTGTACATAGAAGTGGTGGCTTTTCCATAATTAATCAAAGTGCTCTAAAATGCACACACAGACAGATTGCCTTGATAACGACTGTGTCACACCCGGGGAAGAGGTAGAGTTTGTCCTGTAAATTTTGGCTCATTTGGTCAGCTTCTCTACAGTGAGCTGCTTTTAACATTTTCAATTTCTTATCTTTTTTTCCAGCAGAGCTGGGGGGGGAAGGGGAAGGGTTATTTCCCCACCAATCCCTGGGACCAAGTTAGCTCAACTGCCCCCCACCCCCTGCTCCATTTTGGAACTGGGACTGAGGAATGGAGATGTAACCAGTAGTGACCTCCTGGGTGGGACTTGTCCCCCATCTTACCTTTCCTCTGCAGAGTTTCCTTCCCATATTCTAGAGAACTCCTTAGCCAGGGAATACATTCCTCCTCCAGATAGCGTTTCCACCGCTGGTTGTCACCTATTTCAATATCCCATCTCTTCTTGGTGATCTGAGCCCCAATATCCGCTGCTACCCAAGTCATGGTCTCCTTATCGAAGGTAAGGAAGTCTCGTCCGTCATATGAATCCTGGTAAAACCCCTGAATGACGTTGTCTTCCGAGAGATCACAGCCGTATATCGTCTGGATAACGTGAAACCCTGAAACACAGCTGAGGGTCAGCAGCAGCGTCTCTCTGAAAATCTCACCAAGACCCCATTGTAGGCAGCCCAGTGGGTCCTCCCCTTCCTATTGGGGCTTCCCTCCCCTGAGAAATGGGGTTCCCACTTATGCCGTTGGGTCCTACACCCTCCCAGCTTCTTTCAGGAGGGAACCCAAACCCGCCATGGGTGCTCCCCCCTGCCCACACACTGCAGAGAGCTCACAACCTTCAAGGAGTACCTCACTGCTGCTTGTTCTTGTATGTTCCCTGCAGTGGTGCAGTGTGGCACAACCCCAAAGAGAGTACTCCGGATTTTGCATGGATCTATCCCCTCCATCTCTCTGAGCATCCCCCCAGTTCTGGTAGGGAGGGTCATTTTAGGAAAGAGAGAGTGCGCAGAGGGTCTGTACCCCACTCTCTTCTGCTCTGGTTTTATTAATTTTGCAGGGTCCTCAGGGTCGCTTGGTCCCCCACCTCCTCCATTCATAGTACCCCCATGTCTCTGTGGGGAGTGCGTACAGGAGGTCTGTCCCTGACACTAACCTCTGCTCTGGTTTAAGGAACTCACAGAATCCCCAGGGTCCCTCTGTTTCCCTGCCCCATCTTCCCTGCACCCCCAGCTCAATCTAGGATCAGCAAAGCACCAACTTTGGATGCTTGGCCTCTTTTTCACAAGGCTACTGTCTCTAGGTGATTTCCTGTAAGGATCAGGCCACTGACGGCTCTTAGTTCAGCTGGCCACCATTTTCCTACGGCCAGGCTAATCTTTACAACAACGGCCGCCATCTTGCACACAACCAAGAGCAGACTCAGTTAATACAGCTACCCCTGGGCTGACAGGAGGCAGGCAGGGAGACTGAGGGTGGGATGGGGACAGGAAGGAGAATTTAGGGGAGAGGGAGGGAGGGAGGCTATGGTGAACAGAGATCACTGTGGGAATTACGAGGAAGACTGAAAGGTATGGGGAACGGATCAGACCCCCTCGCTTGGCAAACAGGGCAGAATGTGGGGGCACAAAAATAACCCACACATGGCGTCATAAATATAAAGGGAAGGAGTTAAGAAGTTCTGATACAGTACTATAAAATCCTCTTATCTGTAAAGGGTCAGAAACTCGGGTAACCTGGCTGGCACCTGACCAAGAAATGACCAATGGGGGACAAGATCCTTTCAAATTGGGAGGGGTGAGAGGCTTTGTCTGTCTGCGTGATACCTCTGCCTGGGGACCGATCAAGGAAACAAGCAATTCAACTCCTATAGAGTTAGTAAGCAATCTAGCTAGAAATGCGTAGGATTTTCTTTTGTTTAATGGCTGGTAAAATAGCTGTGCTGAATGGAATGTATAGTCCTGCTTTTGTATCTTTTTGTAACTTAAGGTTTTGCCTAGACGGATTCTCTATGTTTTGAATCTAATTATCCTGTAAGGTATTTACCATCCTGATTTTACAGAGGTGATTCTTTTACTTTTTCTTTAATTAAAATTCTTCTTTTAAGAATCTGATTGATTTTTCATTGTTCTTAAGATCCAAGGGTTTGGGTCTGTGTTCACCTGTAACAATTCGTGAGGATATCATCATCAAGCCTTCCCCAGGAAAGGCGGTGTAGGGCTTGGGGGAATAGGACTCCAAGTGGTCCTTTCCCTGTTCTTGTCTAAATCACTTGGTGATGGCAGCATACCATTCAAGGACAAGGCGGAATTTGTGCCTTGGGAAAGTTTTTAACCTAAGCTGGTAAAAATAAGCTTAGGGGGTCTTTCATGCAGGTCCCCACATCTGTATCCTAGAGTTCAGAGTGGGGAGGGAACACTGACACAGGGTCCCAAATATTTTCACCCCTCCCTCACCCTGCATTACATACATCGAGATAAATACCTAGATTTTTAGCAGTGACTAGTGATTTTGGGTGCCCACCTGAGCCCTTTTAAAGGGGCCTGATCAGAAAGTGGGAGCACCCAGCCTCAATCTCAGACACCCAAAAATCACTAATCACTTCTGGAAAAATGTAGGTCAAGGGATTAAAATACAATTTGGTGTCACAGTCGTAGGTGAGAGCCAAGCCAACTAAGCTGTGTCCCTGAACTATGCCCCAGAGCTGGACAAACGCCTGCAACGATTGTTCTCAGAGATGTGTTGCACATATCCATTCCATGCTAGGTGTGCGTGCTCTGCACACAGTCACCAGAAATTTTTCCCTCGGTGATACCCCTCAGGCTGGCTCTAACGCCCTCTAGTGTGGCGCGCTCATGTCGCGGTATAACGAGACTGGTTGACCCCGCACCTTCTCCATTCCTTCTTGCTGGCAACTCCAACAGAGGGGTAGGAGGGTGGCTGCAGAAGAAGAAAGAGGAGAACTTATGTACCCCCCCAATGCAAACAGAGGTAAGAAAACGATTTCAGTCTCTCTGCACAGGTACTACTGCAGAGAGGGATGTGGAAGAGCCCCCATCAGAAGGAGAACCCATCAACTGGAAGGCATGAGATGCATTGTCCTAGGGATGGGGTTCCATGACCACCACTCCCAACAGGTGGAGATGGGAGATGGAGGTCGGGGACTCCCTCCTAAGGGGGACGGAGTCATCCATCTGCTGACCAGACCGGGAGACTCGAGAAGTGTGCTGCTTGCCTGGAGCTAGAATTCAGGATATGATGGAGTGTCTGCTGAGACTGATCAAGACCTCGGACTGCTACCCCTTCCTACTTCTCCACGTGGGCACCAATGATACCGCCAAGAATGTCCTTGAGTGGGTTACTGCAGACTACATGGCTCTAGGAAGAAGGATAAATGAGTTTGAGGTTCAAATCAGGTTCTCGTCCATCCTCCCTGTTGAAGGAAAAGGCCCAGGTAGGGATCGTCAAATTGTGGAGGTGAATGCGTGGTTACACAGATGGTGTTGGAGAGAGGGCTTTAGATTCTTCGACCATGGGATGTTGTGCCGGGAAGAAGGATTGCTAGGAAGAGATGGGATCCACATAACGAAGAAAGGGAAGAGCATCTTCACAGGAAGGCTTGCTAACCTAGTGAGGAGGGTTTTCAACTAGGTTTGCCGGGGGACGGTGACCTAAGCCCAAAGGAAGTGGGATACTGGGAGGAAACACAAGGAGAAGGGTGCAAGAGGGGAAGCCTCCGGATACATACTGAGAAAGTGGGGCAATCGGCTAGTTATCTTACTAGCAAGAAACCTGGGAAACGAGCAGGAAGAATTGGAAGTCGTGGCACAGTCTAGGAACTATGACATGATTGGAATAACAGAAACTTGGTGGGGAAGTTCACATGACTGGAGCACTGTCACGGATGGGTATAAACTGTTCAGGAAAGACAGGCATGGGAGGAAAGGTGGAGGAGCTGCATTGTATGTAAGAGAGCGGTATGATTGCTCAGAGCTCCAGTATGAAACTGGAGAAAAGCCTGTTGAGAGTCTTTGGGTTAAGTTTAGAGGTGAGAGCAACAAGGATAATGTAATGGAAGGATGAGGTAAACGAGGCTTTCTTCGGACAACTAACTGAAGTTTCCAGATCACAGGCCCTGGTTCTAATGGGGGACTTCAATCACCCTGACATCTGTTGGGAGAGCAATTCAGCAGTGCACAGACAATCCAGGAAGTTTTTGGAGAGTGTTGGGGACAACTTCCTGGAACAAGTCCTGGAGGAACTGATTAAGGGCTGTGCTCCTCTTGACCTGCTGCTCACAAACAGGGAAGAATTGGTAGGGGGAGTAGAAGTGGGTGGCAACCTAGGCAGCAGTGACCATGAGATGGTTGAGTTCAGGATCCTCACTAAAGGAAGAAAGGAGAATAGCAAATTATGTACCCTGGACTTGAGAAAAGCAGATTTTGACTCCCTCAGGGAACTGATGGGCAGGATCCCCGGGAGGCTAATATGAGGGGGAAAGGAGGCCAGGAGAGCTGGCTGAATTTTAAAGAAGCCTCATTGAGGGCACAGGAACAAACCATCCTGATGTACAAAAACAATAGCAAATATGGCAGGCGAGTAGCTTGGCTTAGAGAAATCTTCAGTGAGTTTAAACACAAAAAGGAAGCTTACAAGAAGGGGAAACTTGGACAGATCACTAAGGAGGAGTATAAATATATTGCTCGGGCATGCAGGGGTATAATCAGGAAGGCCAAAACACAATTGGAGTTGCAGCTAGCAAGGGATGTGAAGGGTAACAAGATGGGTTTTTACAGGTATGTTAGCAACAAGAAGGTGGTCAGGGAAAGTGTGGGACCCTTACTGAATGGGGGAGGCAACCTAGTGACAGATGACGTGGAAAAAGTTGAAATACTCAATGCTTTTTTTGCCTCGGTCTTCACAGATACGGTCAGCTCCCAGACTGCTATCCTGGGCAACACAGTATGGGGAGGAGCTGAGCAGCTGTCTGTAGTGAGAGAACAAGTTAGGACTATTTAGAAAAGCTGGACATGCACAAGTCCATGGGTCCAAATCTAATGCATCCATGGGTTCTGAGGGAATTGGCTGATGTGATTGCAGAGTCATTTGCCATTATCTTTGAAAAATCGTGATGATCAGGGGAGGTCCCGGATGATTGGAAAATGGTAAATATAGTGCCCATATTTTAAAAAGGGAAGGAGGAGAACCCAGGAAACTACAGCCTCACTTCAGTCCCTGGCAAAATCAAGGAGCAGGTCCTCAAGGAATCCATTCTGAAGTACTTGGAGGAGAGGAAGGTGATCAGGAACAGTCAACATGGATTCACCAAGGGCAAGTCATGCCTTACCAACCTGATTGCCTTCTATGATGAGATAACTGGCTCTGTGGATATGGGGAAAGTGGTGGACGTGATACATGTTGACTTTAGCAAAGCTTTTCATACGATCTTCCATAGTATACTTTCCAGCAAGTTAAAGAGGTATGGGCTGGATGAATGGACCATGAGGTGGATAGAAAGCTGGCTAGATTGTTGGGCTCAATGAGTAGTGATCAACGGCTCGATGTCTAGTTGGCAGCCAGTATCAAGCAGAGTGCCCCAGGGGTCGGTCCTGGGGTTGATTTAGTTCAACATCTTTATTAATGATCTGGACGATGGGGTGGATTGCACCCTTAGCAAGTTCTCAGATGATACTAAAATGGGGGGAGAGGTATATATGCTGGAGAGTAGAGATAGGGTCCAGAGTGACCTAGACAAATTAGAGGATTGGGCCAAAAGAAATCTGATGAGGTTCAACAAGGACAAGTGCAGAGTCCTGCACTTAGGAAGGAAGAATCCCATGCAACGCTACAGGCTGGGGACCAACTGGTTAAGTTGCAATTCAGCAGAAAGGGACCTGGTGATTATATTGGATGAGAAGCTGGATATGAGTCAGCAGTGTGCCCTTGTTGCCCAGAAGGCCAACGGCATATTGGGCTGCATTAGTAGGAGCATTGCCAGCAGATCGAGGGATGTGATTATTCCCCTCTATTCGGCACTGGTGAGGCCACGTCTGGAGTATTGCGTCCAGTTTTTGTCCCGCCACTACAGAAAGGATGTGGACAAATTGAAGAGAGTCCAGTGGAGGGCAATGAAAATGATTAGGGGGCTGGAGCACATGACTTACAAGGAGAGGCTGAGGGAACTGGGCTTATTTAGTCTGCAGAAAAGAGTGATGGGGGATTTGATAGCAGCCTTCAACTACCCAAAGAGGATGGAGTTAGGTTGTTCTCAGTGGTTGCAGATTACAGAACAAAGAGCAATGGTTTTCAGTTGCAGTGGGGGAGGTTTAGGTTGGATTTTAGGAAACACTGTTTCACTAGAAGGGTGGTAAAGCGCTGGAATGGGTTACCTAGGGAGGTGGTGAAGTCTCCATCATTTTAAGGCCTGGCTTGACAAAGTTGGTGTTGGTCCTGCTTTGAGCAGGGGGTTGGACTAGATGCCCTCCTGAGGTCTCTTCCAACCCTTATCTTCTATGATTCTATGCTGAGCGGGGTCACTGCTATTCTGATCTGGCTCCTCTTTGTCTGTCTTAGATGTTTCCTTGGGCGGTCGCTCTAATCCCGGAACTGCCCTCTTCACGTGGATTCGAAGGATCCCAGCTGGAATCAGAGAGCTGTCCCTCCTCCCAGGGGACACTGAGGGCTCCTGCACCTGCCAGACCTGGATTCGTGCTTCCTTCTCTCAGAGCTGCCCCTCCCTGAAGAATCGGCAGCAGCAGACTCTGACCCAGACCATGCTGAAGGATCCTGTGCCAGGGCTTAACTCCCCGGAGCTGCTCTGCTTTTCCTTTGGGCTTGGGGAGGAGAAGGAGCCTGATGACTGTGAGGACTGCTCCATCTGCCCCAGCATCCTCCACACAGACAGCAGGGATCCTGCAGGGGGCCCAGCTGCACCCCATTGGTGGGGGAAGCCTGATCAGCAGCAGCTCCAGCGCACTCAGAAGCCCTGAATCGTCAGGAGTCGACATTAACTCTGCCAAGATGCACGACTCGAGACCGGTGTCCCAAGAGCCAACAGCCCTGGGACTGTGAGGGGGAGGGGGTAAATGAGGGGAGGAGGGCAGTCGGGACAGTGATTGGGGAGAGGGCGGGGGGACAGAACAGCAGCTCACCAGCACAGGGTTAGGGGCAGGTGAGTGGAGCCCCTCTCTAGCACTAGGGAGGCCAGTGTCCGTGTGACCAGGTCAGGCTGGACAAGCTCAGCAGCAGGGTACCAATGGGTAAGACTAGTCAGGAGAGGGTTAAACTAGCTACAGAGGGGGCAGGCTGGGGGGGAGACACTTGGCAACCCTCCACCCTATTGCTTAGTCTTGGGGCAGGGCCCCCAGGAACCCAGGTGTCCAGGGCAGGATGGGAATTAGTTCTCATTGCTGCTGTCTCAGTGCTGGGAGCCAGGAGATATTGGGGGGAGGGTACTAGGAGGGGCTGGGGACACTCCTGGGTGAGGACCAGTCACAGGCTAGTACCATTGACACAGGGGAATCAGGGGACTGGTGAGTGAAAATCCTGTCAGGAAGGGCAGAGCAGGGCTGGGGGCAGGAAGTCCATCAGAGAGACCCCCACAAGCCAGGGACAGTTCAGCAGTGCCAGGCACTGAACGCTTATGGATCATCACCATGCTAACTGAGACAGCAGAATCAGGGGCCTGGCCAGGTGGCTACAGCCCCCCACATCGGGGACTGAGCAGGAAGAACAGCTCTTTACACATATCGAGAGTGTGCAGGAGAACCTGCCTGACTCTGGGCACTCCAACTGGGAGCAATGGTCTCAAGATGCAGTGGAGGTGGTCTAGGTTGGATATTAGTGTTAGGATATAGATATTCAGGCCTGTCTGTAAAGGCCTATTCTCTAAGAATTTAGGTCTATTCTTGTCGCTTGGTTCGTTAGAAGTATAAAAGAGAGAATCAAAATCACTGTCTGCCGGTGTAAGGGCCTCCTCTCCCCGCGACAGTCTGAGGCCCTGTGCTTAGGCTGAGGCCTTTGGCTAAGCAGCAGAGGCAGCCATAAGCTGGGAAGTGACCGGTCACCTCCTCCCATTCCAACCTAGTCACATTGAAATAAGGTGCTATGGGACTGTTAGGCATTATCAGGACAGGATTGTATCCTATCACCTCCAGAGAAAGGGAAGAGCCTAGAAGATGTAAAAGGAAACTTAGTTTGGTAGCTTCCTATCTGGCAAGAACTCGCGTATCAATAGCTGGGATGTGAAATCCTCATTTCTGTGTTTATTCTATCACTGTTGTCCCCATTTCCCCATTGTTTGTCTGTATAATCTCTGTCTGGTTCTGTGATTGTTTCTGTCTGCTGTATAATTAATTTTGCTGAGTGTAAACTAATTAAGGTGGTGGGATATAATTTAGTTAAATAATCATGTTACGATATGTTAGGATTGGTTAGTTAAATTTCAGGAAAATGATTAGTTAAGGTATAGCTAAGCAGAACTCAAGTTTTACTATATAGTCTTCAGTCAATCAGGGAGTGAGTGAGTGGGTGGGGGAAATGGGAACGGGAATGGGGGTGGGGAAATTGGAATCATGTTTTACAAAAGAGGAAAATGGGAACAGGGAATGGGGGGGGATTGGAATCATGTGGTTAAGGGCAGGAATGGGAACAGGGACACAGGTGTAAGGCTCTGTGGTGTCAGAGCTGGGAAGGGGGACACTAAGGAAGGAAACTGGAATCATGCTTGCTGGAAGTTCACCCCAATAAACATCAAATTGTTTGCACCTTTGGACTTCGGGTATTGTTGCTCTCTGTTCATGCGAGAAGGACCAAAGAAGTAAGTGGGTGAAGGAATAAGCCCCCTAACAATTAGGAAAAACTATTTCACTAGGAGGGTGTTGAAGCACTGGAATGGGTTACCTAGGGAGGTGGTGGAATCTCCATACTTAGAGGTACTGAAGGCCCGGCTTGATGAAGCCCTGGCCAGAATGATTTAGTGGGTGCTGGTCCTGCCATGAGCAGGGGGTTGGACTAGATGATCTCATGAGATCTCTTCCAACCCTCATCGTCTATGACATGTGCTGCGATTTCTGCTGCCAGGAGTAAGGCAGCCCTGGAGTTTCTGCACGTTACAGGGGCTGATTCTCTAACTCTCCAGCCCAAGTCAATGTCAGACCCTCCTCCTGAGGAGTGAAGAGGAATCTGACCTTAGCTAAACTCGCTCTGGAAAAAAGACAAAATGAACAATGAAGGAGGCTCAGCAGTGAGCAGCTTCTCCCCAGGGCTGGGTGAATGCAGCTCTGCCTGCTCGTATGACTTTACTGTGTGTCTCATGATAGCGGGTGGTTTTGTTAAAGCCCGAGCTCCTGGGATTAGGGGAGTCTTAGCTCTTTTTTTAAAGTAATAAGAACAGCAGTGAAAACCCTGAAAATTTGTCCCATAAAGGTTCAAACCAGAAAGCAAATAAAAATAATCTCCAGTGCATAGACTGGTAGACTGTCAGTCCTTCATCAGTTCAGACTGAGCCGATCACAACACTTCTTCCAATCTTCTCTCGCTCTGGCCATCCCTTGCCATGCTAGTCCATATCTCCTTGTTAGGAAATCCAGTTTCCCTTTGATGACCTAGCATCTGAGATTCTTTGCAGCCTCTCATTGTTCAAATGCCTCACTGCCTCCGGAGTGGGGATCGAGGAATGTGCAGAGAACTGAGACTTGGTTTTCCATGTTGATTTAGCCATTGTTTTCAGCCACCCGCTGGCTGGGTTGTCAGTGGCGCATTAACCTTTCCTATTTAGCTAGTTTACAGCCTCAGAAAGAGGGATTATACGTCCCTCCACAGAGGAAGCAACCCCCTCGCTGGGCCGACAGTCCGACACCTTGACAGCATGGTTAGACCTGCCGGAGAATGCACTCCACTACCATTGCTGTCGAACAGCCAGGGTTGCCGCTGTGCCACGCTGAGGCGTCGAAGTAGGATTTGCAGCAGAATCTCCAATATTATTCCCAAAATACTCATGACACTTAAGATAAGCCAAACTCAGCATTTTATGGGCCTGACTTGTGATGTTTAAACACTTGGGGCTGTCGATATTGGGATTCCCCATTACGCGGTGTCTGGGCATTGAGCCAAGACATCTCAGAGCCCTGTTCTAGCTCTAGGGTCTGACATCGTCACTATCGTAGCCGGGAGGAACAAACCCCTCCGTGCAGGAATCGCTGGGTACGATTCTCTGGCCTGGGTGATCAGAAGGCCAGACTAGTGTCTGATGGGACCTTCTGGCCTTTGCACCTCTGTTGCTCTGCCTGGGAAATGACCACACATGAAGGGTGGGGGGTCCTCCGAAACAGCTGCATTTGGGGAGGGAACAGCATGACAGTCTCCTTCTGGAGGGTGTCAAAAAAGTCTTTCACGTGAAAACCTGCATCCTGCAGCCCCCCGCTCCCATGTTCACACTGACTCCTGTGAGAAAATGCCCCTCTGGGCCCTTCCATCCCCTCCCCCCGTTCACACTGACACCACCATCCCCGATGTGGATCCTTGTGTCCCTTCCATCTGCTTACATCAACACGCCCCTCTCTGTGTCCGTGGGCCAGGCCTTGCCATGCACTCACCCTTGTTGTGGTTGTAGAGCTCACGCAGGGTGTTCAGACTCGCATTGAACCAGGCTTGCCAGCGCCGTGCACGCCAAGTCTGCTCATCCCAGTGCTGTGGGTCCACATTACGCGCCATCCACGCTGTGTGGGGCTCCACCCTCCGCTTCTCGCTGGTGTAGTCCACGAAGAGCTGATCATCCACATAGCCGACAGCGCTGTACCAGGGGAGCCCTGGGCCAGGCTCCGACACCACTGTGTTGTATATGCGCGTGGAGTGCAGGCCTAAGGGAGGGGAAGATTTGGGCGGGAGGTCAGATCTGACCCAACCTTGCCACGAAGCTCCTGACAATATGAGAGAAGTAGCACCAGGCCTCAGGAATGCTCCTATGGGAGGGAGACCTGGGGAAGGGCCCACACAACAGCCTGTCCAGGAAGAAAGAGGGGTCGGGGTAAGAGGTGAAGGGGGGGCAGTCAGGGCTGGAGAGGGGCAAGGGAAGTACAGGGGGCTGGAGCGTGTGTGAGGAGTAGGGGAGCAGATGGGGAAAGTGTATTGGGGGTATGGGGGCTGAAGGGGAGTGAGAAGCAGCAAAGGGGACCCAGGAGAAAGGGCAGGGCTAGAGGGATGGGGTGAGGAGCAGGAGGGGGATGTTATGGGGGAGTGTGGAGTAGGAGAAGGACTGGGGGGCAGAAGCTGAAGCTGGAGGGGTTGGGGGGCAGGGGGAAGTATCCAAGCTGCAGGTGGGAGCCAGGGCCCCGGCTGTTTACACAATTTACTATAATTTATTAAGAACATAAGAATGGCCATACTGAATCAGATCAAAGGTCTGCCTAGCCCAGCATCCTGCCTTCCAACAGTGGTCAGTGCCAGGTGCTTCAGAGGGAATGAACATCAAATGAACACCCTGTCACCCATTCCCAGCCTCTGGCAAACACAGATTAGGGACACCATCCCTGCCCATCCTGGCTAAGAGCTCGCAGCTCCTGGCCATTGCGGTCTGCAGTCACGGAGATTTGCTGGAAGTCATGAATTCCATGACTTCTGTAGCCTCTGTGAAAAAAACATAGCTTTAGTCATGATTTTATATACCTTTATCATATCCCCCCATTAGTTGTCTCTTTTCTAAGCTGAAAAGTTAGTTTTATTAACCTCTCCCCATACGGCAGCCGTTCCTTACCCCTAATCATTTTTGTTGCCCTTTTCTGAACCATTTCCAATTCCAATACATCTTTTTTGAGATGCAGCTGCATAGGGAGACTTTGGCAAACCAGTAAAGTGCCTGAAACCACTATGGCTTATTGCTAAAAGCAGCCAAGTCAATAGGCTGTAAATTAGCCAAGTCAGCAGGCTTAGCTTAACCAAGGAGGAGGGGAGGGGGTTTTTTGGGTGCCACAGAGAGGGCAGCTTCCTGATAAGAGTTGTGTTCAAGTTGCTGATACATGCAACTTAGAAGAGCAGGATGTGCCCCAGGAATGGGCCTCAAGGCTGCAAATCTGGAAAAACCCACACCTGGTTAATCGATAATCAGAAGGAGCCTCTTGCTTGCCATTGGAACTGCTTGCTTAAAAAGTTTTCTTTAAGGGACATGTCATTCTATTACTAATGTATAAATAAGGGGGAAAAGTTTGAGGTGGTGGGACTCTTCAGGACTGGACTCTCCCTCTGGATGCATCTTGTGTTCCCCACTAACAGATGGGCTGCCGCTATGCCACTCAAGAGCCACACTCAGCTTCGGTAATTATCCAGGGTTGGGGGTGTTTTACTAACCTGTTACAGATGTGTGTAAGTGCTTGAGACTAAGTAACGTTTAGCTTTAAGCGAAAGCACTCTTGTGTTGTCCTGTTTGTACCAGCCATCTATTAGTTGGACGGCTGTGTCTCCCGTGATTTATTTCCTGACACCACCTCGCACAGAGTAAAAGTTACCAAGAGCTTTGGGTTGAAAGAACCCCGGGTAACAGGGCAACCACATCTGCATGCAGTATTCAAGGTGTGGGCGTACCATGGATTTATAGATAGGCAATATGATATTTTCTGTCTTATTATCTATCCCTTTCCTAATGATTCCCAACATTCTGTTCACTTTTTTGACTGCCGCTGCACGTTGAGTGGATGTTTTCAGAGAACTATCCCCTATGACTCCGAGATCTCTTTCTTGAATGGTAACAACTAATTTAGATCTCATCATTTGATGTGTAGCTGGGACTATGTTTTCCAGTGTGTATTACTTTGCATTTATCCACACTGAATTTCATCTGCGATTTTGTTGACCAGTCACCCAGTTTTGCGAGATCCATTTGTAACTCTTTGCAGTCTGCTTTGGACTTAACTTATTAACGCTGTGGCTGCACCCTAGGCCCCTGTTGGGACCTGGCCCCCTGTTGTGCCAGTCACTGCATGGGCACTACCCCATGGAGCTCACAGACTGATCACCTGTCCCTACAGTCGGGTTCACCCCACAGATAGGATCAGGGCCAAAGCAGGGGGTGGGGAGGGGCTGCAGCCACTGAACCCGATCCCTTCACTCCAGTGAGCATCCCACTGACATCAGACACAGCTCAGGGGAGCTACACATGTCTGGGGTTTGGGACCTGGGGAATCAGGCTGATGCAGGCTGGTGGCTTGTTTGGTCCTGTCAGTTTCTCAGTGTCTCAGGGGTTATTTAGTCTCAGACCTGGCAGACTCTCAGCGGACCCTCACTCACTCACACAGCCCCTCTGGAGCCCTCACTCACCAGAGTAATTGTAAGCGGGGGAATGGTCCCGCTATTGAGGGGAACTTTCCTGGCTTCTGCACTACCCCAGTGAAGTGGGCTAGCAAAAGGATCCGAGTCCTCGCTCCCACTTCCTTTACCCAGAAGCCTCCCTGCCCTTGAGGACTCCCCTTCCACTCTCCTGTCTGGCAGAGCCCTCGTAACCCCAACAAGGCTGGGCCCAGGATTCCTGGGGGGCTTGACCCCCCAACCCTTCTGTGGTCACCTAGGACAGGGGTTAGGGTGTCCCCACTCTGGGGTACTCTCTCTGCACTGGGCACTTCTCTGACCCACTGATCATTACATACAATTTAAAGCAAATATAAGTTGTTTAATCAACAATTAATTTAAAAAAGACTAAGGAAAAATGGGAAAGGTTAAAGAAAAACACCACCCTGCTCTGTGGCAGGGAATATCACAGTGCCTCTGGAACATCAGGGAACCTCACAGTCTGTTCCTTGTAAGTCCCAGGTCTCCTTCTCAGGCCCTGGCTGTGCTGCAGGGATGCTGCAGGTTGGACACTTACTCTGGTGGTGGCCACACATCTCCGGACTTTGGGTGGTGGGACCCTTCTTCCCAGCATCAGCCCCCTGTCGGGTTAAGATCCCCCTCCCCCTCTGGCCTGCAACTATCCTTGGCTGGGGGTGCCTTTCTGTGCTGGGCCCCTTTGCCCAGGGTCCCCCGTTGGCTGGCCCCAGTTGCTCACCATATGTGGTTCCAGCTCCAGCCCCAGCCCCACTGTTCTAGCTCCAGCTCCACTCTGCCTCAGCACTGATGCTGCTGCTCTGCCTCCAGCCCCCTGGGCTGCTTCTTTGGCCCCTCTGGCTCTGTGGCTGCAGCCCTGCTCCCAGCACAGGATCTGCTCTCCCTGGGCTGTGTCTCTGGCTCTGTGGCTGCAGCTCTCCCCCCAGGACAGGTCTGCTCTGGGGGCTGTTTCTGTGACTCTACTCCCAGCTCTGACCTGCTTTTCTGCCCCTCTGGCTGGCTCTGTTCCCCAGCTCAGCTTGGGCCCCTGCTCTCTCCTTTGCTCGGCCCCACTCCATCTGACCCAGGCAATTCCAGCTCACAGGGAGGACGGGACCCCGGCCTCCTGACTCCTTGATTAGCCTGCCCGCCCTGTCAATTAGGCTGACCTGGAGCATTGGCCTCTCCCCATTGCCCCTGGGGACTGTCAGTCTCAGGGTCCTGATTCCCCATCGACCCTCCCCCTTTTGGTACTGGGAGCTAGCAACGAAAATTCCCCCACTGAATGTTAGTAAGAGGACTGCTCAAATCCAGTCTCCCCAGCAGGCAGAGGGGGCCTGGAACCAGGAGTTTCCCACACCCTAGGCTGATATTCTTGTTAACTGCTGGAATTAGCCTACCTGCTTGTCACCATGGAAGGTTTTCCTCCTTTCCCCCCCCTGCTGCTGGTGATGGCTTATCTTAAGTGATCACTCTCCTTACAGTGTGTATGATAAACCCATTGTTTCATGTTCTCTGTGTGTGTGTATATAAATCTCTCCTCTGTTTTTTCCACCAAATGCATCCGATGAAGTGAGCTGTAGCTCACGAAAGCTTATGCTCTAATAAATTTGTTAGTCTCTAAGTTGCCACGGGTACTCCTTTTCTTTTTGCGAATACAGACTAACACGGCTGCTACTCTGAAACCTGTCCAAACCACTGGGCTCCTCCCACACTGTTGTGTGAGCTCATGTGTGGGTTCGATCCAGCAAGCAGCCTGAGCACACCCACTGCATCGGGCCCCCAGACGAGAGCAGAGGACACCCGTCATCTCTAGGCCCATGCATCACTCTGGGGCTCAGGCATCCAAGCGCCTAGCAGGAGGCTGCAGGGCGCAGGAACACAGATCCTGAGGGAACTGTTAATGCACAAATGTAGGTGCCAAGTGAGTTCAGGGACCTACCGGGCTCCGCAGCAGCTGAGGGGGGATTCTGTGAATCCCAGTGGTCTGATTCCAGGATTTAGGCACCTTAGCCCCTTTATGGATCTAGCCCGGGAGCAACAGGGACAGCATGGAGCAGAGTCTGATCCCGCTCCTGCCTCTCAGAGGCTGGGCTCCCTCCCTCTGAAACTGCCCTGCAGTGGCCTCTCCCCTCCCACTCGCCTGGGATCAGACCATGGTGGGACAGAGGCTTCTCTCCTGTTCCTGCTGCTTCCAGCCCCTCCCTCTCCATCTCTGCTTTTGCCCAGCCCTGCACCTAATTTCTCTGCTCTCCCCTCCAGGCTGCTGTCATCTGCCATCCACCCAGCTCCTCCCCTTGGCAGCCCTCTCTGGTCCCAACCACGGCTCTCCCTTCCAGCCTCCCACACTCCTCCTCGGTAACTTCAGCTTCTAAGGTGATGGCTTATCTGACCCTCTGCTCCCCATTTCCAGGGTCAGCTGGAAAACAAAAGGCTGAGGACTGAGGCCAGGTGACAATGTTTGCCAGGAACAAGGACAAAGGACTAAGGAGGGGGCCCCTCAGGGCTAAGTGTGGGCTTTTGGAGGGAGGAGAAGTTCTGGATTGGAACTAAAGAGAGCTCTTGGTCCTGGACAGACCCAGATGGACTTTGCTGTCACTTTCTGTTCTCTATGTTAACTAAGGATGTTCTACACTGTGCTCTAGTCACCTAATAAACTCTCCTGTTTTTACAGCACTGGCTGAGAGTCACTCCAGAGTCAGGAAGTTGGAGGGAACCTTCCCCAGGTGTCCAGTTCAGGTGCTCTCCCTGAGGGGAGCTCATGGCATGAAGCAGGGTGCTGAAGGCTCCAAAGTTCAGTTCCAGGAGGCGATGAAGCCAAGCAGCTTACCCCAGTGAGAGTGTGTGACCCTAAGGGGATTGACACACTGAACGGGTCACCCCAGGAACTGTTCCAAAGCTGTGTTAGTTAAACAAAAATTAAAAGAGACAGCGCCAAAAGTGAAATCCCTGCAAGCTGCACAGAAACTTTTTAAAGACACCATAATAGAGGCTCAATTTAAATGTATACTCAAAATTAATTAAAAAACATAGCAAGAGAACCAAATAGTGCCGCCATGACTAAACATAGAAAAAGAAGAAATGAGAGGCAAAAAGGCATCCTTTAAAAAGTGAAAGTTAAATCCTAGTGAGGAAAATAGAAAGGACCATAAACTCTGGCAAATTAAAGTGTAAAAATATAATTAAGGCGGCTAAAAAAGAATTTGAAGAACAGCTTGCCAAAGACTCCAAAAGTAATAGCAAAAAAAAAATTTTTTTAGTACATCAGAAGCAGGAAGCCAGCTAATCAACCAGTGGGGCCACTGGACGATCGAGATGCTAAAGGAGCACTCAATGACGATAAGGCCATTGCGGAGAAACTAAATGAATTCTTTCCATCAGTCGTCATGGCTGAGGATGAGAGAGAGATTCCCAAACTTGAGCCATTCTTTTTAGGTGACAGATCTGAGGAACTGTCCCAGATTGAGGTATCATTACAGATGGTTTTGGAACAAACTGATAAACTAAACAGCAATAAATCACCAGGACCAGATGGTATTCACCCAAGAGTTCTGAAAGAACTCAAATGTGAAATTGCAGAACTACTAACTGTAGTCTGTAACCTATCATTTAAATCAGCTTATGTACCAGATGACTGGAGAATAGCTAACATGACACCAATTTTAAAAAAGGGCTCCAGAGGTGATCACAGTAATTACAGGCCAGTAAACTTGACTTCAGTACCAGGCAAATTGGTTGAAACTACAGTAAAGAACAAAATTGTCAAACGCATAGATGAACATAATTTGTTGGGGGAAGAGTCAGCATGATTTTTGTAAGGGAAAATCATGCCTCACCAATCTACTAGAATTCATTGAGGGGGTCAACAAGCATGTGGACAAGGGGGATCCAGTGGATATAGTGTACTTGGATTTTTAGAAAGCCTTTGACAAGGTCCCTCAGCAAAGGTTCTTAAGCAAAGTAAGCTGTCATGGGATAAGAGGGAAGGTCCTCTCTCACCGACCGATAACTGCTTAAAAGATAGGAAACAAAGGGCAGAAATAAATGGCCAGTTTTCAGAATGGAGAGAGGGAAATAGTGGTGTCCGCCAGGGATCTGTAGTGGGACCAGTCCAATTCAACGTATTCATAAATGATCTGGAAAAAGAGGTAAACAGTGAGGTGGCAAAATTTTCAGATGATACAAAACTACGCAAGAAAGTTAAGTCCAAGGCAGACTGTGAAGAGCAACAAAAGGATCTCTCAAAACTGGGTGACTGGACAACAAAATGGCAGATCAAATTCAATGTTGAGAATTGCAAAGTAATGCACATTGGAAAATATAATCCCAACTATACATATGAAATGATAGGGTCTAAATTACCTGTTACCACTCAAGAAAGATCTTGGGAGTTATTGTGGATAGTTCTCTGAAAACATCCACTCAATGTGCAGCAACAGTCAGAAAACCAAATCATTAAGAAAGGGATAGATAAGAGGATGGAAAATATCATATTGCTTCTATATAAATCCACGGGATGCCCTCATCTTGAATACTGCATGCAGATGTGGTGACCCCATCTCAAAAAAGATATATTGGAATTGGAAAAGGGCAACAAAACTAACAAGGGGCATGGAACAGCTTCTGTATGAGGAGAGATTAATAAGACTGGAACTTTTCAGCTTGGAAAAGAGATCACTAAGGGAGGATATGACAGAGGTCTATAAAATCATGATTGGCGTGGAGAAAGTAAATAAGGAGTAAATAACACTTAGTTCTCATAACATAGGAACTACGGGTCATCAAATGAAATTAATAGGCATTAGATTTAAAACAAACAAAAGGAAGTATTTCTTCACACAACGCACAGTTAACCTGTGGAACTCTTTGGCAGAAGATGTCGTGAAGGCAAAGGGTTTAAACAGGGTTTAAAGGGTTGAAAAGAGAACTAGATAAATTCATGGAGGATAGGTCCATTGATGGCTATTAGCCAGGATGGGCAGAAATGGTGTCCCTATGGGCGACAGGGGATGGATCATTTGATGATTACATGCTCTGTTCATTCTCTCTGGGGCACCTGGCATTGGCTACCGTCGGAAGACAGGATACTGGGCTAGACTGACCTTTGGTTTGACCCAGTGTGGCTGTTCTTATGTTTGACAGCACCGGTCATGTGGATCCATGACAATGAAACATGACAGTCCTCCTCCCCTCTCCTTCCCTTCCTTCAATTCCTACCTCCCTCTCCCTCGCAGATGCAGGCATTTTTCATCTGCTCTCCTCCTAACCCCTCCACTCACCACACAGACCCCATCCCATCTCCTGATCTCCCTCACACCCACTCTCCTCCCTTCCTTACTCTTCTCTTTAACCTCTCACTCTCCTCTGGCTCTTTCCCCCTCACAATAGGAACACACTTCAGCATCTTCCATCGTAAAGATCCTTGACTCTGTTTGCCTCTCCAGCTACAGCCCCTTCTCCCTTTCATCTCTCAGCTCACTGAATGTGCCTCTGCAATCACTGTCTGGAGTTCCTGTCCTCCATTCCCTCCTAGACCCTCCCTACCCTGGATTCCACCCCTTGCACTCCAGGGAAATCGCTCCTGCCAAAGTCTCTAATGACTCTTCCTAGCTAAGACTCAAAATCAGTGCTCCAACCTCACCCTCTTTGGCTTGTCAACTGCCTCTGACACCATTCACCACACTCCTCTTGATATCTTGTTCCCCTTGGCTTCTTTATCTCTGTCTTCTCCTGGGTCTCCTCTGACCTCTCCAATCACTCCTTCACCATGTCAGTCAGAGGATCTTCCTCATCCCCCCCCTCCAGCTTTCTAGGGGGTTCTGTTCCCCCAGGGCTCTGTCCTTGGTCCCCTTCTCTTCTCCCTCTATATCTTATCTCTGGGCAAAGTCATCTGCAAACACAAATTCAACTACCATCTCCATGCTGATGACACAGATCTACCTATACACTCCAGATCCATCTCTTTCTGCCCAAACTACAATCTAGGCCTCTCTCTCTGACATCTAGATATTCATAGAATATCAGGGTGGGAAGGGACCTCAGGAGGTATCTAGTCCAACCCCCTGCTCAAAGCAGGACCAATCCCCAATTTTTGCCCTGGATCCCTAAATGGCCCCCTCAAGGATTGAACTCACAACCCTGTGTTTAGCAGGCCAATGCTCAAGCCACTGAGCTATCCCCTTGTGGCTGTCTCGTTATCAGCTCAAGCTCAATGTGGTTAAAACAGAATTCCCAATCTCCCCCCAAGACCTCCCTTCTACCTCCTTTGTCAGTCACTGTGGACAACGCCACCATCCCGCCTGCCACTCAGGACTGTAACCTGGGTGTCGTCTTTGACTTGGAGCTCTCTCTAGGTCCTCACTTCCAGGTTATGTTTAAATCTTGCTGACTCTTTCTGCAGAGCATCTCTAAGACACTGCCTTTCCTATCCACCCCCACAGCTAAAGCTCTCGCCCCGGCTCTCAGCATCTCGTGTCTCGACTGCTACAGCATCCTTTTCTCTGGCCTTGACAAATGCAGACTTAGCCCACTCAGATCCCTTCAGAAGATGCTGAAAAGATCATTTCCTAGTTCGTTGATCTGACCATGTCACTTCTCTGTTTGCCACCCTCCACTGGCTCCTCCTTCTCATCAAATAGAAGCTGCCTATTTTCAGCTGTGAGGCCCTTTGCAGCCTATCCCCACCCGACCTGTCATCTCTCATTTGCTACCAAAATGTCGGCTCTCAACGCCACATGATCCCTGCCTCCATCACCCACTTATTAAACTTTCACACAAGCCCCTTTGTGCTATGTCCCATGCTACCCCTCATGCCTCAGAGGAGCTCCTGGTAAATGTCTGCAAAACTAGCTCATTATCCTCCACACCCACCTCAACACTCTCCTTGGGCAGGATGCTTAAAAACCTGGATAACCATTAGACCACTGGTGCTCTGAAACCACAGCCTGTGACTCTGGCCAGTGCGGTCTCCTCATAATCCCCCATCTGCCTTATACTCCGATGGAACCATATTTTGTTTTGTATCTATACAGCACCTGGCAAGGCAGGGTCCAGGACTTGGGTGTCGCCATAAAACAATAATAAATAATGCTGAGGACAAGGATAGCAGGGAGCTTTACTTTTTAATTTGGCTTGCTTTTCCCACTAGAAATGCCCATCTTGCTGGTCCTGTTTTTCGTGAAAGACTCGACAATGAGCTGGAGAACTTGAGGGGCGGGCATGTAACCCGAGAACATGAGGGGAAGGAATTATTATTTCATGTCATGGTAGAACAGTCCAATTTTAACCATGCTGGGGCTGTGCAGACAGAGCAAGGGACAGTCCCTGCCCCGAACACATTACACTCATCGTAATGGTCAGTTCTGGTTGGACACATTCCTGAAGGTTTCATCACGGGACACTATCTTTAATTGCAGATTAACCTTTAATTCCTGGAGACACCAGGACAATCCTGGAGGGTTGGCAACCCTACGCCGAGGCCAGCTCAACACAGTTTTTCTTCTGCTTTAACTACTGAATTTGGTTGTTTGTTTCTTTTCACCCAAATAGTTAAAGCAGTTCCATACCAAAAGAGTTTTAGTTCATCAAAATAATTAAAATCCCTACGGCAAATGCAGTGCTATCGGTACAGCCATGCTTTACAATAGTAAATGCAGAGGAATAATCTGTATCCGTATAACCAGTGCTTACATTCAGCAGGAGCGGAGCTCCGGTAAATATTTTCAAACCTTGACTCCAGCCTGATGCTGTTTAATGTGGGAGAGGCCTGGGGGGCTCCGGGAAATACTCCTATGACAATTTAAGCCTTGAGTACAACTGTGTCCACACTAAGGCTATGTCTACACTGCACTTTTGTCAGTAAAACGTTTGTTGCTCAGGGTGTGGGGAAAAAAAAAACCAAAAACCACACCCCAACCAACAAAAGTTTTACCGATGAAAAGCACTGGTATGGACAGCGCTTTGTAGGAGGGAGACGCTCTCTCAACAACAAAGCTACTGCCCCTCATTGGGGGTGGTTTTATTTTGTCAGCGGGAGAGCTCTTTCCTGCCAACAAAGAGTGGCTACACCTAGGGCTTGGCTACACTTGCGAGTTAGAGCGCTTTAAAGCTGCCACGGGCGCACTAACTCCTAATGTGTCCACACTGGCAAGGCAGGTAGAGTGCCAGGACTCTGCAGCTAGAGCTCTCCTGGTAATCCACCTCCAAGAGAAGCATAACGCTTGCTGCACCCTGGTTGAAAAGCCCAGACATCAGTGTGAATGAGGTGCTGCATTACTGTACTGTGATTTGCCTCCAGAAATGTCCCATAAACCCCTGAAGTCAAGTGGAAAGGAGTACTTGTGGCACCTTAGAGACTAACAAATTTATTAGAGCATAAGCTTTCGTGAGCTACAGCTCACTTCATCGGATGCATCCGATGAAGTGAGCTGTAGCTCACGAAAGCTTATGCTCTAATAAATTTGTTAGTCTCTAAGGTGCCACAAGTACTCCTTTTCTTTTTGAGAATACAGACTAACACGGCTGCTACTCTGAAACCTGTGAAGTCAAGTGGTCTCTCTTGTCATTGTTTTAAATCAGCTGCAGGCATGTGGATATCCCCTTTCAAGGCTCCCTTTCTCGACAGCCAGCTGCTTATCTGCCCCGGACAAAGCAACCATTACTGTGGAATGCTGCTGTTGTGAGTGGGTGAGAGAGAGGTGGGGGGGGGGGGTGATCTGCTTCTGTCTGAACTTACTGACATGCTCTCAGCCCCCCAAAACACCTACACACCACACACTTCCTGTCACCCCACCACCACTCCCCCATTTGAAAAGCACGTTGCAGCCACTTGCACATTGGGATAGCTACCACAATGCACTGCTCTTTGTGGCACTACAAGAGCTGCGAATGTGGCCACACCAGTGCAAACACACGGCAGTGTTTCCCCTGCTGCACTCTCCAAGGGCAGGTTTAACTCCCAGCGCTCTACATCTGCAAGCGTAGCCAGGCCCTGAGTGCCCTACGCAGCACAGCTGTGCCGCTGTAAGGATAGCACTGCAGACACAGCCTAAGTGGCTGAACTGGTTTAGCTATGCTGGTTTCCAATGGTGTAAAAATGGTATAAACACTGCTTGTAAACCAGCCCTAAAAAGTTTATTCCAACTGTTTAAACTTCATTGTTAACATCTTGGCCTTCTCTACCCACAAATTCACACCAGTTTAAGTTAAGGTGCGAGTTAAACCCATTTAGTTAAACCAGTGAAAAAGGCTCTGTGGACACTCCTTTTCCAGTTTAAGGGCTTGTCTACACTGGCAATTCACAGCACTCTAACTTGCTGGCTCAAGGATGTGAAAAATCACACACAAACCCCGGAGCGCAGCAAGTTAGAGCACTGTAAAGCGCCACTGTAGACAGGCTCCCAGCGCTCGGAGCTATTCCCCTTGTCAACCTGGTTTACCAGGAGCGCTAGGAGAGCTCTCTCCACAGCGCTCGTGGGTGACCACACTGTCAGATCAAAGTGCAGCTGCGGGACTGCTCCCAAGACAGCACTTCGACTAAGTCTACACTAGACAGCTCAAAGAATGACTTTTTTTCTGTTTACCTTAAGTCAGTTAGCCCTTGTCCAGACGGAGAGTTGCACCAGCATAACTAAACATAACTGATTCAGTTAAACTGGTACAAAGCCCCACGTGGACACTCATTCTGATGTAATAAAAGCTTTTTTCAGTTCAGGTTCAGTTGCTGGGAATCAGTTTAAGCTAAACTAAAAAAGACCATGGTAATGCCAAAATAAGAGGATCCACAAAGAGGTTTGCACTGATTTATCTACACTAGTTTAATTAAACCAGAGCAAGTTTGAAGGGTAGAAAAGGCCCTACCTAACCAAACACCTGTTGATCAGAAGAAAGAAAAGCTGTCCTTGGTAAATATTGTACACCCCGTGGCTCTTCATTTGAGGACTCAGAATTCCTACCCCAGGTCTCTGCTGCTCCAAGCAGACCTCCAGCAAAACAGGGCAGGTGATACTTAGAATAAAACAAGGAGCGTTTTTTTTCGGGTCTTTGCTATCCCTTAGGAAGCAACAGAAATGGACACCCTATTTCCCCCTTGTCAGGGCACCTGTTATGTAATGGGAACAGAGGATTTTTCTTTCAACTAAGGCCCAGCCAGGCATCCATGGGAGCTGGTGCTGGATGTAACACATTAAAAAAGCCAAACCAGCCAGTGACAATGTGAGCTTGGCCCAGACCCTCTCTGATCCTCATCAACGTCCTCCTCTGCCCACGGACACACACCCAGCCCTGCAGGCTCCAGGCCAAAGCTCTGCACCACTGGAGTTAAACCAGTTGTGGGGTGACCTCCTGACATGACAGCCTCCTGTCTTGTTGTTTCAGGGATAACCCGATACATACAACCCCCACTTCTCTGCTTTCGTTCCTGGCTCCTAACATGACTCGACCCTGTAGGGCCAGGCTGCTCTGGGGTCTAACCCTGTTTAGGTCAAACCAAGCCTGTTACTGAGGTGACACAAGGGCACCAATGCACCTTAAACCACTTCAAACATACCCTAACCCCACCCCGCAGCCTCACCCAACTCAATACGGGCTGCTGAGCTCCCCAGGGTCTGAGCTGCTGCCTCATGGGAAACAAGATTCAAATCCATGCCTGGAAAAGCAGGATGTGACTTCCCCTCTCCTGACCCCACCCTATTGGGATCCGGAAACTTTTTATCAAGCAGTTACAGGAGATCCTAACAGCACATATGCAGCAGCTGTTTTCTGCTCTGCAAAGGGAACTCATGCCCAAACTAAGACCCGATTAATTCACATTTCCAGGGGCTCCAAACTCTCAACCCGCCCTGAGGTGCCAAGACATAGCAAGAGATAGAGGGGGGTTAACATCTACTCCTTAGGATGACATTATCTACAGCCAAGCTCTATGATATAAATGCATTTGCTCCAACCCCTCAGACAGAGACAAAACACCTACAAGATCTCTATCATGCATTCTTACAACTACAATACCCACATGCTGAAGTGAAGAAACAGATTGACAGAGCCAGAAGAGTACCCAGAAGTCACCTCCTACAGGACAGGCCCAACAAAGAAAACAACAGAACGCCACTAGCCATCACCTTCAGCCCCCAACTAAAACCTCTCCAACGCATCATCAAGAACCTACAACCTATCCTGAAGGACGAGCCATCGCTCTCTCAGATCTTGGGAGACAGGCCAGTCCTTGCTTACAGACAGCCCCCCAATCTGAAACAAATACTCACCAGCAACCACACACCACACAACAGAACCACTAACCCAGGAACCTATCCTTGCAACAAAGCCTGTTGCCAACTCTGTCCACATATCTATTCAGGGGACACCATCATAGGGCCTAATCACATCAGCCACACTATCAGAGGCTCGTTCACCTGCGCATCTACCAATGTGATATATGCCATCATGTGCCAGCAATGCCCCTCTGCCATGTACATTGGCCAAACTGGACAGTCTCTACGTAAAAGAATAAATGGACACAAATCAGACGTCAAGAATTATAACATTCAAAAACCAGTTGGAGAACACTTCAACCTCTCTGGTCACTCGATCACAGACCTAAGAGTGGCTATCCTTCAACAAAAAAGCTTCAAAACCAGACTCCAACGAGAGACTGCTGAATTGGAATTAATTTGCAAACTGGATACAATTAACTTAGGCTTGAATAGAGACTGGGAATGGATGAGTCATTACACAAAGTAAAACTATTTCCCCCTGGTATTTCTCCCCCCCACCCCACCCCCCACTGTTCCTCTGATATTCTTGTTAACTGCTGGAATTAGCCTACCTTGCTTGTCACCATGAAAGGTTTTCCTCCTTTCCCCCCCCTGCTGCTGGTGATGGCTTATCTTAAGTGATCACTCTCCTTACAGTGTGTATGATAAACCCATTGTTTCATGTTCTCTGTGTGTGTGTATATAAATCTCTCCTCTGTTTTTTCCACCAAATGCATCCGATGAAGTGAGCTGTAGCTCACGAAAGCTTATGCTCTAATAAATGTGTTAGTCTCTAAGGTGCCACAAGTACTCCTTTTCTTTTTATTAATTTTTAGGGACCTTGTGGATTCCCACCTTCTGCACTTGAAGTGTCAGAGTGGGGAATCAGCCTTGACAGCATCCCAGATGGGGAAGTTTTCCATTAGCCTGGCTCCCCAGACCAGGAGAGACCGGCCCAGGGCAGTATCCAAAGCCCAGTGATATGAACACCCACAAAAAGAAAAGGAGTACTTGTGGCATCTTAGAGACTAACAAATTTATTTGAGCATAAGCTTTCGGAAGCTACAGCTCACTTCATTGGATGCATGCAGTAGATCCCATGAAGTGGGCTGTAACTCACAAAAGCTTATGCTCAAATAAATTTGTTAGTCTCTAAGGTGCCACAAGTACTCCTTTTCTTTTTGTGGATACAGATTAACAGGGCTGCTACTCTGAAACCTGTCTAAGGCCCACAGTGAGTGCACTGCAGCAAGGGGCAAACTTCACAGGCCCTAGAGCTTTGGTACCTCCTCTCCCCGCAAGAGGAGGAGACTAACCAAAAATAGTTCCCAGAAATGATGTAAACAGCTGAGTGACTTGCAAGAGCAGAGAAAATAAAGCAGTTAGGTCATCGTCTGCCTGTGCGTAGATCAGGGGGCTGGAGCCAGGACTCCTGGGTTCTTTCCCTTGCTCCGGGAGAGAAGTGGGGTCTAGTGGGTAGATCGGGGGCTGGAGCCAGGACTCCTGGGTTCTCTCCCTATATTTGCGGCTTCCATGGCAAGTCACTGGCCTCTCTTGGGGCCTCTCTCCCCGGCCGCAGACGGCTAATGTGCTTCCACTACAGATATGACCCATTGCCATTGCTGACTGTGGGTGTGACTAGACTGGTGCTGACACAAGTTAGTCAAGGACAAGCCATACTCAGGAGTTTCAGGCACTGGGGTTAAACCCAGCGTGAAGAACGGTCTGGGAGCCATTAAAGGTCAGAGAGATCCAAGAAGCCTTTTTCCTTCATTTCACCCTGGTCTATCTGGGGGGCTAATTTACTCCCTCCACTAACCCTGAGCCTGATCTCTGCACATAGGAATCGTGTCTGAAACCCCCACCCTGCCTGGAAACGCTGGCAATGACCCAGCCTGGGCAGAGCCTGGCACCGGGGATTCCCTGCAGCCTGGGAGCCTCACAGGGCTGCGACGGGCTTGTCAGCGTGTGCAGCACCTATGGGTGCTGGTCCTAGCGGTGCCGCACCCCCTGGCTCGGGGCGGTTGGTGTTAGATGCCGGGGTCACAGTTCGGGTCGGGGCTCTCAGCCCCCCACTGCACATTGTCCCCACGGCCCCCAGGCAGCGCCTGGCACAAGGGGGCCAGGACCCCCCCGGTCACTATAGCAACGTCACTGTTGGTGTCAGTGACCGCTCAGTGCCGGCAGGAGAGCGCGGGCGGGGACGGGGGTGTCTCCCGACACCTCTGAACGCAGAGCCCAGAACTGCCCCCCCCGGCACCTCCCGGCCTGGCTGCCCCCCAGCTCCCCGTACCCCCCCCGGCCCGGCTGCCGCCCCCCGACACCCAGCTCGCCGTACCCCCCCCGGCCCTCTGCCGCCCCCCGACACCCAGCTCCCCCCCCCCGGCTTCCCCCCCCCGACCCCCAGGTCCCCGTACCCCCCCCGGCCCGGCTGCCACCCCCCGACACCCAGCTCCCCGTACCCCCCCCCGCCCGGCTTCCCCCCCCCCGACACCCAGCTCCCCGTACCCCCCCCGGCCCAGCTGCCGCCCCCCCGACACCCAGCTCCCCCCCGCCCGGCTTCCCCCCCCCGACACCCAGTTCCCCGTACCCCCCCCGCCCGCTTCCCCCCCCACACCCAGCTCCCCGTACCCCCCCCGGCCCAGCTGCCCCCCCGACACCCAGCTCCCCCCCCCCGCACCGCCCGGCCTGGCCGCCCCCCCCCCGACACCCAGCTCCCCGTACCCCCCCCGCCCGGCTTCCCCCCCCGACACCCAGCTCCCGTACCCCCCCCCCCCCCCCCACACCGCCCCCCCCCGCCCGGCTGCCCCCCCCGACACCCAGCTCCCCGTACCCCCCCCGCCCGGCTTCCCCCCCCGACACCCAGCTCGCCGTACCCCCCCCGGCCCGGCTGCCCCCCCCGACACCCAGCTCCCCGTACCCCCCCCGCCCGGCTGCCCCCCCCCGACACCCAGCTCCCCGTACGCCCCCCGCCCGGCTTCCCCCCCGACACCCAGCTCCCCGTACCCCCCGCCCGGCTTCCCCCCCCGACACCCAGCTCCCCGTACCCCCCCCCCGGCTGCCCCCCCCCGACACCCAGCTCCCCGTACGCCCCCCCCCTTCCCCCCCCGACACCCAGCTCCCCGTACCCCCCCGCCCGGCTTCCCCCCCCGACACCCAGCTCCCCGTACCCCCCCGCCCGGCTTCCCCCCCCGACACCCAGCTCCCCGTACCCCCCCGCCCGGCTTCCCCCCCCGACACCCAGCTCCCCGTACCCCCCCGCCCGCTTCCCCCCCCGACACCCAGCTCCCCGTACCCCCCCCGCCCGCTTCCCCCCCGACCCCAGCTCCCCGTACCCCCCCCGCCCGGCTTCCCCCCCACACCCAGCTCCCCGTACCCCCCCCCCCGGCGCCCCCCCCCCGACACCCAGCTCCCCGTACGCCCCCCGCCCGGCTTCCCCCCCCCGACACCCAGCTCCCCGTACCCCCCCGCCCGGCTTCCCCCCCCGACACCCAGCACCCCGTACCCCCCCGCCCGGCTGCCCCCCCCGACACCCAGCTCCACGTACCCCCCCCCCCGCTTCCCCCCCCGACACCCAGCTCACCGTACCCCCCCGGCCCGGCTGCCCCCCCCGACACCCAGCTCCCCGTACCCCCCCCCGCCCGGCTGCCCCCCCCGACACCCAGCTCCCCGTACCCCCCCCCCGGCTGCCCCCCCCGACACCCAGCTCCCCGTACCCCCCCCCCGCCCGGCTGCCCCCCCCCGACACCCAGCTCCCCGTACCCCCCCCGCCCGGCTTCCCCCCCCCGACACCCAGCTCCCCGTACCCCCCCGCCCGGCTTCCCCCCCCCGACACCCAGCTCCCCGTACCCCCCCCGCCCGGCTTCCCCCCCCGACACCCAGCTCCCCGTACCCCCCCCGGCCCGGCTGCCCCCCCCGACACCCAGCTCCCCGTACCCCCCCCGCCCGGCTGCCCCCCCCCCCGACACCCAGCTCCCCGTACGCCCCCCGCCCGGCTTCCCCCCCCGACACCCAGCTCCCCGTACCCCCCCCGCCCGGCTTCCCCCCCCGACACCCAGCACCCCGTACCCCCCCGCCCGGCTGCCCCCCCCCGACACCCAGCTCCCCGTACCCCCCCCGCCCGGCTTCCCCCCCCCGACACCCAGCTCACCGTACCCCCCCGGCCCGGCTGCCCCCCCCGACACCCAGCTCCCCGTACCCCCCCCCCGCCCGGCTGCCCCCCCCCCCGACACCCAGCTCCCCGTACGCCCCCCGCCCGGCTGCCCCCCCCCCGACACCCACCTCCCCCCCCGCAGCGCCCGGCCGGCCCGGGGGTCTCCCCCCGACACTCACGGGAGCAGCCCCCGTGCAGAGCCGCAGCCCCCAGCAGCAGCAGGCGCAGCGCCAGGGCCATCGCCAGCAGCGCCGCAGGGCTCGGCCCCGCGGCAGGGATTGGCTGGAGGGAGGGAACATCCCGCCAATAGCGACGCACAGGCCCGCTCTCCGTCACCGGTCGCTGGGCAGAACGCGGCGGGGCAGGACAGTCTGAGCGGGGGCGCGGCCGGGGCTGCAGCGCCTGGGGCAGCGATTCGCTCCGCCCGGCCCGGCCCGGCCCCGCCTTCACGGAGCCCGCGGGTCCCTGTGCGCTGAGGCTGCCGGTCCCCGCCCGGGGCTGGAGCTGGGGCGGTCGGCGTGAGGGGGGGTCACAGCTCGGGCCGGGCCGGGCGCTCCCAGCCCCCCATTGTCCCCGCCGCCCCCGCCACCGTGAGCTCCTCTCGTCCGACCCCCGCAGCCCCCGGCCGAAGACTCCCCCGCGGCGCCTTCCGGGGCCGGACCCGGGACTTGAACCCCTGTGTGGATGGAATGAATTAAACCCTCCGCCGCGCTCCCTGGGCGGGCAGTGACCCCAGTAACCCCGGCCCCGCCACAGCGCCCCTGCCCCGTCTGCGGCCGGGGAGAGAGCCCCAAGAGAGGCCAGTGACTTGCCATGGAAGCCGCAAATATAGGGAGAGAACCCCCCGATCTACCCACTAGAGCCCACTTCTCTCCCGGAGCAAGGCAGAGAACCCAGGAGTCCTGGCTCCAGCCCCCGATCTACCCACTAGAGCCCACTTCTCTCCCGGAGCAAGGCAGAGAACCCAGGAGTCCTGGCTCCAGCCCCCGATCTACCCACTAGAGCCCACTTCTCTCCCGGAGCAAGGCAGAGAACCCAGGAGTCCTGGCTCCAGCCCCCGATCTACCCACTAGACCCCACTTCTCTCCCGGAGCAAGGGAGAGAACCCAGGAGTCCTGGCTCCAGCCCCCGATCTACCCACTAGACCCCACTTCTCTCCCGGAGCAAGGCAGAGAACCCAGGAGTCCTGGCTCCAGCCCCCGATCTACCCACTAGACCCCACTTCTCTCCCGGAGCAAGGCAGAGAACCCAGGAGTCCTGGCTCCAGCCCCCGATCTACCCACTAGAGCCCACTTCTCTCCCGGAGCAAGGCAGAGAACCCAGGAGTCCTGGCTCCAGCCCCCGATCTACCCACTAGAGCCCACTTCTCTCCCGGAGCAAGGCAGAGAACCCAGGAGTCCTGGCTCCAGCCCCCTGATCTACGCACAGGCAGACGATGACCTAACCGCTTTATTTTCTTTGCTCTTGCAAGTCACTCAGCTGTTTACATCATTTCTGGGAACTATTTTTGGTTAGTCTCCTCCTCTTGCGGGGAGAGGAGGTACCAAAGCTCTAGGGCCTGTGAAGTTTGCCCCTTGCTGCAGTGCACTCACTGTGGGCCTTAGACAGGTTTCAGAGTAGCAGCCCTGTTAATCTGTATCCACAAAAAGAAAAGGAGTACTTGTGGCACCTTAGAGACTAACAAATTTATTTGAGCATAAGCTTTTGTGAGTTACAGCTCACTTCATGGGATCTACTGCATACATCCAATGAAGTGAGCTGTAGCTTCCGAAAGCTTATGCTCAAATAAATTTGTTAGTCTCTAAGATGCCACAAGTACTCCTTTTCTTTTTGTGGGTGTTCATATCACTGGGCTTTGGATACTGCCCTGGGCCGGTCTCTCCTGGTCTGGGGAGCCAGGCTAATGGAAAACTTCCCCATCTGGGATGCTGTCAAGGCTGATTCCCCACTCTGACACTTCAAGTGCAGAAGGTGGGAATCCACAAGGTCCCTAAAAATTAATAAAAAGAAAAGGAGTACTTGTGGCACCTTAGAGACTAACACATTTATTAGAGCATAAGCTTTCGTGAGCTACAGCTCCCTTCATCGGATGCATTTGGTGGAAAAAACAGAGGAGAGATTTATATACACACACACAGAGAACATGAAACAATGGGTTTATCATACACACTGTAAGGAGAGTGATCACTTAAGATAAGCCATCACCAACAGCAGGGGGGGGAAGGAGGAAAACCTTCCATGGTGACAAGCAAGGTAGGCTAATTCCAGCAGTTAACAAGAATATCAGAGGAACAGTGGGGGGTGGGGTGGGGGGGAGAAATACCATGGGGAAATAGTTTTACTTTGTGTATTGACTCATCCATTCCCAGTCTCTATTCAAGCCTAAGTTAATTGTATCCAGTTTGCAAATTAATTCCAATTCAGCAGTCTCTCGTTGGAGTCTGGTTTTGAAGCTTTTTTGTTGAAGGATAGCCACTCTTAGGTCTGTGATCGAGTGACCAGAGAGATTGAAGTGTTCTCCAACTGGTTTTTGAATGTTATAATTCTTGACGTCTGATTTGTGTCCATTCATTCTTTTACGTAGAGACTGTCCAGTTTGGCCAATGTACATGGCAGAGGGGCATTGCTGGCACATGATGGCATATATCACATTGGTAGATGCGCAGGTGAACGAGCCTCTGATAGTGTGGCTGATGTGATTAGGCCCTATGATGGTATCCCCTGAATAAAGTGATCACTCTCCTTACAGTGTGTATGATAAACCCATTGTTTCATGTTCTCTGTGTGTGTGTATATAAATCTCTCCTCTGTTTTTTCCACCAAATGCATCCGATGAAGTGAGCTGTAGCTCACGAAAGCTTATGCTCTAATAAATTTGTTAGTCTCTAAGGTGCCACAAGTACTCCTTTTCTTTTTGCGAATACAGACTAACACGGCTGCTACTCTGAAACATGGGGAAATAGTTTTACTTTGTGTAATGACTCATCCATTCCCAGTCTCTGTTCAAGCCTAAGTTAATTGTATCCAGTGGAGACTGGGAATGGATGAGTCATTACACAAAGTAAAACTATTTCCCCATGTTTCAGAGTAGCAGCCGTGTTAGTCTGTATTCGCAAAAAGAAAAGGAGTACTTGTGGCACCTTAGAGACTAACAAATTTATTAGAGCATAAACTTTCGTGAGCTACAGTCCCCCCCCACCCCACCCCTCCCTGTTCCTCCGATATTCTTGTTAACTGCTGGAATTAGCCTACCTTGCTTATCACCATGAAAGGTTTTCCTCCTTTCCCCCCCTCTGCTGCTGGTGATGGCTTATCTTAAGTGATCACTCTCCTTACAGTGTGTATGATAAACCTATTGTTTCATGTTCTCTGTGTGTGTATATAAATCTCTCCTCTGTTTTTTCCACCAAATGCATCCGATGAAGTGAGCTGTAGCTCACGAAAGCTTATGCTCTATTAAATTTGTTAGTCTCTAATGTGCCACAAGTACTGCTTTTCTTTCTGGAAATATAAGAAGCAAAAAGATGTTTTGTCCCCCGTTTCCTGAGGAAACCCCTGGCCGTGCCTGGGGTGTTTAGGAAAATGTGGATCCTGGTTACGATTGCAAAGCAGCAGCTCTGTCAAAGACTGAGACCTGGGGAGAAACGCCAGGCAGCTGGAAGCGAAGGGCAGTGGGGAATGGCCAGGCACAGGATGGCCTCGGTCTGTGGCATTTGTAGCTACTGATTCCAGGGAGACAATTCCCAGAATGGCCAGAGCAGGGCTGAGCCCTGACTTCATTCTGAACTGGGGGTGCTCAGCAGCTGCCAGGATTGGGCCCTAAGAATTTCCCTGTTTCCCAGCCTGGTTACTATGAGCCGACGCAAAGGGACAGGGACTCAGAGCTGTGTCCCTTAGATACTCACCGCTCGTTTCAGTGAAGATGAGGATTGGCTGGTCTCTGGGGGTTTAATGATCATTAAAACTCCAATAGATCTTAGTCATTTGTATGTTAAAATGACTGAGAAACCTTCACCAGCCAGTTCCCCAGAGACACCGACAACCTGAGTGTTAACAAACTTCTTTGGCAGGCTGGACCCCAAGGCACGGGAAGGTCCCACGAGCTGATCTGATGCTCCCTGAAATCAGTGGAAAGATTCGCAGCCACTTAAAAGGCCTTTGGATCTAACCCCCCCAGTGACTCCGTCAGTCGCCGCCAGCACCATTCACTGCACCCCAGTAACCGGGTTCTCTGCAGGTGAAGTGCAGGGGGGTGGGGAGGTGACACCCCCCCCCCCGGGGGCCAGGACATAGGGCTCCAGCACACCATGGCCTGTCCACCCTAAAGTCAGCCCCTCCCCCAGCCTGTGCACTGGAGAGCTGGCTGCAGCCCCTCTGCACTGCTTGGATTCCCCTTCCATGGGGCACTGGGGCTGCTTCCCCTCCAGCAGCTAGTCCAAGCTGCCCCCTCACTGCTGCGGCCTCATTGCTATTGGTAGTGTGCTGGCTTCAGCGGTGTCAGCGTGAGGACATGTACCCAAGCCAGGCCCGGGACAGCAATTGTGGGCCCCAGGGCAGAATAGACAATGGGCCCCCTACGAAGTGGATCCACCTGACATTTGGGCCGCATTGCGCCCGTGCTGCTGGCATGTTCCCTCGTACTTTTTTCATCCATGTGTGCAAGGCGTGTTCTGTGCCCCGAGAAATGTGCAGATGTGCACCCCAGTAAAACCAAAAACCTCGATGTCATATATATATTCAACAAGTTACCATAGGGCTAATTACTCCAGCCAGGACAGGTTGGGCATTTTAGCACTCATTACTCAAAGAAGTAAATTTAAGTGTAAGAGAAAAAAATTATGAAATGCGTCAACCAGTCAAAACAGTAAAATTAAAATTTCAAACCTTTGAAAGAATAAAATTACAGAGACTATATGCACATTGCAGGTAGTACCAAGAAGTAACAACAACAATAATACCAGTATGTGTTGGGAGGTGAATGTGACACAGAGACAGGACAGTGTGTTTGTGTGTGTGTGTGAGAGAGAGAGAGAGAGAGAGATAGAGTAGCAGGACAGTGTGTGGGTGAGAGAGAGAGTGTGACAGACAGGATGCATCCGATGAAGTGAGCTGTAGCTCATGAAAGCTTATGCTCAAATAAATTTGTTAGTCTCTAAGGTACCACAAGTCCTCCTTTTCTTTTTGTGAATACAGACTAACACAGCTGCTACTCTGAAACCAGACAGGACAGTGTTTGTGTGAGAGAGTGTGACTGACACAGAGAGAGAGAGGACAGTGTGTGTGTGTGTGTGTGCATGTGTGACATAGAGACAGGAAAGAGTGTGTGTGTGTGTGTGTGAGAGAGAGAGAGAGAGACTGTGAGCTGGCTGCTGGGGCAATCTCAGAAACAGTGCACTGTCTCTTTAAGAAAGGCACCCAGTCACACATACTCCATTCAGAGGAGAATGGAGCAGCTCCGCCACTGAGTTCTCCGGTGCCAGGCTGTGTCCCCTCTCCTCTGCTCTGCGGAGATGGGTCCAGGGGCAGGGGGACACCCTGATATCAGCACCCCCCAGTAGGGTGACCAGATGTCTCAACGTTATAGGGACAGTCCTGATATTTGGGGCTTTTTCTTATATAGATGCCTATTACTCCCCACCCTCTGTCCTGAAATTTCACACTTGCTCTCTGGTCCCCCCACCCCCTGCTCTGCACACCTAGCAGGAGAGGCCCAGCCAGGAGCAGCAGGACAGAGCAACCTTGTGGGGAGGGGCACCGGCTGCCTCTGCAGCTAGGAGGCATGTGACTCTCTCCTGTGAGGCAGGGTGCCCCCCCTCAGGGCCCTTTGAAATGGCCCAGGCCCCTGGGCAATTGCCCCCTTTGCCCCACCCCCCTGTCGGCAGGCCTGACCTGAGCCGGGACTCATACCTCCCTGGTGCTGTTTAGACCCTCAACTGAACTAGGGCATTCTTAATGCAAGCAGGATGCGAAGGAGCTCTCCCTTGACACCCCTAGTGTGAGCTGGGAAACAGGACTCCAGGAGCTGACCTTATTTGCATGGACACACCCACCCTGCCTCGGTGCTCAGCACAATGGGGCTGCTTTGCCTAAATGGTCACTTTTGGCTGGGGTTGGATCACAAGTCACTTTGTTATTGGGGTGCAGGGCAGAGTTGTTATCCTGGTTTTATTAGTCAAGGGCAGCAGAACCGTGCTTGGTATAGCCTGATTGAGGGACTCGCCCTCAACTGAACTGCACTCCATTTGATGACTACATAATTTTTCCTGCTACATATAATTCATACTTAGATCCTTCTCTCCAATTAGCCTTAGACCCTCTCACGACCTTAATCTGTCCCTGCTTGTGAAATGCAGAGAACCGTCTGGAGATGCTCTCAGCCCCTCACCTTTGACTAGTGCTGTCTTGATTCCCATCGCAACCAGTAGTAGCTGAAATCATCTAGGATCCTGGTTAGAGGGTTAGATCCAGGTGCAAATGCAGCTGCTCCATTGGGTAGGGAAGCGGCCAGAGCAGAGAGAGCCCCAGAGTGAGGACACCCTAGTCCCTGTTCTAAGTGACCACAAGAAGATTGGAGGTCGAGCCCCCCAGACATCCTGAGCCCAGCCTTACCAGGGTTATGAGGACTTTGCCACACACAAGAGTAGAAGGAGAGTCCTTGAGGTCAGGCAGGCCCCTGGGTAAAGGGAGTGGGAGTGAGGACTCCCATCCTATTGCTAGCCCATTCCACCGGGGTCGTGTATAAGCCAGGAAAATGTGCCACAATATCAGGACCTCTCGCCCTCTTTGCTTCTCTGCAGCTGCTCCCTCCCTCTCTTTTGTTGTCTCTGCTCCCCTTGACTGTCTCGGCACCTGGCCCCCAGGGCTTCCTTGCAGCTGAAGACTCTGTTTTCTGGGCCTGCTCCTGTGGATGGGAGCCTCTTTCCTGATCCCTAAGGACTCCACAGGAGAAAGGGGCTTCTCCAGGAAATTGCTACTGCTTCTGGGAATCTATGCTGCTCTAGACACCGTCAGGAATCTTTTGGCTCTGCATGCACAAGGCAACTGGAAAGCTGAGAGCCCATCAGGGGCTTGAATCCTGGACCCTCAGATTAAGAGCCTGATGCTCTACCAACTGAGCTAGTTGAAAGCATCTACCCTTCTCCCACAAGAGCAAGCAAGCAGGCAGGCTAAAGAGAGGCAAAAAAAAAAAGTCCCACCAACCCTTCGTCTTTTTCTCCACAGCCACTGCCTATCCGCAGGATTCTTCCTCCTCTGCCCCTAAATCTCTGCACCTCTACAGTCCGCTGCACCCCAGTCCCCCATGCTTCCTCCCCTGGAGGGGGAGTTCTGTTGGAGGAGAAGGTATTTGTATTTGGTTTTGTATTTGTATTATGTGTATGTGTAGAGGCTGGTAGGGGCAGTGTGCTGGGAGAGAAGCTGAGCCCTGGTTGGGGGCGGGGCTTCTCTGACTGGGGTCCTATAAAGAGAGGGAGGCAGCCAGCCAGGCAGCGGCACAGAAGCCAGCAAACAGAGCTGTAAACAGGGGAGTTTGAAAGGGGAGTTTGTATTGCGGGGCTCGTTGGGGGTTTATTCTTACTGCGGGTGGTGGTGTTTTGGTGTGGTTTGTGTTTCCCAGATTAACAGGATTTAGGTGGGAAGGCGATGACAGATACAGAGGCAGCAGTGGGAGTGACCCAAGTAGTGGAAGACACAATGAGGATGACGGGATGTGGAAGCTGTGGTATGTACATGATCCTGGAGGGGGGACCTGGAAAGAGTTTCGTCTGCATGAAATGTCGCCTGATAGAGCTGATGGAAGAAAAGATCCGCGGATTGGAGATGCAGGTGGAAAGTCTGGTTGAGTTTAGAAGGGGGTTCGAGCAGATTGTGAAGCAAAGACCTGAGGCAGCTGAAGGGAAAAGCTCAGACTTGCAGATGGAAGCAAGATCGAAGAACTCTGAGGGGAGATTGCTGGGTGAGGAAAGTGGTCAGTGGAAGCATGTGACTAAAAGAAGCAGGCAGAGGAAAAGACGGGCTAGTGAAGGAGAAGTAGAGCTCAAGAACAGGTTTGCAGAGTTGGAAAATGAAGAAGGGGCACAGCAGGTGGTCACTGAAGGTGGAAGGGCAAGGAAGAAGAGAAGAGTGGCTAGTTCTATAGGAAAAGGGGAAGAGTCAATGGAGACTACACCAAATATGAGCCCCAGGAGGATACAGGATGGGTTGAAGAGGATTACAAGGGAGAATAGGAATGGAAAGAACTTGCAGCCAGAGGGAACAGGGGATAGACTGGAGAATCGCACCATTACCAGGAAAAGGCAGGTCTACATGATTGGGGACTCCTTACTGAGAAGAATGGACAGGCCGGTAACCAGAGCTGATCCAGAGAATAGAAGGGTGTGCTGTCTTCCGGGTGCTAAGATACGGGAAGTGGACCTGAGGTTGAAGAGGATCCTAAAGGGAGCGGGAAAGAATCCCCTGATCATTCTTTGTGTGGGAAAAAATGATACTGGTAGATTCTCACTGGAACGTATCAAGGGACACTGTGCCAGGCTGGGGAAGACGCTTAAGGAAATCGAGGCTCAGGTGATCTTCAGTGGGATTCTTCCTGTTCCTAGAGAAGGGCAACACAGGTCTGACAAGATTATGACTATTAACAGGACTGAAGGTAAAAAGTCCATTACAATCTACATACCACACAGACTATGCTGACAGCTTGTGCCACATGCTCTCAAAGAATCTGTGGAACCACCTGATCAACATCCTCTACAGCAAACATGGAAAGATTAAGAATGAGATCTCAAAACTGGATCCTCTCATAAAAAAACAACCTTCCACATAAACTTCCTTGTGGCTGGACTTTACAAAAACTAGACAAGCCATTTACAACACACACTTTGCTTCTCTACAAAAGAAAAAGGACACTAAACTATCTAAAGTACTACATGCCACAAGGGGCCATAACAGTGGTTCCCTTAACCCACCCAGCAATATTGTTAATCTATCCAACTATACTCTTAGCCCAGCAGAAGAATCTGTCCTATCTCAGGGCCTCTCCTTCTGCCCCTCCACCCCCACGAACAAGATACAGTTCTGTGATGACCTAGAATCCTATTTTCAACATCTCTGACTCAAGGAATATTTCCAGCACACCTCTGAACAATATACTCACCCACAGAGACCTTCCTACCAACACTACAAAAAGAAGGATTCTGGGTGGACTTCTCCTGAAGGTCAAAACAACAGATTGGACTTCTAGATAGAGTGCTTCCGCTGACGTGAACGAGCTGAAGTTGTGGAAAAGCGGCATCACTTGCCCCATAACCTCAGCCATGCAGAACACAGTGCCATCCACAGCCTCAGAAACAACTCTGACATCATAATCAAAAAGGCTGACAAAGGAGGTGCTGTCGTCATCATGAATAGGTCTGAAAATGAACAAGAGGCTGCTAGGCAGCTCTCCAACACCACTTTCTACAAGTCATTACCTTCTGATCCCAGTGAGGGTTACCAAAAGAAACTACACCATTTGCTCAAGAAACTCCCTGAAAAAGCACAAGAACAAAACCGCACAGACACACCCCTGGAACCTCGACCAGGGGTATTCTATCTGCTACCCAAGATCCATAAACCTGGAAATCCTGGATGCCCCATCATCTCAGGCATTGGCACCCTGACAGCAGGATTGTCTGGCTATGTAGACTCCCTCCTCAGGCCCTATGCTACCAGCACTCCCAGCTATCTTCGAGACACCACTGACTTCCGGAGGAAACTACAATCCATCGGTGATCTTCCTGAAATCACCATCCTAGCCAGTATGGATGTAGAAGCCTCTACACCAACATTCCACACAAAGATGGACTACAAGCCGTCAGGAACAGTATCCCCAATAATGTCAGGGCAAACCTGGTGGCTGAACTTTGTGACTTTGTTCTCACCCATAACTGTTTCACATTTGGGGACAATGTATACCTTCAAATCAGCGGCACTGCTATGGGTACACGCATGGACCCACAATATGCCAACATTTTTATGGCTGACTTAGAACAACGCTTCCTCAGCTCTCGTCTCCTAATGCCCCTACTCTACTTGCGCTACATTGATGACATCTTCATCATCTGGACCCATGGAAAAGAAGCCCTTGAGAAATTCCACCATGATTTCAACAATTTCCATCTCACCATCAACCTCAGCCTCGACTAATCCACACAAGAGATCCACTTCCTGGACACTACGGTGCTAATAAGCGATGGTAACATAAACACCACCCTATCCCGGAAACCTACTGACCACTATGCCTACATACATGCCTCCAGCTTTCACCCAGACCACACCACACGATCCATTGTTTACAGCCAAGCTCTACGATATAACCACATTTGCTCCAACCCCTCAGACAGAGACAAACACCTACAAGATCTCTATCAAGCGTTCTTACAACTACAATACCCACCTGCTGAAGTGAAGAAACAGATTGAGAGAGCCAGAAGAGTACCCAGAAGTTACCTACTACAGGACAGGCCCAACAAAGACAATAACAGAAAACCACTACCCATCACCTTCAGCCCTCAACTAAAACCTCTCCAACGCATCATCAAGGATCTGCAACCTATCTTGAAAGATGACCCAACACTCTCACAGATCTTGGGAGACAGGCCAGTCCTTGCTTACAGACAGCCCCCCAACCTGAAACAAATACTCACCAGCAACCACACACCACACAATAAAAACACTAATCCAGGAACCTATTCTTGCAACAAAGCCCGTTGCCAACTTTGTCCACATATCTATTCAGGGGACACCATCATAGGGCCTAATCACATCAGCCACTCTATCAGAGGCTCGTTCACCTGCACATCTACCAACGTGATATATGCCATATGTGCCAGCAATGCCCCTCTGTCATGTACATTGGCCAAACTGGACAGTCTCTACGTAAAAGAATAAATGGATACAAATCAGACGTCAAGAATTATAACATTCAAAAACCAGTCGGAGAACACTTCAATCTCTCTGGTCTCTTGATTACAGACCTAAAAGTGGCAATTTTTCAACAAAAAAACTTCAAAAACAGACTCCAATGAGAGACGGCTGAATTGGAATTAATTTGTAAACTGGATACAATTAACTTAGGCTTGAATAAAGACTGGGAGTGGATGGGTTATTACACAAAGTAAAACTATTTCCCCATGTTTCTTCCTCTCTTCCTCCTCCCCCTCTCCCCCCACTGTTCCTCACACGTTCTTGTCAACTGCTGGAAATGGCCAATCTTGATTATCACTACAAAAGGTTTTTTCCCCCCGGCTCTCCTGCTGGTAATAGCTCACCTTACCTGATCACTCTCATTACAATGTGTATGGTAACACCCATTGTTTCATGTTCTCTGTGTATATAAATCTCCCCACTGTATTTTCCACTGAATGCATCTGATGAAGTGAGCTGTAGCTCACGAAAGCCTATGCTCAAATAAATTTGTTAATCTCTAAGGTGCCACAAGTCCTCCTCTTCTTTTTGCAGATACAGACTACCACAGCTGCTACTCTGAAACTTATTGAGGTCAGAACATGTAGGGATAAAGTGAGAAAGGCTAAAAGTCAAGTAAAGTCAAGTAAAGACCTTGCAAAGGGAATTAAAACCAATAGTAAAAGGTTCGATAGCCATATAAATAATAAGAAAACAGAGAAAGAAGAAGTGGGGCCGCTAAACACTGAGGATGGAGAGAAGTTTAAGGATAATCTAGGCATGGCCCAATATTTAAACCAATACTTTGCCTCAGTCTTTAATGAGGCTAATGAGGATCTTAGGGATAATGGTAGCATGACAAATGGGAATGAGGATATGGAGGTAGATATTACCATATCTGAGGTAGAGGCGAAACTCGAACAGCTTAATGAGACTAAATCGGGGGGCCCAGATAATATTCACCCAAGAATATTAAAGGAATTAGCACATGAAATTGCAAGCCCATTAGCAAGAATTTTTAATGAATCTGTAAACTCAGGGGTTGTACCATATGACTGGAGAATTGCTAACATAGTGCCTAATTTTAAGACAGGGAAAAAAAGTGATCCAGGTATCTACAGGCCTGTTAGTTTGACATCTGTAGTATGCAAGATCTTGGAAAAAATTTTGAAGAGAAAGTAGTTAAGGACATTGAGGTCAATGGTAAATTGGACAAAATACAACATGGTACAAAAGGTAGATTGTGCCAAACCAACCTGATCTCCTTTGAGAAAGTAACAGATTTTTTAGACAAAGGAAACGCAGTGGATCTAATTTACCTAGATTTCAGTAAGGCGTTTGATATGGTGCCACATTGGGAATTATTATTTAAATTGGAAAAGATGGGGATCAATACGAAAATTGAAAGGTGGATAAGAAATTGGTTAAAAGGGAGACTACAGCAGGTCATACTGAAAGGTGAACTGTCAGGCTGGAAGGATGTTACCAGTGGAGTTCCTCAGGAATCGGTTTTGGGACTAGTCTTATTTAATCTTTTTATTACTGACCTCAGCACAAAAAGCGGGAGTGTGCTAATAAAGTTTGCGGATGATACAAAGGTGGAAGATATTGCCAACTTAGAGAAGGACTGGGATATCATACAGAAGGATCTGGATGACCTTGTAAACTGGAGTAATAGGATGAAATTTAATAGTGAGAAGTGTAAGGTCATGCATTTAGGGATTAATAACAAGAATTTTAGTTATAAGAATTTTAGTTATCAATTAGAAGTAACGGAGGAGGAGAAGGACCTCGGAGTATTAGTTGATCACAGGATGACTATGAGCCGCCAATGTGATATGGCCATGAAAAAACTAATTCGGTCTTGGGAATACTGTGTGCCGTTCTGGTATCCCATGTTTAAGAAGAATGAATTCAAACTGGAGCAGGTACAGAGAAGGGCTACTAGGATGATCCGAGGAATGGAAAACCTGTCTTATGAAAGGAGACTCAAGGAGCTTGGCTTGTTTAGCCTAACCAAAAGAAGGCTGAGGGGAGATATGATTGCTTTCTCTAAATATATCGGAGGGATAAATACCAGGGAGGGAGAGGAATTATTTATGCTCAGTACCAATGTGGACACAAGACCAAATGGATATAAACTGGCCATCAGGAAGTTTAGACTTGAAATTAGATGAAGGTTTCTAACCATCAGAGGAGTGAAGTTCTGGAACAGCCTTCCAAGGGAAGCAGTGGGGGCAAAAGACCTATCTGGCTTCAAGATTAAACTCGATAAGTTTATGGAGGAGAAGGTATGATGGGATAACATGATTTTGGCAATTAATTGATCTTTAACTATTCATGGTAAATAGGCCCAATGGCCTGTGATGGGATGTTAAATAGGGTGGGAACTGAGTTACTACAGAGAATTCTTTCATGGGTATCTGGCTGGTGAATCTTGCCTATGTGCTCAGGGTTCAGCTGATCGCCATATTTGGGGTCAGAAAGGAATTTTCCTCCAGGGCAGATTGGAAGAGGTCCTGGGGGTTTTTCACCTTCCTCTGCAGCATGGGGCACAGGTCACTTGCTGGAGGATTCTCTGCACCTTGAAGTCTTTAAACCATGATTTGAGGACTTCAATAGCTCAGACATAGGTGAGAGATTTATTGCAAGAGTGGGTGGGTGAGTTTCGGTGACTTGCATTGTGCAGGAGGTCAGACTAGATGATCATAACTGTCCCTTCTGTCCTTAATATCTATGAATCTATTAAAAGACTCATGCTTGTAGAACTGGAGACAGGGGAGCTGGGCATATTGAGCTCAAGGGCTTTGTCACAGGCTTCTATAATTCCAAGAAATCCATGGAGATTTGAACTCAGACTGCAGGGTTCAGAGTCCTGACTGTTTGACCAGGGGACCAGGTTGCATTGGGCTGTTTGGGCACCTATGAGCTGCATCTGGCAGGCTGGCACTCTGCACTCACAGGTGCTCTCCAGCTGCTTCCCCTCTCCGAACCGCCTCTCCTCTGCTGTCTCTAGTGTGCAATCTCTCCCCCCTTGACTTTCTGAGCCACTATTGGCCTAGAATGGGACTTTCCTGCCTGTTGTTGCCTGATCTTTGCATTGTGTATTAATTATATAGATTACTTAAGAATCCCCAGTTATCACTTCAAGGATTGACAGGTTCTTCTCCCAAAATCAGACCCTGTATTATTTAACTTATTCTATAGTTGGGAACCCTGATGTGCACAGTTATAACACTCACACTATAGGAACTCTTTTATATTTAATATAGTTTATTAATACATTTAGCACAGTCACAAACACCCCAATTTAACAAGATAGATAGAGAATGTACATCTGCACTTCCATATGCTCCCACCATCCCTTGTAGAACAATCTGAAGTGTTAACCATCATCTTCCTCATCACCATCACCTTCCCCATCATCACCAGTGGCATCATTCTGGCCCCTCCCAAAGACTACATCTCCTTCTCCCGCTGCCCCTAGGCTGGGATGCCACTTTTATAATGTGTTATGCTGACGCCATTATGTTTGATGCATATTTGGTAGGGGATTTTTCCCCTTTTCCTTATTTGCATTTCCTCACTTTACTAATGTTGGAGTGCCTTTTCCCTATAGGTTAGTATATTATTGATCTCAGCTTATTATCATATACGTCAATTCGTCACCTTGGCCGTTTTGTGGTTAGGTGTCACATTTGTTATTTCTGTCCGAACCGGTTATTGCGGGTTTTTCCAAGTTGTGGTGTACCTGTTAAGTTTAAAAGGGTATGAACTTAGGAAAGCTCCTCTGCCAGCCTGCTTTAACACATCAGATGTGGACCTTATGCTTTAGCTCATCACCATCTATCTGGGTGAAAGGTCCAGACATATGTATGCTGACTTAGCTCAACATACAGCATATGGCCTGTAAGTCCCTTGTGGAGTTACAATCAAATGACTTTAATATAAACCTCTTATAACCTATTATAATAAAACAAATAATCAGACCATAAGGCAATAAGAAATCCATAAGAAAAGATATATAGGCAAGAAAGCAGGTTAGCCCTATAGACTACAGCCTAGACTCTGAGTCGCATCAGGTGGGGCCACTGGCTACCAGGCTTCCACCCAAGTGCACAGGGACCAGGGCAGGGAGTGTTACTGGTTAGGAACTTCTGTCCCACCCTCCCTGTGCCAAGAGGGGACCTGGTGACTGGAGCTGCTGTGAGAGCACTGGGCTGAGAGACCAAAGGGCACCTCCATTCTGGGATGGAGGGGTCTGGCCTGCAGACACAATTGTCTTTGCGTTGGGCAGTTTTCTGGCAACCCTGCACAGAAGGGGCTGCAGCTGGCAGCAGCTTAAAGCCCTTCCCCCCGGCTGTGCTAGGCACTGTTTGGATAAATGCAATGTCCGTGTTACATAGAGGCTCTTGGTGCCTTAATCAGAAGAGCAGCGCAGCTGGGAAGCACTGAACTGGCTCCGTGTTTTCTGTTTGCAGGGTCGGTCCCAGGAGATTAGAGAGAGAAGGTGGGGGCCAACTTCTGCTGGAGAGAGACAAGCCTTCAAGCTCCACAGAGCTCGTCCTCAGGCCCTTGTCTCTCTCCCCAGCAGAAGTTGGTCCAGTAAACGATATGACCTCCCCCACCTTGTCTCTCGGTGTTTTCTGCTCCCACAGGTGTGGCTGGGAAGGGTCACAGGGCTCAGCAGGCTCAGGGAGTAACAGCATCACTGGAGACAGGAGTGGAGCAAACCTCACAATCCGGGTGGTTACTGCAGGTCTGTCCAGCTGCCCCCTCCTCCCTCAGTGTCAGTCGTGGGGGGCGCCTGTCTGCCCCCTCCTCAGCTACAGTCCGCGTGTACCCAGCACAGGCTCCCCTGGGCAGGGCCAGTCAGTCGGGTGTGTCACAGCAGCCCCCTGCTCACTCCTACGTGGAGCCAAGATCTGGGTGAACTGGGCCTCTGGTTTGTTTGATCCCTGAAGGGTTTTCTGAGTTCAAATTGGGACCCCAAGTTTCTCCTCACTTGAGGAAATCCCTGTGAAAACTCACCCTTTCCGTGTGTCTTTGTCACACCCTCTACCAGAGACGTTTCCCGTTCTTTCTCCAGTTCAGCTGGCAGCAAGTCTAGCGCAAGGAGAGGGGGAGAGAGAGCTGAGGTTTCAGGCTCCTGTGCTGCTATTAATTAACAGATCCTGCTAATTCTGAGGAACAAACAGTGGGAAAGGGGCAGAGATACAGAGTCAGGGTAAAAAGAAAAGGAGTACTTGTGGCACCTTAGAGACTAACAAATTTATTAGAGCATAAGCTTTCGTGAGCTACAGCTCACTTCATCGGATGCATCCGATGAAGTGAGCTGTAGCTGACGAAAGCTTATGCTCTAATAAATTTGTTAGTCTCTAAGGTGCCACAAGTACTCCTTTTCTTTTTGCGAATACAGACTAACACGGCTGCTACTCTGAAAAGAGTCAGGGAGTGAAATGGAGAAAATACAGGAAGAATTTCTAGCAAGGACGAAGTGTAATTAACAGAATCCAGAATATTCTCTGCACACCTTGTATTACTCTGGGCCTGATTCTCTTCTGCACTGATGACGCTTTCCCTGTCTCTGGCCGTGTCTAGAGGGCTTTATGCCCCTCTCCAGCCCCTTTACACTACCGTGAAGGTAAAGGTTTATGTCGTCTTAGTGCAAACAAGAATCAGACCCATCCTGGTGTCTAGTGACCCCTCCGCACACCCAGGGTCTGTTTTCCAAAGGCTCTGAGCACCCACAGCTCTAACTGCAGTCCGTGGGAGCTGCTGGCCTCCAGCACTTCTGACAATTAGGTGCCCAGGGCTTGTTCCATCCAGGGCTCTGGAAGCATTTAATATACTCGGCGGCACAGGGGGCACATGTGACTCTGTTTGGGGAGGTTCACACACAGGTGCCAGAAGCTCTCTAGAAGTTGGGGGTCCCCCAGTGCTTAGATCATGGCCCTGCCACCAAGACCCCGCCCCATGTCATTGTCTTCCCCTGAGGCCCCTCCCTCACTCTGGTTCTTACTGACCAATCCCCCGAGGCCCCCCCAACTCTTCACTCCTCTCCGCCCCCTCCCCCTCCTACCTGTCCCCCACTCCTCTCTCTCTCTTCCCCCAAGACTCCACTCACCCCCTGCTTGCTCCTCTCTGCCCCATTCCCATAAGGGGGGGATGCCAGGGGGGCCACGGGGCCAGGCCCCCATCCCTTTTTTCTGCCTTAGGTGAGCAGGGGGCAACAGGTCCTGGGGAAGGAGACAGGGCAGGAAGAGGTGCAGTGGGGAATGGGAAGAGGCAGAGTATAGGTGGTGCCCCCACATCTGTGAGGCTTCGCTTCCAGCGCTTGAAAGGTGACAATGGGCCCACGTGCCTCCAGAGGGGTGACCCGCACCACACCCCCAGCACCTCAGCCTCCCCTGGCCTCTTATACAAGCTGCCCGTGCTCAGCTCCTTCCACACTCTAGAGAGGAGCAGCTCCCAGGGATGGGACTGAGCCATGGGGCACTAGGTGAGAGGCAGAGGCTTCGGGAGCTGAGAGTTTGCCTCGCACCTCAGGGACACGGCATGAGGCACCACCCCAGGCACCTCTATGCAAGGAGCAGAACAGGGTTTACTTGGGGTGGAGAGTATATTGAGAGCATCTCAGGGTCTGTAGAGATGTATTGCCCTGGTTAGCAAGTGTGGCTAGAACACAGGCGTCGCTGTGAGCAGGATTTGAACCTGTGCAGGGAAACCCTATGGGATTTCTAGCCCAACACCAGAACCACTCGCCCATCATAGCTGTGAGCCCAGCAATGCCCCAAGGCCAGAGAAACTGGGAACCAATCTCAATGCCCAGGCCTGAAGTCATCTGAAAGACAGAATTCAAACAGCAAACCTGGGGGAATTTGTGTGTCTCGTTGCTTAGCCATGTGGTTAAGCATCAAATCAATCCCCTCCTGTGGGTTCTGTAATTATTGCTCTCCGCACTGTAAAGATAGGGACATGGAGATAGAATTAAACTGGCCAAGGTCACGCAATGAGTTAGAATCCACTAGCTCCCTGCTCCCTGCTCTAGCCACCAATGTTCGGACTTTCTTGCTTTTATTAAACTGTTTTTATTATTGGACTCTTTTCTCTACTTAGAAACATGACTAAGCCATGACTGGACTATCAGACTGGAGAATGGGACCCAGCTCCCTTCACCTGGATCCTGGATTTCTCCTCACTTCAGAGAAATTTGTTAGTGGTAAAATGAACCACATTCAAATGACTACAGATTATGAACCGTTTGTTGTTGTTGCCTTGGAAAATCCCCCAGCCTCTTCCCCTGAGTCAGGATTGATGATTTATTGGTTCACTCTCATTTGTTTCAATTTTATGTTAGCATCTATTGCAACTAGTTGGTCAGAACCTGTCACTTCTGAAAGTCCCAGATGCAGGTCTCAGTTTCCCCACCTAGCTCCCTTCTCGGTGCCTTTGATTTTCCTCAGAGTCTCCTTTAGAGCACTGGTTTGTTGGCACCAATAACCAAGTCTGATTTCCAGGTCAGCAGACGTGTCCTCCAGTTGCTAGAACTTCCCTTTTTCACATCTAGAAAGAAACAGTTTTTTTCCCATTGATCATTATTTACTTTATTGTATCATTATTTACTTACAGTGTGTATGATAAACCCATTGTTTCATGTTCTCTGTGTGTGTGTATATAAATCTCTCCTCTGTTTTTTCCACCAAATGCATCCGATGAAGTGAGCTGTAGCTCACGAAAGCTTATGCTCTAATAAATTTGTTAGTCTCTAAGGTGCCACAAGTCCTCCTTTTCTTTTTGCGAATACAGACTAACACGGCTGCTACTCTGAAACCTACTTTATTGTTGTATTTTACTCTGAATTTCTTCCCAGTGAGTAATGCTGAATTGAGGGGTCGGGAGAATGAATTTCTGTGTATCCAGCCACAGAATAGTTCCAGCTCCAGCAATGGCTGGGAAAGCTTCCCTGAGGTGTCCCATCAATGTGCTTCAGCCCTGATTTCCTGAGACCAGCTCTGGGGACCAGATAGGAGTTCAGTCCCTGTGGGCAATTCACTCCTCGGCCTCCATGCTTTGACCAATAGATTCCAAGGTTCCTGCTGGTCTTTGTTCTGTGGACATCTGCCCACTTGCAACTGGATTAAGATCAACTTCCCTCAAACCAGCTCATTCCTTACCAGTCTCTGAATGGTCATCACGTCATACTGACTTCTGTTCCCTCCTGCCCTGGGCAGAAGAGAACCCCAGTGCCCTGGAGGTGACAGGCCTGTACTGTATCCCCAGAGAACCGGGGCATCGTCCCTGCCCTAAGGCTGTGGCTGCACTGGGGAGCTTACAGTGGCACCGCAGCACCAATGCATTTGTCCCGCTGGAAGCTCTCTAGTGTAGCTGCTGGAAGCCGACGGGAGGGAGCTCTCTACCCGCAGTGAGCAGCCGTAGCCAGGTTGGCAGGAGAAACTCTCCCAGCGACATAGCACTGTCCACACCGGCACTTAGGTCGCTGTAACTTGTGTCACTCGGGGGGGGTGGCTTATTCACACCCCTAAGCGACACACGTTCTACCGACACAAGGGGGAGTGTTGATGCAGCCTTAGCAGAGAAGCGATTTAGAAAATAGTTTTCATTTTGTAGGAAATGTAGGAACCCCAGGTTTGTAATAAACCAAAGGAGATTCTGACCCCATGAGTCACCTTCACCACTTTGCAGTTGTGCCCTGGGATAGTTGTTTTGTCTCAGCCTGTACCCAGAATAATGACATGTGAAGGGGAAGGAGCCATGCACCTGTCTATGGTGCTTCTGACATCCTAGAGGGGAGAAAGGAAAAAAGATGCTCAGTGCCACATGCTACTCACACAGGGGGGTGGGAACTTTTGTGGTAATTTAAATAGAATCAAGGGGCTCCAAAAGAGTCAAAGGTGCTAATGTGACTCTGTCACTGTCCAACATTAAACAGGTGAAACAAGGCTTGCACTTTGGGCTGCTGGACAGAACAAGCGTTCAGGCTGAAAAGCGAACAACATTTCTCTCAATTTCAGCAAAAAACAAAATTAAACAAACTCCCACAAAAACAGGCACCTGAAAAAGTACTGCCCCTGACTTCACCTTTCCAAGGTCTTCTCCACACTCTCTCCCGCCCAGAGTGAGAATCCTACACTTGGACCAACAAACCACATTCAGACCCTAATGCAGCTCTTCCTCTGCAGGATGTTGGAGAAAAACACAGGTGAAAAAAACCTCCAAAGTCAGCTGCAAACGGAGCCTTAGCAAGGACTTGGTCAAAATTTGAAGGCGGGATCTCTTGCATCCTAAAGGAGACACACGCCCAAGTCCAACAAATCCTTTGGGAACTCTAAGGAAAGCCGCATTCCACAGGAGTTTCCAAAGACAAATGACCAGCCACACACCGAAGCAGAAGGAGCCTGGAAATGAGAAGGTACAGCAGCAAACACACCCTGAGGGAGGGCTTGTCTGGGAGCTACAGCCAGGCCCTCTGGCACCCGAAGTGAGAATTGGACCCTTACAGCAACAAGCCACATTTGGCCATTGCTGAAATTGTCAGGCCTCAGAATTTTGGGCCAGAAACCAACAGCCAAATCTAGCTGTAAATTTGAACCACTTGGAAATGGCACTTCTAGCATGCCACAATACCATAGGCAACAGTCTGGGTGTGTGATGTTGGCTGCTGAGAGGTAGAATCCAGTGCCTGCGTCTTCACTTCCCATGGTGAGATATTTTGAGCCCCCAACAATTAAGTAGAAGAACAGGTAGATGAAAACCCAAAGAAAGTTTCAAGAGTTCTCCCTCCTGGCTGAGCTGGGTGCGCTGTCCAGGTCATGGATGGTCATTCTGGGGAGGGATGAGGGTCTGGTCCAGTTTGGGGGGTTGTTCTGGGGAAGGATGTGGGTCTCATATATTTGGAGGTTTGGCCCAGAGCCCAGTCTTTTGGGGGCACAGCTGGTGGTCCTGATCCTAGTCTGTCTGCCTCTCTTCTGGCAGAGAAGGTCAAGCCAGGCTAGTATGAATAATGATGCTGTAAATAAAAAGTAATAATGTCGTGGATGTTTTTTTTTAAAATGTTTTAACAGTTTTAAATCTGCCCCAATTTCATCAGGCCCTGGTAGTTCCTATAAGAAATGTGAAGGATGAGATATTGTAACAGTTCCCTCTTAGTGGGAGCAACAGCTGGCTGGTGTTTTGGCTGCTCAGGCTTTTGTTAGCTGGTTTTATCCACTGTGTTTTCTTTTGCACGTTTTCTTTCATAATGTATTTGATGTGCCTGTGTGTAACTTTTTCCACTAAGGCACACAGCTGTACAAGTTTTATTTACAATTGTTACTAGTTCAAGTTGCAGATGGAGGGGGCTCCCAGCAATGGCAGCCTTGGTGGGAGGGGTGGCTAGAAGCTGGGAGACTGGATCGGGACCCCCTAACACTTATTGGTCTCTCTGCCCTGCAGTTTTAGTCCTCCCCCCCAGATTAGCCTGATTATCACAACAAAAGTTTTTTTTCTCCTGCTACTAATAGCCCACCTATTCGATTGGTCTCATTAAGAATTGGTATGGCAACCCCCGTTTCCTTGTGTTCTCTCTCTCTCTATATATATATCTTCCAGTATTTTCCACTGCATGCATCTGATGAAGTGGACTTTAGCCCATGAAAACTTATGCTCAAATACATTTGTTAGGCTCTAAGGTGCCACAAGTACTCCTCATTATCTTTTCCTGACTGATTGTGCTGGGGGCTCTGCCTGGCTCCAGCGCTTTGGTCCCTCAGCTACCAATGCCACCTGGGAACCCTGATCGATTCCAGCTTTAAGGAGTGCTGAGCTCCATCTGTCTCTTTCTGTGTCTCTGTCTCTCTCTAGGTATAGCCTCCTGACCTTGCCTTATGTGATCAGTTATAGTTTGCTAGCCCTAACTTTTGTAAATCAAATTTAAGTAAGATTTAATATTGGAATGGTTTTGTTTTTTTGGCTCCCCTTGTAAGGTTACTACCTGGAAATAAATAACTTTCATGGTTAAGCTGATTGCTCTCCCCACCCTCCCCCATGGGCGTTTTTGGCTTCTCCATTCACGCTGCACCAACGCTTCTTGTACCAAAGCTAAAGATCCCTGCAGCACCCAAAAATCCTGTGGGGTTTGCTCATCAAGTGGGTTACTAGCAGAATGGTTGTGGTGTGAAGGTGAGGATAGGGATGTGCTGAACCTGGGGACATAGGAGGGTGGCAGATTAAGGTATTGCTTAGTCTAGCCCCCTGAGACCAAGGACATATGAGGGTAACAACTTTAAATTGCTGTTCAATCCAGCCTACTGAGTCCAGGGACACATAAGGGATCAGCTTGTGAGTGCTGATTCCCCAGTCCTCTCAGACATGCTATGTTTATGTGTGTGTGTGTGTGTGTTCATGTTCATCATATTTGGGGACTGGAAGGCCCCAGCCCTGAGAAACGTAGGTCCTGCAGGATAGCTCCATTGGGAGGGAACTTGCAGAAGGAAGGAGTAGCGCTCCATAGGAAAACACAAGTGACACAAGCAGTACATTGATAGAATTACAGAATTCACCTTCCCCCATGGAGAAGAGTAATCCTAATAAATGAGCGTACCCCAAACCCATGGCGTTCTTTTTGGGGAGACTAACCACCATTGTGCTAATTTAGCGGCCAAAGGAGAAATCGCCAGCTTCTGGACCGGTGTGCATGGTTGGTTCGGTTCACATGGAAAGCTGCATAATGCCAGGTTGGGAAAACAGGGTTCTGCTGCACTACATCATAACCTGTAATGACTCAAGCCGACAGGACACCTCCTACCATACACTGCTACGAGTGACACTCTCAAACAAGTCCCCACTGCTCCCCAGCCCCCCCGCCCATCAGGAGGCTGGTATGAGAGGATTGTTCTCCCGAACTGACAGAGGGAGAAATGAAGGCTGAGAAAGGCGAAGGGCCTTGTCTTACATCACACAACCTGTCAGGATAGAGTTGGGAACAGGACCCAGGTGTCCTGACTTTCAAACTAACCATCAGTCTGGAGTTTCATACACTGAATGATCAGAATAAAGTGACCTGGAATGAGCTACAGACCAACAACCATTCACAGTGATTATTCAGCAAGTGTTTTGGAAGCACTAACACATCAGAGAGAACCAGGAACGGCTCAGAGACAATCAGCAGCAAGAAGAAGAACGATTCACCAAGCAGATGATTGGTTTTGGCTTATTTGCTGGGCCTTTAAAGAGAACAACAAAGTCCTGAATCTCCTCCCTACCACTAGACCCCCTGCTCAGCCAATCACCATTGAGACCCTGGCGGTGGGCTGAGGGTTCCCCAGATGGGCCAGGGATGGCTCAGGTCACCAGTGAGGATCACTCTGAGGACGCTTCCTGTCCCATCTCTTTGGGAGGCCTCCCGCCATGAGGGCTAGAGAGCAGCCCCCTCCTCGTCAGTGGAGGAAGGGAAGGAGGAAAAGGAAAACCAAAAAAGACAAACCCCAATGACTCTCAGGGACAAAGGGCTAGGTGGGGGGAAATTGTCCCACCTTAACCTAGTGTTTTCCGTGCCTAGAATTTGGCCAGCACCAGGTGGATCAGGCTGCCTAGGTACCAAACCTCTCTGGGGCTCTGACCTTCTCCACAGGGATGTCTGTCGTCTCGCTCAATTAGCAGTGGGAAAGGAGAAAACTCCAGAGAGGCTCCACCTTGCGCTCACACACGTGACCCTGAATTCTCTCTCAGTCCTCAAGGAGACACCTCAAGAAGGAGACTCCCTGCAGCAAAGCCACGGGGGTCCCTGAGATCCCCCTGCCCTGCAGCCTGCCCTCCCTGGCCTTGTCATGGACTCTCTGTGAGGTCACCGCCTCCCCCCCTCCTTTGGCCAATCAGCTGAGTGCTGCAAAAGGCCCTTGTGATGTCACTGCCACACCCAGCCCTGCCCTGCTGCTCCCCCTGGGTCACCCCCACACACTCAGTGTTAGTGCAAGGGTTCAAGCAGGCGACACATGGAACTATCAGAGGCTGCTCAATGTGCCACACTCGGTTTTGCAGAGATTTGGACTCTTGAAGGCCAGAAGAGACTGTTAGATCATCTCATCTGGCCCCCCCTACACATCACAGGCCTCCTGTATGGCGCAGTAGCGAGTTTGGGACCAAAGCAGACTCTAGAAAGGCATCTCATCAAGGGATGGAGGAAGCACCACTTCCCTTGGTAGTCCGGAGGAAACTGATGCTGTGGGGGGCAGGGAATTGACCCTAAGGCCACACTTCAACCCATTCAGGGTTACCAAAAGAAACTACACCATCTGCTCAAGAAACTCCCTGAAAAAGCACAAGAACAAAACCGCACAGACACACCCCTAGAACCCTGAACAGGGGTATTCTATCTGCTACCCAAGATCCATAAACCTGGAAATCCTGGATGCCCCATCATCTCAGGCATTGGCTAGGGGTGCTGGTTGTGTAGGGCCTGAGGAGAGAGTCGGCATAGTCAGATAATCCTGCTGTCAGGATGCCAATGCCTGAGATGATTTCATTGCAGTCTCTGACTAGGGGGTTCAGGCTCCAGTGCTCTGCTCTGTTTTCCCAGCCCTGTTCAGGGGGTTGTTTCCAGTTTCAGAAATGGGGGAATGTTCACACACTCCCAATGGGTCTTTGCAGAAATCAGGCCCTAAGCCAGGGGCAGGCAAACTTTTTGCCTGAGGGCCGGATCGGGTTTCAGAAATTGTATGGAGGGCCGGTTAGGGGAGGCTGTGCCTCTCCAAACAGCAAGGCATGGCCCGGCACCCGCCCCAATTCGACCCCCACCCCCCGCCCCACTTTTCGCCCCCTGATGGCCGCCCTGGGCCTCCTGCCCCATCCAACCTCTCTGTTCCCTGAGGGGCCCCCTGGGACCATTGCCCCATCCACGCCCCCTGCTCACTGTCCCCTAACTGCACCCAGATCCCCTCCACCCCTAACTGCCCCCTGCTGCCCCATCCAACCCCTTCCCCTTCCTGCCTGCCCCCCAGGATCCCTGCCCTATCCAACCACCCCTTCTCCCTGTCCTCTGACTGCCCCGACCCCTGTCCACCCCCCAGCCTCTGAACACCCCCCAAACTCCCCTGCCCTTGATCCCATCCCCTCCCCCGCTCCCTGCCCGCTTACCGCGCTGCCTGGAGCACCGGTGGCTGCACCACTGGGCTGCGCCGCACAGAGCCCCGGGTCTGGGCGGGTTCATAGCCCCGCTGCCTGGAGCATTGGCCAGGGGCGCCGGGAGCTGAGGCTGTGGTGGGGGGGGGAGGAAGAGCAGGGTGGGGCCGAGGGCTCTCAGGAGCTCAGGGCTGGGCAGAACTGCTCAAAGCCCCCTGCCCCTCTTATGTCCCTCCCCGTCCCCACATGTCGCTGCCCCCCAAACCCAGGGAGCTGCAGCAGCTTCCCTCTGCCCAAGGCAGGGACTCGCAGCCTCCCAGCTGGGAGCAGCCTGGGCCCCCCCGCTCCGCACAGGCTGCACCGGGAGCAGTTCCCTGGGGGGGCAGGTCTCCCCTTCTCTCCCCGGGGGGCTCTGCCGGGGGCGGGACTCGGATACAAAATATACAAGATACAAAATGTCACTAGATCAGTCAATGCCACAACTTACGCCTAGTGGGTGACAGATCCCCCCCGTCCCCTGCTGGTGCACCCCACCTGAGATGTCCCATGACCGACCAACAGCCATGGCCTGCTGCCACCCCACTGCCCCTCCCCACGAGCCCCCAGGCCCCAATGTGGCCATGCCACTCCACAATCTGCCACCGACTGTCCTCCTCACCCCAAGCTATGGTGCAGCTGCCCCACCCAGCTGTGCCACCCCCTGCCCCACAACTCCCCACAGCCATGCTATGTCCCCCTGGGGGTGGCCATGGTGCTGCCCCTCACTACCTCCCAACCCAACAGCCACAGCCATGCCATTGACCCAATTCCCTGATCCAAGTCCCCTATAGCCTCTCCCTCTCCGACATCCCTCCCAGACCCGGTTCCCACCCCTACAACCCAATCGCCCCCTGCCAACAACCCCCCTCTCCTCCTCCCATAGCACCAGCCCATCCCCTACCCTCCCACAGCTCGCAGATCCCTCCACCTCCCAGTTGTGCCACCTCCCTGCCACCCCACGAACCCCCGTCAGACACCCTCCCCCACTGGTGCACCAGGGTTTTCCCAAGACTGACCAACAGCTATGAATTAAAAACCCCATAGCATTTGTTGGGGCCTCCTGGAGCCATGGTCCCTACCTGAAGATGCTGAAATCTCACTCTTGTCTCTCTTCTCCTGCCTCCAGCTCCGAGCCAGGCTCCGGACAGTTACGTGGTGAAGTGATGAACTTATGATAGTGGAAAAAAAAAATCTAAAACCAAAAGTGAAGACAAATGAGCAAGCCAGGCAGGCAAGGCAAATCTCAGGCTGTTGCCATAGACTAGTCCTCCCCCTCCTCCAATAATCCACCCAAACCAGGACACCACAGACTCCATGTACCTACAACCAACCACCTGGAAGCAGCAGCAAAAATGCAGCAAGGACACAGGCCGACAGAAAGTGGAAGGAAAATCAAAACGGAAAGAGCCCAGTCTTTGAAAGCTTTTTTAGTTCTCTGCACATGCTCCCAGAAAAGGATGGGGCAACCGACAGCCAATCATGCTCTCGAGCAGGGAAAAAAAAGCTACTCCTGGACCAACAACAAAGAAAAAGGAGAAGGAACGGGACAGTGAGCGGGTCAGAGGGATTTATTCAAGTGAGATGGTAATTCACTAATTCCCTGGGTTTATTCCTGGCCATTTGTGTTACTTTAGTGCCATTATGAAAACTGTTCTCAAAATCTGTGGGTCTCCTTGTCATATGTTGTGCTTATGAAAGCTTCTTCTCAGCTCCTTTTACTTTCCTGCTTTCCAGTTATTGTAAATAAACTATTAACACAATTCTTCTTGTCTCTTCCACATTCATGTCCTAGTTCCAGTTGTTGGGGGCAGAGTCATGGGATGTGTTTGTGACTCTATACCTTGGGGGAGCGTGTTATGCTTATGAGAAGCACATGGGATATTTTCAGGGGAAAAGGCAATACGCCACATTTATTGAAAATACAACTGTTAGCATATGCATTTAATCACACACACACACCCATCCTGCGGATGGTCTTACAGTTACCAATTTGTTGTAGCTCTTGTCAATCTAATGGCCAGTTAGATTGAACACAAGCGAGGAGCTGGGCTCCGTCAGTTGCAATCCGATGCTCCGAGGCTTTGCAGGACTGAACCCAGAGTCTTATGGCAAAACTCCCCAGCTTTATACTTGTCAATTCCCACTTTAGTCTACACTATGAAATTAGGTTGAATTTATAGAAGTCAGTTTTGTAGAAAGCGTTTTTATACAGTCGATTGTGTGTGTCCCCACACAAATGCTCTAAGTGCATGCAGTCGGCAGAGTGTGTCCACAGTACCGAGGCAACCATCGACTTCTGGAGCATTGCACTGTGAGTAGCTATCCCACAGTTCCGGCAGTCTCCACCACCCATTTGAATTCTGGGTAGAAATCCCAATGCCTGATGGGGCTAAAACATTGTCGCGGGTGGTTCTGGGTACATATCATCAGGCCCCCCTTCCCTCCCTCTGTCCATGAAAGCAAGGGCAGACAATCATTTTGCGCCTTTTTTCTTGAGTTACCTGTGCAGACGCCATACCACGGCAAGCATGGAGCCTGCTCAGATAACCATCACCGTATGTCTCCTGGGTGCGGGCAGACGTGGTACTGCATTGCTACACAGCAGCAGTTTATTGCCTTTTAGCAGCAGACAGTGCAGTATGACTGGTAGCTGTCATCGACGTAGTCCAGGGTGCTCTTTTAACTGACCTCGATGAGGTCGGGGTGCCTGGGCAAACTTGGGAGTGACTCAGCCACATCATTTCCCTTTTAAGTTTTGTCTCATGGCGATTGAGTCCTAATTAGCAGCCAGCAGAAGATGATGGCTAGCAGTCATACTGCATCGACTTCTGCCGAGCACCTAGGAGGTGACGATGGCTAGCAGTCATACTGCACAGTCTGCTGCCAGCAAGATGTATAAAGATAGATGAAGTGGATCAAAACAAGAAATGGACCAGATTTGTTTTCTATTCACTTTCTCCTCCCTCCCTCCGTGAAATCAACGGCCTGCTAAACCCAGTTTTGAGTTCTATCCTTGAGGGGGCCATTCTGTTTCTCACAAAGCCACCCCTTTGTTGATTTTAATTCCCTGTAAGACTACCCTGTAAGCCATGTTGTCAGTCGCCCCTCCCTCCGTCCGGTCAACAGCGGACAATTGTTCCGCGCCTTTTTTCTGTGCAGATGCCATACCACAGCAAGCATGGAGCCCGCTCAGATCACCTTGGCAATTAGGAGCACATTAAACACCACGCACATTGTCCAGCAGTATATGCAGCACCAGAACCTGGCAAAGCGAAACCAGGCGAATAGGCAATGTCAGCGTGGTGACAAGAGTGATGAGGACATGAACATAGACTTCTCTCAAAGCACGGGCTCTGGCAATATGGGCATCATGGTGCTAATGGGGCAGGTTCATGCGGTGGAACGCCGATTCTGGGTTTGAGAAACAAACACAGACTGGTGGGACCGCATAGTGTTGCAGGTCTGGGATGATTCTAATCTTTGTGCTCAATCCATGGTTCAGGGAGGCCTGAGCACGAGCTGGTCTGCAAAGGAGAAAGGATTGAACCAGGGTCCCCCGTGTTTCAGGTCAGTGTGTGAACCACTCTGCTGTGGTGGGGCTCTCTCCAGTGCTCCTTTTGAAGTTGGTTCCCTGAGGCTAAATAATGAAGGAGCTTGGGCCAGGGGGATTGGATCACCAGGGTTTCCTAATTCCGACCTCTCAGGTGGATTCCAGAACTATTGGACAGTGTCTTCAAAATAACATTGTTAAAAAATCAATAATGAAAAGATGCGGAACTACAGAAATCCAGGGGATTTCAGGACAGGGAGACCAATTCAGGCAATCAGAACAGCAGATATGACAAATTTATAGAGATAGAAACTGGCCAGGAATTCTTTGAAACTGGGTCAACACTTATAAAAGTATCGGTTTGCTTTATGATGAGGAGTTTTGGGGGAGGGTGTAAACTATTTCCCTGAATCAAGTTTCCTGTGGCAGCTCAGTCCACCATTTCAGCTAGAGAAGAGCTGCGGTATCTGGGCATTGGGCCACACGGGGCCTTTAACACCACAGCCCTGGGAATGGGGTGCTGAGATGGATCATCCAGTGAGGAACATAAGTCCTTCTACCATCCACCACACCCTGTTTTGGAACTGCTGCTGATGGCTCACCCCATCTGTGGTAACTTTTATCCCTTCTGCCTCCCTCAATCTGGGGGTTTTCCCTTCTGCACCTACCTGACAGAGCAGCCCTCATCTGAACCCCTGATCCTGTCCCAGTTTTGTCCCTCTGCCCATCCCTCCCCTCCAATTTCCCCCCTTCAGGGGGATTTTCCCTGCCTTTGGTTGCAGGGAGCAGATTCTGGTGGCAAGTGAGGGAAGCAACTTGCAGATGTCACTGACCATGTGATAAGAACATTAGACCATAAGAACGGCCAGACAGGGTCAGACAAAAGGTCCATCTAGCCCAGTATCCGTCTGCTGACAGTGGCCAGTGCCAGGTGCCCCAGAGGGAATGAACAGTCAGGAATCATGCCGTGATCCATCCCTTGTCGCCCCATTCCCAGCTTCTGACAAACAGAGGTTAGGGACACCATCCCTGCCCATCCTGCCTAATCGCCATCAATGGACCCAGCTGCCATGAATCTATCTAGTTCCCTGTTGAACCTTTAATCCAGGACCCTGCTCAGGAACAGTGAAGTAGCAAGTTCTAATAAAGAAGCAGCTTCTGATACAAGGGCTGCTCCTCTTCCTCCTCCCCTCCTGTGGGGATGAGCAGCCCCCCCCAACTGTCTCTCTGCCCCTGGCCCCCTCCACCCCATCACCTCTTCAGCCTCCCATCACTCCCTTCAGCCTCCCCCAACTGCCCCGGTCCCCCTCCCCTCATCGCCCCCCTCAACCTTCCCCCTGCCTCCCAGGTTCCTCCCCAGTTGCCCTTTCAGTCTCCCCCCCACACACACACCCAATTGCCCTCCTTCAGCCTTCCCGCCGAACCCCTCACCCAGCTGCCCCATCTGACCACCTTTAGCCTCCCTCCTCCACAACTGCCCCTTCAACCCCTCACCCATTCCCCTCCCTCTGTCTCTCCCCAAATTCCCAGCTCCACCACGTTGAGGTTCCCTTCCCCACAACCATCTGCTTCCTTCCCATGGGGAACAGGGGCAGGAAATGCTTTTGAAAAAAACTTTTGTAAAGTAAAATCTAAAACAAGCCAAGCAAGCCCCTCCCTTGCTTTGTGCTGGGCACTCAGCTGTGGGCTTGTGTGTGTTGGGGTGGGGAGGGGTTGTTCTGAGCACACTCCCTTCAGGGAAGGGTTAGAGTTGGCCAAAGGGGCATGTTGAATCTTTAGCAGAGAATTCATTTCTCCATGATGTTAGCTAAGCGTTGCTGTTCAATGTCACCCAATGAATGCAGCATTTGAAACAATCTGACTATACATCCCTTGCCCTCTCACTTGCTGTAGTTCTCACACCCTCTGCTCTTGTGAGCTCACCACATGACACGGTGTCTTATTTCCATAGCATCTTGGAGATTACATGGGAACTAAATTTCTGAGGTAAAAAATGAAGCATAACTCCTTCCCTTCCGCCTTTTGACTTAGGAAAAATAAATCCTGTCCCCTCCTCCAGTCCCAACCCAGCCCCACTGGAGTTGCTGCGGCCAGGAGAGAGGTGCCTCTAATCTGGCCCCTGAGCTGTTGTGGTGAGAGAGGGCTGGGGGGAGTCCTCTCTCCGTGGGGCAACCTGCACCCTAAACCCCTCATCCCCAGCCTCACCCCAGAGCCCCCACCCCCAGCCAGACACCTCACACCCTTGCACCCCAACCCTCTGCCCTAACCCTGAGCCCCCTCCCATACTCTGAACCCTTCAGCCTCACCCCTGCCACACACCGTCCTTGTGCAGAATGAATTTTGGAATCTACACCAACAGAGAGGTGAGGGGTCACACCTCACCTCCATATTGGTGCACATAACAAAGTCCATTCCCTACGTGGACATAACAAATTAGAGGAAACACTGCTCCTGACTTTCAACCTATCTGTCACATCTTGAATTTCATACATTGACCAATCAGAATAAAGTGCTCTCAGGTGACCTACAGACCAACAGACCAACAGTTGTTCATAGGAATTATTCAGCAAGTATTTTAGAAGACCTAGAACGTGAGAGGAAATCATGAACTGCTAAGAGACAATTAATGGAGAGAAGCAGCAAGATTAATCCCATACACTGGATTGGTTGTGACTTATTTGCCTGATTTGAAAAGAGACAAAAAAAGGACCTGAGTCTCCTTGCTGTCGATAGCCCCCTGCTCAGCCAATCAGCATTGAGACGCTGATGGGTGGGAGGCTGAGAGGTCTCACCAGATGTCTCAAAGGATGCCCCAGGTCACCATCAGAGGGGAAGCCAGGAAAAGTGAAAAAAGAAGCAAGGGAAGAGGAGAAAGGAGGGAGGAAAGAGGAAAAGGGAAACCAAAAAGGATAAACCCCAAGGTCCCCAGTGATTCCAAGTGTCAAAGTCCTAGGTAGGGAATCAAATTCTGTCCCCTTAAGCCAGTGTTTTCTGTGCCGAGAATTCTCCCTGCAGCAGGTGGATCAAACCGAACAGGTTCCAAACCTCTCTGAGCCTCTTACCTTGTCAAAGGAAAATTCGTTTTCTGGCACAATCAGTGGTAGGAAAGGAGAAAACTCCACAGAGGCTCCTCCTCACGCTCACAGACGTGAATCCTAATTCTCTCCCTGTCCTCGAGGAAAGACCTGGAAGGAGACGTGCGGCAGCAAAGCCGGGGGGGTCTCAGAGACTGCCCTGGCCCTGCACCTCTGCCCTGCCCAGCTGATGTCGGGGTCTCTCTGTGAGGTCACCCCCTCCCCACCACCTTTGCCCAATGGGCTGAGGTCATGAAAAAGGCCTTTGTGATGTCACTGCCCCACCCACCCCTCCCCTCCAAGCTGATGTCCTGCCCCCACCCAGTCTCTTTGGAGGTTGGAGTTTTTTCCCCTGGATCTGGGGTTGCCAACTTTCGCACCCAACAAAACTGAACGCCCTTGTGCCGCCCTTTCGCCGAGGTCCCGGCCCGCTCACGCCATCTCCCTCCCCTCTGTCGCTCACTCTCTCCCACGCTCACTCACTTGCTCATTTTCACCGGGATGAGGAGGGCTGAGGAGGGTCCCTTTTCAACTGGGTGTTGTCGGGACAGATCTGGGAAGGAGGGCTGCCTGCCAAACACCTTTAGGAGGAGGCGTTCCTCCCTGTCAGAAAATCATCTCCCTCCTTTAGTTCAGTGATGGTCGGAATTGTTCCTTATCCCAGCAGAGCCGGAGGATTGAAAGCGGCAACATCAAACCCATGTGTAGCTAGCAGGAATGAACAGAAACACGCCCTTGTATCTGAACAGATGGTTAGTTTTACCCTTGGTAAACTACAAACCTAAAGAGAAAGATGGTGGCACCAGATCTAAGGAATGAAACACAACACAATCATAATCATTATGCCCATCGTTGCCCCTTTATACTTCTGCTGTCTCACTCTGATCACCATTGCCATCTGTCGGTTCAGTGAGAGTGCCACACTCATTGCTTCCTACACACAAAGACTCACACACACACATCTTGCAAGGAAAACATCACCAAGGAATTATATGCACCTGTTGCTTCCCTGCACCCCTGCTGTACAGAATCCAATCACAAGGAAAGCTTGTCGGGCCCAGAGCTGGCAGGGAGTCCGGTGTTGAAGTATTGAAACTACAGTGACGGCACTCAGAGGAATGTATCAGATGAAGTGAGCTGAAGCTCACGAAAGCCTATGTTCAAATAAATTTGTTAGTGTCTAAGGTGCCACAAGTACTCCTTTTCTTTTGTACAAATACAGACTAACACGGCTGCTGCTCTGAAACCACTCAGAGGAAAGATGCTGATAGAGTGCAAGTTAAAAAGTGGTCAGTCAAGGTCCCAGTCCCCTCAAAGGTCATTCCATCACTCTAGCACAGGGGCACATCTCAATTCTCAGCTGGCTCAGCCTAGCTGCATAGTTCTTGTTTCCACTCAGTTAGGTTTGAGGCCTGTTTCACACCCTGTGTTTGAGAAGACAGTCAGAAACTACTCTCTGAAATAGCAAATGCAGTAGGGCGTATTATCGCTCCTGCCCCAACACAGAGAGACAAAGAGAGAAATATTCTATCTTTGAGGGTGGGACTCCCTGCCCTTGGCCAAAGACGAGCACCTCTCTCTGACCTTTGTCATTCATTAAGCTTTTCTTTCAACAGGGAGCCCGAGAGCTCAGGGGCTGGAGTGCTGCGTTTGTCAATGAAGCTCGGTGAGCTCCAATGTCTTCTAGAAGCAAGTCGAAACACAGGAAGGATTTCCTCATTTGATAGTACTGGGGCTGTCTGAGGGTCTGTCCAAACTGCACACTGAGTGTGTCTCAATGTGACCTGGGCTTGCTGACTGGTGTTGCCAAGCCGGTGTTTGAGCATCCAGACTGCAGTGGAAACTCAGGCCTCAGACTGGGTCTATCCGACTGCAAAAGTCATCCTAAGTTACACTGCTACAGCTGCATGAATAACATCGCTGGATTTGACGTAGCTTAGGTCGACTTACTGCTGTGTCTACACTGAGCTGGGTCCACAGGAGACGCTCTTCGGTCGATATCCCTTCCTCCTGTCGCTCCCGGCATAGTCCCAAAGTCGACTGGAGAGTGCTCTGCTGTCAATTTAGTGGGTCTTCACTAGACCCCCACTAAATTGACACCCGGTGGATCCGTCACAGCAAACAGAGCCTCCCAACTGTGCTGCCGCATCCACACTGAACTACTTAGACTCGAGTCAGAAATTCAGCTCCTGTGGGGTGTGTCACCTGCATCAGCTGAAGATGCTCCCCGAGTCTCCAATGATTTCTGCGATAACTTGTCTCCAGCCTGTTTGTGTCCATATGCTCCCCGCGGGGAGGCTGTGAGTGGTCTAGTTACAAGCGCTGGTTGGTCAGCCCTGTCAGGGAAGGCAAGCTCTGGACAACATTGACAGTCTGGAGATCCCTCAGTGGACGCACAGGCGGTGGGTATAATAGGCGGGGAAGCTAAGCCTCCCTGGCACTGCCGATGACAACCAGGCCCCGGATGCCTGGGCCCCAGTGCCCCACCTGTGCTCCATCTCTTCCTGTATCTGCTTCGTCCCTTCTCCCAGCCCACACCGCTCACCACTGCCTGGCTGAGTTCCCCCTCTCCTCCACTGCACCCCCACTCTCTGGGGTCCCTGCCACTCACCGTGTGCCTCCTCTCCTCCACCCCCTCCCCCGCTTCCCCATGGGTCACTCCTGGGGCCAGTTTTATTCACCATCTTCATTAATGATCTGGATGATGGGATGGATTGCACCCTCAGCAAGTTCGCAGATGACACTAAGCTGGGGCAGAGGTAGATACGCTGTAGGGTAGGGATAGGGTCCAGAGTGAACTAGACAAATTAGAGGATTGGGCCAAAAGAAATCTGATGAGGTTCAACAAGGACAAGTGGAGAGTCCTGCAGAAGAATCCCATGCAGGGGACTAACTGGCTAAGTGGCAATTCTGCAGAAAGGGACCTGGGGATTACAGTGGATGAGAAGCTGGATATGAGTCAGCAGCGTGCCCTTGTTGCCAAGAAGGCTAATGTAATTTTGGGCTGCATTAGTAGGAGCATTGCCAGTGGATCGAGGGAAGTGATTATTCTCCTCTATTTGGCACTGGTGAGGCCAAATCTGGAGTATTGCCTCCCGTTTTGGGCCCCCCACTATAGAAAGGATGTGGACAAATTGGAGAGAGTCCAGCAGAGGGCAACAAAAATGATTAGGGGGCTGGAGCACATGATGTATGAGGAAAGGCTGAGGGAACTGGGCTTATTTAGTCTGCTGAAGAGGAGAGTGAGGGGGGATTTGATAGCAGCCTTCAAATACCTGAAGGGAGATTCCAAAGAGGATGGAGTTAGGCTGTTCTCAGTGGTGGCAGAAGACAGAACAAGGAGCAATGGTCTCAAGTTGCAATGGGAGAGATCTAGGTTCACTAAGAGGTTGGTGAAGCACTGGAAGGAGTTACCTAGGGAGGCAGTGGAATCTCCATCCTTAGAAGTTTTTAAGGCCCATCTTGACGAAGCCCTGGCTGGGATGATTTAGTTGGTGTTGGTCCTGCCATGAGCAGGGGGTTGGAATAGATGCCTCCTGAGGTCTCTTCGAACCCTGATATTCTATGATCCTATCAGTCCTTTGTCCATCCCTTCAGTAGGCACCGACTTCCCCTCTGGCCAGTGGGTACTTAACTCCCACTCTGCCCCAGGCCCCACCCCCACTCCACCCCTTCCCCCAAGCACCACCCCACCTTTTCCCGCTCCTGCTCTGCCCCGCCCCACCCCCAAATCAACCCCTTCCTCTAAACCCTCCCCCTCTTTCTGCCCCTGCTCCACCCTGCCCCGCTTATATCCCACTGCTTCCCCCAAATCCCCATCCCGCCTCTTCCCCATCTCCTTCCCCAAGTATGCCATGTCCCCACTCCACCTCTACCCTCCTGGAGCATCCTGAATTCCATGAAACAGCTGTTTTGCGGTGGCAGGAAGTGCTGGGAGGGAGGGGGAGGTGGTGCTCAGTGGGGCTGCCGGCGGGCGAGACGCACTGCGGGGAGGGCAGAGCTTGACTGCCAGTGGGTGCTAAGCACCAACTAATTTTTCCTCCTGGGTGCTCCAGTCCCGGAGCACCCATGCAGTTGGCACCTATGATCCCCTCTCCCAAATCAAAATTCCTAGAGATATGGGTGAGTCTCTCAGTGTCGTTCATGTTACTAACTTTTTCTGGGTGCGTGTCTCTCTGGGTGGGGGTCTGGGTGTGTTTATGCATAAGCTGATTGTGATGTCATGGAGCCAACAGCAAAGAGTGTTTGGTGTCAGCATTCTTGCCCTGCCTTCAGTCTGCCAACTGGCTTGGTTGACAACGGCTGGTGAACCAAGGAGCTGCTGAGAGACGCGGACGATCCGTCTGTCAACAACTTCTTGAATCAGCTATTTCCACAGGTGTTCGAGGAGAAAAAGGATGAGTTTTTACAGAAGGTAATTCCCAGATTCTTTCCCTGCTCATTAGATCGCACATGACAGATTGGTGCCTCCTTCTCCTCGGGACGGGTGGGGACTTGTGTTGCAACAGTCAGGTCTCAACGTTCTGTTTTGATTTGAATGTGGGCATCTCTCAGTTCTCCTTCTGCTTCAACCTTTCAGGATCTTTGGAGGCAGATTTAGATGATTTTATCTTTCAGCAGACTAGTAGGGGTGAATTTCCATGGATATAACTGAAAGGGAAGATAACAAAACTCGTGTAGAATTTTGATTGATATCTCCATAAATAGTATTTCCCTTGGAGTTGCCCCAATGCACTCTTTGCCTTCAAATTGTGAATGTAAAACGTTTGTCTCATGTAATAACTGCCAAAGGTATGTGTATTGAGACAATATCGATCTCAGAATTTACATGATTGAAATACACATAAATGAGCTCAAATAATGCAGAATAAATTAATCTTAAGATATTGAAAGTGATACAGCTCCACTCCCATCCCCTGGCTGTCATCTTGGTAGTTCTCTCAGAGAGTATCTCATGGAGATAGATCTCTCTCAACTCTCTACAAATTCTACTCTACCCCTTGGCATATAGAAAATAGATGTGTCAATTCCCCCCTGCAATTCCTTTCCAGGAAAGGGGTTTAAATAAACTGTCGTCTACGTTTGTCATGGGTCTCGGTGTGATTTCTTTGTCATTGTTTTGGTGGCCTAACTTCTGACTGGATGTTCTAAATAATATGGGAAATTCTTCATTTAAAGTTTACTGATTATTTTCCCCATGCTAATACATTCCAGATTTTCAAATAGTTGAGAATAAGTCAACATATCTGCAACTGCTAATTCATCCTTCCAGACCCTCAAACCTTCTAGATGACAATCTTTTCTTCCTTTTCCTGGGTTCTCTGGGAACAGAGGTTTATTGGTTTTCAGCTTGGCCCTATCTCTTCCCAGAGTCCCAACATTCTGTGCACAAAGGAGTGGGGTTAACAATGAAGCATTTTTGCAGCTAGGCCCAGGCAATGACCAAAGAACATAGAAATTGACCTTTGCTGTTTCCATGTCTGTCCATTGGCAGAGGAGGCGTGAGATCCATGGGGTGAGAGTCAGGCTAGGAAATGTAGCCAGCCACTGTGCTAGGATGGGAAGAATTACAGATACGATGGATGGAGGTTTCCTGTTGGAGAACAAAAGGGGAGAACCTGTGATGTGCTCTGTCCAAGAAAGGTTATGAGGAAGGGGGAACAAGGATCCTGGTGCCTCTCCATAAGGAAACTACAGACAAAGCATCTCCTCTTGGACAGGAGCAGCAACCTTCACTCTAGCAGTTAAAGCCAGCTTTAGGTTCATAAAGTCATAGTTTCAAAGGCCCTAAGGCCAGCCCTGACCATCTAGTCTGAGCTCCTGCATAATACACACCCTAGAACTTCCCCAGAAGAATTCCTCTTTCACCATGGTCCCATGTGTCTTCACCTTCAGCCAGGTCTAATCATGGGGGTAGAGCTCAGCAGCAGAGTGTTTGACTGTAGATCAGGTTCTAGGACTGTAGTCCTTGGTTCACATCCTAGTGCCCCCTTTGACATCTCTGTTAATAAGCAGTAGGTTTCAATCAAACCAAAGGGAGTATTTTTTCCACACAACGCACAGTTAACCTGGGGAACTCTTTGCCGGAGGATGTTGTGAAGGCCAAGACTATAACAGAGTTCAAAAATGAGCTAGATAAATTCATGCAGGAGAAGTCCATGAATGGCTATTAGCTAGAATGGGTAGAGATTGTGTCCCTAGCCTCTGTTTGCCACGTGCCAGGAATGAGCAATAGGAATGGATCACTTGATGATTCCCTGTTCATTCCTTCTGGGATACTCAGCACTGGCTACAGTCAGAAGACAGAATATTGGGTTAAATGGACCTTTGGTTTGACCCAGTATGGGCGGTCTTGTGTTGCTTATGTTCTTGGTTGTATGAACCAGTCCTGGCTATTAGAGGAGCAGATGGCTTCAAAAGACCACTCTCTTGGATCTGGGCATCCTGGGCAAACTAATTCCCTTCCTTTAGAGAATGACAGAAAAAGACTCACCTCTAGGGAGCACAGAGAGATCCAGGTGCACAAAGTGCTCATTCAACCTGCAGCCATTGAGGCATGCTCTGGCCTCAGAGAGCAAGAACAGGCCTTGCCAGAGAAGCCCCAGAGAAGAAAATGCTCATGGACCATCCTGTCAGGCATGAAAATACTCTGTGTCTGTTGCCAATCCCACAACTCAATGGCAGTGAGCAATGAGGAGAAAACAGCTTCCTCTCCAAGAAGGTGGATGCACTTGTCCCTGAAGAAGAAAGCAGCTGAGACCCAGGTGGAGGCAAAGGAGGAGAAGCTGCAGGAGACTACAGACAAAGTCGAAGTGGATCTTACAGGTGAAGATTCAATCCACATGGTTCACGAGGAGCATGTGAGGAATACTCACACCAGTTACTCTACAAGCCTTCAACATCAGGGCCGTCTCCTGGGACAGTGATGGGTACCTCAGACTCTGGAATCCATTTAGTGCTCGATCCTCTTGGAGAGGGTGGCAGAGGTCCATCGCTGAGGTGAGGAGAGCTGACAATGTCAGGTCACCCCCCTCTGGGGATCTGGCACGGTGGGTGGGGAGTACTAACATTGCTCCAGGTTGTAAGGAGAACAGAGAGGCTCGATGTTGTAGGAAATCATTTCTTTTCACCTGGATTGGGTCCATTTCATCAGTAAAATGCTCCAGACGTCTCAGCAGGTCACAGCTGGGAACCGTACCAGAGCTCAGTCATTACTTCTTGGGGGGTTCAATGCAAAATGAGGCCTGTTGCCCATCACTGACAGGGAAGGTGTGCAAGTGCAGGGGAAGAGTAGACTACACTATCGAAAAGAAACTGTCCCCTAGGTAAGAGGAAGCCTCAGGTGGTAAAAGCCCCCAGCTAAGAGTCATGAGAGCGGAGTTCTCTGCTGAGCTCTGCCAACAACTTTCAGTCAGACACTGCACAATTTGCTTCAGGGCTCTGTGGCCAACTTCCATCCTCTGTAAACCAGGGAGAAGACATGGAAAAGCAAAATGTTAAGAATGTTTCTTTCTGCTCCAGGGACAAAGAAGGAGCCATCTGAGTCGAAGGGGAAGTGGGAAAAGGGGAGCCCAGAAGAGCAGGAAGAAGAGCGCACTTCCAGCCCCTCATTAACAAGCAGCTCCCATATGATGATGGTAATGACTCTGTGTGGCTGTGCTCATGGAAATCATCCGATGCTGTGTGTATGAATATCTCCCGGAACCGGTATCTCTTCCAGAACTACAAAAAGAAAAGGAGTACTTGTGGCACCTTAGAGACTAACAAATTTATTAGACTAATAAATTTGTTAGTCTCTAAGGTGCCACAAGTACTCCTTTTCTTTTTGCGAATACAGACTAACACGGCTGCTACTCTGAAACCTTCCAGAACTACCTGTCCCTTGCTCAGGGGGCTGAAAAGAAACACTCGTCAAGTGTGATCAACTCCAGCCAGTCTTTACGAGTTTCTCTGGGTTGCTTGAACGAGGCCTAGTTTGACAAAAGGGTTTAGGCACCTAAAGAAGTCCAGAGGTGTTTTGTGGGATTGGCAGAAGTGCCTGACTCAGGAGCCTGATTCTGATGCACTGTCCATGGCACACAGGCACTGCTGAAAATCATATGAGGCCCAACCCTGCACTTGTAGGGGTAACCCACATATCTCCTGGCTGTGGTGTTCTGTCCCATCTCGTGGCACCAGGACCAGTTTGAGAAAGAGAGAAAAGGAGTCTGCTCTATAGCCTTAGCTAACAGCCTCTTGGCTTTTAGCTCATGTAGTAGAGGCTCCTGAACTAAGCTCCAGAGGTCCCAGGTTCGATCCTGCCTGCCAACATCTGGGCTCTGTCTGAGTTACAAAGGCATCTAGACACCTTTGTAACATTGGCTGTTAGTGACAGAGCACCCTGCGGCGCATACAAAAGTCTGCAATTCTGGGAGCTTCTGACACGCCGGGGGGCTAGAGTATGTGTGTGAGGGTGCCACGCCGGTGTGCTCTACTGCGTCCTCAGCTGCTGGCATCCAGGAGAGACGGTGCTAATCCAGCGCCATGCAGGCCAGCTGCAGTAATACTCAGGGGGTGCCCTGAGACACCAGGGCAAAGGCCTCCAGCACCCCATCCTGGGTTTAGGTGACCCTGGAACCAGCCCCCTTGGAGTAACATTGTGCCCAGTGAGTTCTGACCCACAGGGTCTGGCCCCAGAGGCCAATGGTTTGGGATTCTCCTCAGCCAGGCAAACTTGCTCCTTCAGTCTACGTTACTTTCTGTCCTGCCGGCAATTCCTGCCTGTTTTGTGGCAGTGCCACACGCTGTGGGATGGGAAAGGAAGAGGGCGTTTCCATTTGGGCCCTATTCTCACTCCTTTCCTCGCAGACACTGTGGGCTGCCAGAGTTGCTGAGCCAAACTCCTCAGGTGCTCGGGGCGGGATGGGACATGGGGCAGGTTCTCCAGTGACCCCTCGGATACACTCAAGGAGCAACTCGAAGGGGCTTTGCAGGACATTGAGGTGTCCTGGGAGGAGGGGCTGGTGAGGACGGAAATGGGGTGGCCTTTGGGGTCCCAGCACTGCCCAAGAGGCTCCCGTCTCTTCTCAGGAGAGGGGGCCAGAGAGCGATGAAAGGCCAAGGAAACCTTGGCACCTGTGGAGGCTTGTTAAGAAAAGGGCTCAGCCGGAGTCTCCAGGCTCCTGTGGCACTGCCAGACTCCCCCGGGGACAGACAGTTCCAGGGCAGCTGCCCTAGGGAAATCCTCAGTCCCAAGAGGCTTTGTCCCTGTTCATTGCAGACCCGCGGGGAGCAGCCTTCCACAGCACCGCTCCACGCCCTGCTGATGACAGCCATGCAGGGTCTGACAACACCCACCCTGGAGAGACTTAGAGCTGCAGAGGAAGAGCTGAGGGCCATCGTATCTCTCTATGGAGACAAGATGGAGAGAGTAAGAGATGCCCGCAGTGCGGCAGGGGGATGCTGCACAGAGAGGGGGATGGGAGAAGGAAACCATTTCTGGGACACTGGCATGGTATTTGAAGGTTGGCTCAGCCCCTTTCCATTCATTGCTTGGCCGCGGGTATCCACAGCATCAGGTTTTTAAAGTGTTCTCTGCCTGCTGGAGCTCTGACACTTCCCTGAGGACTGCCAGCCGCACTGAAGGTGTGTGACAGCCCCAGCCCTGGCAAGGCAGCACCTACATAGTCTGCCGATGGGCCTCCACATTAGGCTCCAGGAGCAGGCATGGTTTCCTCAGACATGCCGCAAGGCCTTGTTTTTCCAGATGAAGGATCAGGAAGAATTTGGATTGGCACTTTTCTCTCTCTCTCTCTCCCAAGCTTTGATCCTGTTGCCCATCCCCACTGGATCTGAGTGCCTCCCCCGTGAATTAGATTGGCCTAGGGAGGTTTCTGGAAGACTTCATTTCTACATCCCCTGGGTAGGAGGCTCTCAGCGTCATTTACTCCACCTGATTAATGACGCTCCACCGACCTCCTGGGCAATAGGAATTCTACCCATTTGACACCTGGGGAATCTGAAGCCCAGAGAGCTCCTTGAATTGCCCAAGCCTGCGCAGCTTCTCAAGAAAGGAATCAGGGTTCACATTCCCTACAGTCCTTTCAACATTGCCTTTAATCGCTCGGCCTGGAAATAGGTGACATTCAAGCCCTTCTCCAAAGACCGCCTGCATGTGGCGCATAAGTGCAGACTTATTCCCTTCCTGGGCTTTGGCTTTCCTGGAAACTGTGAGACTAATCAATGAACAGAATCCTCAGCCTGAACTTCGTCCCCATCCTGCCTGTTCCTAGGGTTTCCTGCAGGTCATCCCTGTCTCTGGCCGAGTTCCTTGTTTCTAACAGGTCCCAGCGGGAAGTTAACAAATGGCCCCTCAATCAGCAGATTGATTTGTGCAGGGCTCTAACTCCTGCTAGCAGAACAGGTCAACAGAATCCAGCCACCCACATTGTAGCTCCTGCTCCTTGTTCGACAGAGGAAAGAGCAATGATCAATTCCTCATGGAAGAGCCCTAGGGGGTGGCTTGTCCCTTTAGGGTCTGTCTACCTGTGTTGCAAACTCTGCAGCAGGAGCCTTAAAGCCTGGCCCTATGGACTTGGGCTCCTAGGGCTGGCAGTGTGGGGCCAAAACAGCAATGCAGACTCTTCTGGGCTTTGGCTGGAACTTGATCTCTGAAGCCTGGGGAGGAAGGGGGCTTCAGAGCCTGGGCTCCAGCCCAAGTAACCATGTCTACACTAAGAAAAGGAGTACTTGTGGCACCTTAGAGACTAACAAATTTATTTGAGCATAAGCTTTCGTGAGCTACAGCTCACTTCATCGGATGCATTTGGTGGAAAAAAAAAATTTTCCATCAAATGCGTCCGATGAAGTGAGCTGTAGCTCACGAAAGCTTATGCTCAAATAAATTTGTTAGTCTCTAAGGTGCCACAAGTACTCCTTTTCTTTTTGCGAATACAGACTAACACGACTGCTGCTCTGAAACCTGTCATGTCTACACTGCTCTTCTTAGTGCCATAGCATGAAGCCGAGGTTAGAGAGCCGGCTTCAAGATTTGTTACGGCAGCTTTTTAAATCCCACAGTATAGAGGTTCTCCTTAGGGCTGGGGCCTGGAGCTGGCTAGCCCCACCCAACTAGCCTTGCCTGCCATCTCTGGGATGGGCTCTGGGATACATCAGTAGAACCAGCTGGGTCTGGGTCTGGAGCAAAGCTCACGATCAAAGCATCAAAATCAAGATTGAATGGAAAGGGGCTGAGCCAATCTTCCAATACCAAGCCAGTGTCCCAGGAATGGTTTCTGAGGAGAGGAACTTCTCCCATCCCCCTCTCTGCACAGCATCCCCCTGCCCCACTGCAAGCGTCTCTTACTCTCTCCATCTTGTCTCTGTGTAGAGATACAATGGTCCTCAGCTCTTCCTCTGTAGCTCTAAATCTCTCCAGGGTGGGTGTTGTCAGATCCTGCATGGCTCTCAACCTGTGGCCCAATCAGCACAGAGCTGCGCCCCATGGGACATTCTCAGGGCCAAACAGGTAGGATTGGATGTGCCCCTCAATGGAAACTAGGTTGAGAACCTCTGGTCTGGACGAACTGATTGTGCAAGAAAGAGCAAAAAGGAAGTTGCAGAGATGGAGGAATGGCTTCTGGAGGGAAGCCCTTGAGAGCAGGGCTGAGAGCCGTTTGCTATGGCAGGAAAGGCCCTGGGATATCAGGGGAGTTTGGGCTGTGCCCACTCTAAGGTTTTGTGTGTGTTTCTGATCTTGAAAGTGCTAACCCAGACCTCAGGAAGACTGGGGTTCCTGGACTTGTCAATGCCTCTTTCTTGAGATTAGGGAGGAGCCAAGATGGGCAACCGAGGTCAGAGGCGGCTTGCAGGGCTGCCAGGAGGGCTTCCCTGGGAGGAGGCACCTCATTGATAAATCCATCCCTCAACTTTCTGGCATTCTTCCAGGTTGGAGATGTCATGGGAGGGATCTTAATCTGGCTTGACAACAGCTGTGATCCCAGAGCCAGAAAAGCAGTGCTCAGGGCCATGGCCTTGCTGGCTCGCTCCCACCCCCAGGATGTGGTTCTAACCTGTGTGGCTCACACTCTCTCATCGCACAGGTAGGGAGCTGCTCTGTTATCCCCTCAGTCCAGTCGTTCTCTTCCTGCTCCTACTGACGGGCCACAGGCTGGGAAGGGTCCATGGGGCTCACACAGTTGGAGGGAGTTCCCTGCTGTGCAGAGAGCTGTCCATGCTTCCTCAGAGGAGATGGCCAGGCCCAGCCCCTGAGGAACCAACCCCTCCTCCTGCCCTCCGCGGGGTGGAGACCTGCCACTTTTCTGGAGAATTCCAGCATTGTCCTGATTTCTATGGGTCACCCCACTTCTCAGATTCAGGACAGGGCCAATACATGACTTTGGGGCTCACTCAACTACCTGGCTCATGGGGTCTGGCTACTCCTTACTGCAGGAGAGAAGGCAGAGATGGAAAAGGCCCATGAGGTCCATCTGTCTATCCCCTGGAGACCAGTGCAGGATTGTTACCTGTCGTCAGACCCCCCAGTTATTCCAGGGCTGAGCAATTGGTGACAAAATGCACTCATCCTTATGGAGCTGTGTGGCAGAGGTAAATCTCTTAAGAAAGAAATTTCCAGGCCTTATTGATGCAAAATAAAATAAACAAAAAAACATCCCCGCCATGACCAGAGCCTAAATGCAGTGCAGCGAGCAGAGAGCCACCATGAACAGCTCTGAGAGGGGTGAGTGCCCCTTTTCATCTCAATAGATTGTTACGTCTCAGTCCTGCTGGTTATTGCTGATCGCTTTGAAGAGTCAGCCAGCTGAGGGGTTTGTAACACAATCCCCATGTGCCTAGGGGCCGTGAAACCCAACTGGACCCTAGCCAGAGGTCAAAAGTCCATCTTTCCTCCTTCTGCAATGCAGTTCTGCACTGACCATAGACAAATTTGTTTCACACTGAAGAGCAAACTGAAGAGCAGCATGAAAGAAATTGAATTCTTACCCAATTCAGTTACCAGAAGAATACAGTGTTGGTTTTAATATTTATTTGAGTGTTTGAGTGTCTTGGAAACAGTGGTGTTAGCTTTAGGAACAATAACCCATTAGGGGAAAGGAATAAATATAACGTTCTCTGAAGGGACTTGCCCAGCCTTAGCCTCCCTGCACCAATGGGTGTCTCCTCTGATAGTCCAAGCCTCTCCCTGGGGAGGGCAAGAGATGGCCAAGCAGGAAAGGTCTGACTTGTGTTTCGGAATTTGCAGATGTGCCATTGAATTGTGGAAGGCCTTGGGTGAAGAACCACAGTTCACCAGGGAGGTGCTGCAGCAACTGCTGGAGAAGCTCCAGCAGAGATGCCAGGAGGAGAAGAGAGGCAATGTGTCTCTGGCTGTAAGTGAGATTTGAGATGTCACCTTGTGAACCCACCACCACAGGGATGATGGTGCATCTGTGTGTGTGTGGGAGTTTCACCCCTTCTTAGCTTCAGGCCATGGCTACACTACACAATGTAGCCGACCTAACTTAACTCAGCAGACAGCCGCCACAGCAATTCCAGCCCTGGTGTGTGTCCGCACTTTGCTGCTTGTGTTGGCAGTGCATGTCCTCACCAGAAGCGCTTGTCTTGATTGTATGGTCAGAGTGGGGCATTGTGGGAAGGCTCCTGAAAGCCAGTTTACGTAAGCAACACTCTGTCTACACTGACACTGCATCGACCTAACTGCATTGACCTTGGCTCTCTGCCGCTTGTGGGGATGGAGTTATGAATTTGGCACCAAGGGGCAGTTCTGACAACGGGAAGGAAATTCCATAGTTAGGGTGATGCAGGGTGAGCGGCCTTGCGTTGACTTAACTCTGTAGTGTAGACCAGGCCTTAGTTTGTCCTGGCCACTTCCAATCAAACCAAAGAGGTGTCAATAAAGTTTCCCCCAGGTCAAAGTTACAGATCTTAAGTGGTTTATCTGCTGGTATGCTGGCTCAGTTGTCTTCTGCTCTAGATGGCCCTTTAATGAGCAGGTGCAGTTCGGGTGTCTCTTGGAAGTGTCCAGGTTTCTGGCTCTGTAAACTGTGGCTAGAAATCTTCCCAGCATGGGATCATGAGAAGTTCAGTACTTTTGACTGGGCCAGAAACACTGGGCCTATGAGAACAGATCTCCTCAGGATGGTTTCAGCCCTTCCAGTCACGGCTGGAAAGCCAAAGCACAGGTTCTGCACCATTAAGAGAAATAGTGGGGAATAACATCATCCAGATTCTTCTGATATTTCCATCCTGCTTCAATTCCAGGAATGGGTGAAGGTTCAGGAGCCTCCAAATGCCTCCACCCCTCTCAGAAGCCAATATTGTTTTGTAATGCGCTGGAGAGGAAATGACACATGACAAAAGGACAATAGCGAATGGCAATGGGGGCAGGTGGCAGATTGGGATAGTTGAGTGAAATTCTTTCCCCCCTCCAGGCAATGAAGACCATTTATGAGGTCCTTTTCCTATGGGGATACCGAGAAGCCATCCTGGAAATGTATCCCCAGATGCTCATCTTCTGCGTCAGGAAAGTACAGTATGTGATGGATCTGCACTTGCCAGGAACCTACATGGCCAGGCAGACATCCAGCTCCGAGGAAGGATCCAGCTGCCTCAGCCCCCTAAGGTAATGACTGAAAGGAAAAGGAAGAACAGAGTTGTTCTGCTAAACACATGGGGTCTGTTCATGGCCATCAGTTGTTTGGGTGCTGTAGTTAGCCCAGGCTCAGTTCGGCGCAGGTCTCTCTTGAGGGAAAAGGGTTGAGAGCCGTGCGTTCTTGTGAGTCACACTTGCTCATCTAACCCCGTCCACAGGCCAGCTGCTTTCCCCACACACTCAGGCAGCAGTCATGTTTGTGCATCCATCCACATGTGCCACCCGCTAAAGTGTCAGTGCTTTTATCAGTGCCTGCTGAGCAAATCTGTGGGCCTCTGTCCCCGAACATGGACAGAGCCACACCGGCAGCACATGGGACCAGGGGCCGTGGGATGTCAGTGTCACAGGCAGACAGGAGGAAGAAGGACCAGTTCATCTGGTTCTGTGGGCACAGTTAGGGGCTTCCATCTCCACGAGAAAAACAGAGCGCCAGAAGACACCTCAGGTGGCATAAAGTGATATAGCTTTGCTCGATTACACCGACTAAGGATCTGGCTCCACATGCCCGCTTGAGTCCTGTAACCTATCACAGTAAAGTATCAGCAAAAAGAAAAGGAGTACTTGTGGCACCTTAGAGACTAACAAACTTATTTGAGCATAAGCTTTCATGAGCTACAGCTCACTTCATTGGATGCATTCAGTGGAAAATACAGTGGGGACATTTTATATACACAGTGAACATGAAACAATGGGTGTTACCATACACACCGTAATGAGAGTGATCAGGTAAGGTGAGTTATTACCAGCTGGAGAGAAAAAAAACCTTTTGTAGTGATAATCAACGTGGGCCATTTCCAGCAGTTGACAAGAACGTCTGAGGAACAGTGGGGTGGTGGGGGGAAGGAGGAGGGAAATAAACATGGGGAAATAGTTTTATTTTGCATAATGACACTTCCACTCCCAGTCTTTATTCAAACCTAAGTTAATGGTGTCCAGTTTGCAAATTAATTCCAATTTTTTTGTTGAAGAATTGCCACTTTTAGTTCTGTAATCGTGTGACCAGAGAGATTGAAATGTTCTTAGACTGGTTTTTGACTGTTATAATTCTTGATGCTGATTTGTGTCCATTTATTCTTTTACGTAGAGACTGTCCAGTTTGGCCAATGTACATGGCAGAGGGGCATTGCTGGCACATGATGGCATATATCACATTGGTAGCTGTGAGGGTGAACAAGCCTCTGATAGTGTGGCTGATGTGATTAGGCCCTATAATAGTGTCCCCTGAATAGATATATGGACACAGTTGGCAATTGGCTTTGTAGCAAGGATAGGTTCCTGGGTTAGTGTTTTTGTTGTGTGGTGTGTCGTTGCTAGTGAGTATTTGCTTCAGGTTGGGGGGCTGTCTATAAGCAAGGACTGGCCTGTCTCCCAAGATCTGTGAGAGTGATGGGTCGTCCTTGAGGATAGGTTGTAGATGCTGTATCAAGTATTTAACTATAAAGAAAAGGAGTACTTGTGGCACCTTAGAGACTAACAAATTTATTTGAGCATTAGATTTCCACTCTATACAGCTAAATTTGTTAGTCTCTAAGGTGCCACAAGTACTCCTTTTCTTTTTGCAAATACAGACTAACACGGCTGCTACTCTGAAACCTGTATTTAACCATAGTGAGTGATGACACCAACCATCTTAAGACGCTCCAGTGTCACGAACTGGTTACAAACTCAATGAAACTGCAGTGTAGACAGGGTATCACACTGGATCTATCCTTGGGGAGGCTAGCTACTGCTGACCATGCTGTGTGTCTCAGGACTTGTGCAGATTTGCCATGCTTGGGACTGATCTCGTTACTTGACACTGTGGTTGTTTTTTTTTGTCTTTAGCACCTCAGCGGAGGCTGTGAAGACTCTTTTCTCCATGCCCGGCTACTGGAAGGAATTTGCCAGCATCCAGTTTCAGCGGGGTTGGGATATGATAGCCTCCCAATATTACTACTCACAGGGTGTTGGCCTGATTGCAAGGTAGGAGCCCAAAGTTTCCTCTTCATTGGGTCTCTCTTGGGAATTCCATGTGAAATATTCCCTGTTCCAGGCTGCCAGCTCAGCCCAGCAACTAGAGGGGAACTCTCTCTCCCCCTTGATAATCACAAGGGACTTTCTGTTCCATGTTCCAGAGCCATGATCGAGTTTGAGAACCCTCAGCTCCCTGCAGGTTTCAGAGAGGCAATCACCATTGTCCAGAGTGAGGAGGAGGAAGAGCAGAGAAATATCGCCATGGCTTTCTGAACTGAGGTGAGATTCATTAGTTGGCAGGCACAAGTGGGCTTTCTGGAGAGCAGCTCAGGCCAGTCAACTCTGGGTTACATTGTCAGCAGCTTAGTAGCCTTACCGCCAGCTGGCTCCTCTTCACACATGGATGGTTGTGGGGCATGGCAAAGAGAGGGAGGGAGAGACAGGGTGAGATTGCTCCTTGCTGGATGTGCCTAGATGGGGTTATGGGACAAGAGGCGATGTTTCTCTAGTGCCCCAAGGCCATGCTTCTCTCCTCACTTTTTCCTGGGGTTCTGCTTTTTTTCTGCCCCAGGGTTCTCTACATGGCACTCAATGAGGCCTGGAGATTCCCCTTTCCCTGGGGGCTTATTTGTGACTTGTGCATTAGTCTAACTTTGGGGAATGAACCAACTGAAACAGCAGCAACTGGCTCCCTGCACACCAGAGACTTTGTATAGGAATAAGTGGCAATTTGGTAAAGATGACTGTCCAGGGAACAGACCCCACAGTAAGACCTCTGCACCTCAACCTGATGTTGATTTGGCTCTTTCCAGTTTCTCCAGAGTCCTTACATTGACACAATCCTGACAAAATTAGACCTCCAGGCACAGCTTATGGAATGGACCAAAGGCGCAAATCCCATCATATGGAGGCTCAGTCTGCGAGGCCTTGGCAGTATTGTCTTCCAGCCAGAAAAGGTGAGAACCGTGGATTGTCCAGGGGACCGAGGAAGCCGATGTCTATCAAATAGCTCAGAAAGGAGAGTGAGATCCACACACAAGCCTTGTTGTTCAAAACACAGCACTCAAATGTCGGAGGTGCTTTACTGAGCAAATCAAGGCATGACGTGCTCCCTGCTCCCGTGAGCTAAGCCCTGATTACAGATGTGATGCAATCGGGGAGGCAGGGTGAGCAAAGATAAAGGTTTCAGAGAGCAGCTGGCACAGAGTGACAGGAGAATGACTTTCTGCCCCGTTGGACAGCTGTGCCATCCATGGTTTCGCATAGGTGGGAGTGGTCCAGCATGTGCTCCAGGATGTCACCTAGGATAGTAATGAGCTGCCTTCTTCATTCCTGCAGGTGCAATTGTTACAGGCCCAGCTGCCAGCAATTGTGGCCATGTTTTGTGACCGGGATGGAGGACATATCATGGAGGCCATGCATAAAGCTGCAGACATCATCTACCTCCTCCAAGAGATGGGCTTGGCTCCATCTCTCAGGACATTGCAGTCAGCCTTCGCCCCTTCATTGATGACTTAAGGCTTGGAACCCCAGAAGAAGCACATTCCCCGCCTCCACCTGTCTCTGATGCCCTCGTCTCTCTCTCCCCATCCCCTTCCTCCCACTCCTCAGGCCTGCCATGGAGCCTCCAAGGAGTGCCCCCGCCATGATTGGGGACTCTCCTGCTGAGCCATCTCCCTGTCAGAGCTCTTCTCGCCAAAGCTCAGCCTCAGTGCCATGTTGCCAGCCCCTGCTGCAGCCTGGCCTGGGGGAGAGGGGGCCTGGCACTGGGCAGATGACCAGCTATCTGGAGAACACAGGCCCCCCAAGTGGTGGAGATTCTAAGCAAGAAAGAGGTGGGTCGGGAATGGCCCAGCTCTCAGGGGCACCGAAGCAAAAGAAATGCTGTGTTTTGTGGCAGCGCATCCCTGCAAGGCTCCAGCAGCTGCTTCTCCCCTTCCCCAGACCAGTCTCCAGAAGCCTTCCCTCCCTCTCCCCTAATCGTTTCAGGTTCTAGGATTCTGTGCTCTCCAGACAGAAACTGCCTCTTGGACACCCTGGGGCTGCACTGTCCTGCACAGTGTCTCAGGCCCTGCACAAGATGTCTATGGCACTGGCCTGGTGGCCTCCCTGCTCCCGCCAACCAAGTCAGTTCACACAGAGGGAACTGGAGCAGCTTGTGGATTATGACTCTGTCACGTTATGCTCTGATACTGCCTAGCTTTAACCGGGCATCCCCACGCCCTGTGTGTCATTGCCAGGAGAAGGGCAGTGTGCGCTCAGCTGCCATTTTACTGCTTGGCAACGTGGTGAGCAGGGTGCAGGACCCCGACAAGCCCATCGTGCAGCAGGAAATCATCAACTGCTTGCTCCTGCTGCTGCAGCATCTTGAAGACCAGGATGAGATTATGACTCTGGTAAGTGCCACGGTCATTATTTCCTTAAGAGCAAAGAGCCAGAATCCCCTGGGGCCCCCACTCCATTCATCGCCAGAGCCCCTTGCCAAGTAAAGTCCTCCCTGCTTCACTCCATGCTGGAGCCTAGTGCCTCATCCATCCTCACAGCACACAGCACAATTTGGAAGAAAAGCCTTCTTCTGGGAAAGAGGTGGGGCATAGCGTAGCGGGGCCGGGAGTACTGCTGCTGGCCCCGGCACGGCCCAGGTCCTGCGTCCCCCTGAAGTGTGGGGCCCCCCAAAGTACGGGGCCCTCAGCAACCGCCCCAAACCATCCAAAGGACAGGACGGCTCTGGCTCTCTCCAGCCAAGTCTCCGTTTCCTCTCCTCAGCACACTCCTGTGTAGAACAAATTACAGGAATCTCCACAAGCAGGAGAACAAGGGACGGGGAAGGTTTGATGTCCCCCAGACTATCCCTCTCTCAGTGAGAACCCTCTTGGTTTCACCTTCTCTTGCAGCGATTTAAACTGACACTCTTCCGCTGCGCAGTGTTTCTCAGGTGGGCTCATTTGAAGATGCTGTTCCGCAGCATGGCCTGGGATGGCTCCTCACAGCTCTTAAAGTCTGTCTGGAACTGCTTGGTAGGTGAATTCCTTGTGCCTTCAGAGTGGTGAAGGGGACTTGAGGGACACCTTTCTAACCCCACACCCTGAGTCCCCATCCACTTCGGTCGGGTTACAGGACTCCATTTCAGGCTCTCTGCTGGTTCATTTCTGCAGGAGTTACAATCCATTCACATTTTTGAAATTTTTCTCCACAACACTCAGACTTCCAAACTTTTGTCTTTTAAACTGAAAGCTGAGGTTCAGGAGAACACAATAGTAACTTCAGAGAGGTGCTGCTATGGTGTATGGGTTCACATTGGCGGTTGCCATGCCCTGGCTATATGCTTTGGCTTTCCTGGCCAATGACATGTTGGAAGAACATGTCATTTGTATATTGTGCATGTCTTCCTTCTTTCTTTCTAGATGCAGAACAACGAGAGCTACATCCCCAAATTCCTGTTCCAGGCCTTACAGTATCTGGAAAGCTCACAGACAACAATAAGACATTCAGGATCCCTATTCACTGGTAAGCAGAGCAAATTCACTTGATCTTTTCTAAAGGTTTCCTTCAGAGCCCTTTTCTAGACTGCTGCTCTGTTCCCTCCGACAGCACCAGAATCCCAAAACGGAGTGTGTTTGTGTGTGTGTAAATTAACATGTATTCCAAGATGAAGGGAGCAACTTAGCTGTATCGACTGCACCAACTTCCCCCGCCTACAACAACTCTTTGGCTGGGCCTCAGGGAAATCAGCATGATGTGAATTCAATCTCCTTTGGAAATCAGTATCTCAGTAACTTCTGGCCATCTGATGCTTTCTCTAATATGCTTTGTGAACAGATGTAAGGAATGTATTGAATTTCCCTAGGGTGTCTTGGGGGAATGGCTGCATCTTTAGCAGTTTTCAGCAAAGGATTTGAAAAGTAATGAGAGCCATTGTATTCATTGTATGTCTAGGAAATACTATCCGCCATTACTGCGATTTGTTGTCTGAAACAGTGAATGAAGATGAAGAGTACTTGTGGCACCTTAGAGACTAACAAATTTATTTGAGCATTAGCTTTCGTGAGCTACAGCTCACTTCATCGGATGCATTTGGTGGAAAAAACAGAGGAGAGATTTATATACACACACACAGAGAACATGAAACAATGGGTTTATCATACACACTGTAAGGAGAGTGATAACTTAAGATGAGCCATCACCAGCAGCAGGGGGGGGGGGGAGGAGGAAAACCTTTCATGGTGACAAGCAAGGTAGGCCATTTCCAGCAGTTAACAAGAATATCAGAGGAACAGTGGGGGGTGGGGTGGGGGGGAGAAATAACATGGGGAAATAGTTTTACTTTGTGTAATGACTCATCCATTCCCAGTCTCTATTCAAGCCTAAATTAATTGTATCCAATTTGCAAATTAATTCCAATTCAGCAGTCTCTCGTTGGAGTCTGTTTTTGAAGTTTTTTTGTTGAAGGATAGCCACCCTCTCCTGCCTGTATGAAGGTAAGGAAATACCTCTGTGTGTTTGTGCCTCCGTGAGAAATACAGGAGTGCAGCACAGGGCCTGAACACAGGTTTGAATGTGTCCCTCTCAGTCTAAGGACAGAGTTTAAGGAAGAAGGATGGTCACGCGAGCTTTCATCGAGGTCCCACAATCTGTGTACGGGAGCAGGGAAATTCCATCCCTAGCTCCTAGTGTAGACGTAGCCTTACATCTGTGTGGGGAGACCTTCTTCATAAAGGTCAAAAAGTCTCTAAAGGAACCCCTGACCGAATTGAAAAGGGCTGTTGTTATTAAGGATGATGATGATGATGACGATTACCCTCTGTAGAGAAAGATTCATCACCTGCCCTCCCTGGAATGGAGTGATTGCAGGCCAGGGAACTTCACTCAGAGATTGGTTATCAGCTCATAGGAAATCCCATGAGGGCACATGGGAAACACTTTTCCATGTGAGCTCTTAAGGAATGAAGGCATAGGGCCACAAAGGATTTCAGTAGACGTTAGGAGCCTAAATCCCTTTGTGGATCTCAGCCTAATGTTTGATGGTTTAACATCGCTGCTGCTGTCACTTTCCTGTTCCATCCAAAGAACTAGTGCCCCCAACCGTCTGTGTGTACGGGTGTGTGTACGGGTATATGCCAGCAGAGGAGGAAGTTATGCAAGAATGGGGTCTCCTCTCTGTCCAGGGCTATCTTGGGAGTAGCTGAGTTGTTGTTCTTGTGCCCTTAGAATCTTGGGTAGCTAACAGCATGGGGCAATGCCCATCTGAAGTGGAAGTTTCCTAGGTACCAGTCACATCAGCACCATGGGGTTTTCAACCCATTTCCTCTTGGTTTCAGCTTTTCATGAAGTGCCTTTGAAATCGGACAGGACCACATGGTATATCCTCAAAAGACATTATAAATAGTTGGAGAAGCTTGGAAATCTCATGTCGGGTTCTGCATTCAATTAGGGAACCAGGACCGACACAGAAGAGCTCTTTGTCCTGCTATGGTAAATACAACAGACACTTCTCAACTTTTTGGTGTCTCTAGCCTCTGTTTGCCAGAAGCTGGGAATGATCAGGGGATTGATCACAAGATGATTGCCTGTCCGTTCATTCCCTCTGGGGCACCTGGCATTGGCCACTATCGGAAGACAGGATACTGGGCTAGATGGACCTTTGGTCTGACCCAGCATGGCCTTTCTTATGTTCTTATGTTTGGAACCAGGGCTGAACAATGAGGTGGATATCAGCAGATGACCCAAAATTATGTAGATTAGTCGGGCCTAGAGAAGACTTTGAAGAAGTTCAGAGGGCTCTAATAAAGCTATGTCACTGGGCAGCACAATAGCAGATAAAAACCAGCGCTGACCAAGGCAGGGCCATACACATAGAAAGCAGTGAGTTGAACGACTCCTACATATCGCCGGTGTCAACAGCCAAAGCACGGCTGGTTGGGCCCAGTGGTTGGAGCAGTGGTGGTGGGGCCTAGTGGTCAGAGTGGTGGAGGTCGAGCCGACGGGAGCCAAGGGTTGGAGCTGGAGTCAGGAGTCAAGAGCAGGATTGGAACAGGCTGGGGAGTAGGGTCAGGGCCATAGTAATGATTCCTGGCCAATGGGAGCTGCGGGGGGGGGGGCAGAGCCTACAGGCAAGAGCAGCCCCCGGGACAGAGGTTCCCAATGCAGTGCTCATCACGGCAACGTGGCTGGGGGGGAGAGGAACCCCAGCGCGTGGAGATGCCTCACCTCCACCCCAGCCAGGCAGAGCCGGCCCGGCTGGAACGCAGCACACAGGGGCTTTAGTGGCTTCAGCATGGGGTCCCCTTCGCCCTACTCCTTTCATGAGTGCACCATTGCCCCACTTCTGCCCCATTTCCACACAGGGTTACAGGGCAGAACCCTGGAGCTGATCTCTGAAATCTCTCTCACTAGAATGAAGTTACTGCAGAGGCAGGACAACCCCCCCTTTGGGCACCATGTAGGACATCTCATCCCACTGCACAGAGCCCTACATTCACACAGCTTCTTGCATGTGATTCCCTCACTCATCAGAGCCAGGCAGAGAGAGGAGAAATTCTCCCAGACTCCCTTTAACCATTGCCAGCCCACAGGGCAGTGGAGGTTGTGCTTCTCTCTTTAAGAAATGCCAGCTCTCAGGGAAGTTGCAAATGAGCATTAGCAAAGTGAGGTGGTGGTGTGCCATGGAAAACTACCCTGCTTGAAGGTTTTGTTCTTCTCATTTGTGTTCCTGCCCTTTCTCCCTCTTCCAGACATCTAGATGCCAACAGGAGCCAATTGAGCCCACCACTGATTCCATCTCTTGTGAGACGGCAAAGCAGCTGTTGCATGGGAAGGAGGAGACAGAAGAGGCAGAGCAGCATGTGCCGGGCTGTACCAGCCACACATAACCCCATAGTCTAGGTGGAGAAAGCCAAGCCCCTCCCCAGCCCAGCTGGACATGCTCCAACTGGAGAACCAGTGTGAACTAGTGTGAACTAGTGTGACTGGAGTACAGTCATGGATGGTTATAAACTGTTCAGGAAGGACAGGCAGGGCAGAAAAGGTGGGGGAGTAGCACTGTATGTAAGGGAGCAGTATGACTGCTCAGAGCTCCGGTACGAAACTGTGGAAAAACCTGAGTGTCTCTGGATTAAGTTTAGAAGTGTGTGCAACAAGAGTGATGTCATGGTGGGAGTCTGCTATAGACCACCGGACCAGGGGGATGAGGTGGATGAGGCTTTCTTCCGGCAACTCACGGAAGCTACTAGATCGCATGCCCTGATTCTCATGGGTGACTTTAATTTTCCTGATATCTGCTGGGAGAGCAATACAGCGGTGCATAGACAATCCAGGAAGTTTTTGGAAAGCGTAGGGGACAATTTCCTGGTGCAAGTGCTAGGGGAGCCAACTAGGGGGAGCGCTTTTCTTGACCTGCTGCTCACAAACCGGGTAGAATTAGTGGGGGAAGCAAAAGTGGATGGGAATCTGGGAGGCAGTGACCATGAGTTGGTTGAGTTCAGGATCCTGACGCAGGGAAGAAAGGTAAGCAGCAGGATACGGACCCTGGACTTCAGGAAAGCAGACTTTGACTCCCTCAGGGAACAGATGGCCAGGATCCCCTGGGGGACTAACATGAAAGGGAAGGGAGTCCAGGAGAGCTGGCTGTATTTCAAGGAATCCCTGTTGAGGTTACAGGGACAAACCATCCCGATGAGTCGAAAGAATAGTAAATATGGCAGGCGACCAGCTTGGCTTAATGGTGAAATCCTAGCGGATCTTAAACATAAAAAAGAAGCTTACAAGAAGTGGAAGGTTGGACATATGACCAGGGAAGAGTATAAAAATATTGCTCGGGCATGTAGGAAAGATATCAGGAGGGCCAAATCGCACCTGGAGCTGCAGCTAGCAAGAGATGTCAAGAGTAACAAGAAGGGTTTCTTCAGGTATGTTGGCAACAAGAAGAAAGCCAAGGAAAGTGTGGGCCCCTTACTGAATGAGGGAGGCAAGCTAGTGACAGAGGATGTGGAAAAAGCTAATGTACTCAATGCTTTTTTTGCCTCTGTTTTCACTAACAAGGTCAGCTCCCAGACTGCTGTGCTGGGCATCACAAAATGGGGAAGAGATGGCCAGCCCTCTGTAGAGATAGAGGTGGTTAGGGACTATTTAGAAAAGCTGGACGTGCACAAGTCCATGGGGCCGGACGAATTGCATCCGAGAGTGCTGAGGGAATTGGCGGCTGTGATTGCAGAGCCCTTGGCCATTATCTTTGAAAACTCGTGGCGAACGGGGGAAGTCCCGGATGACTGGAAAAAGGCTAATGTAGTGCCCATCTTTAAAAAAGGGAAGAAGGAGGATCCTGGGAACTACAGGCCGGTCAGCCTCACCTCAGTCCCTGGAAAAATCATGGAGCAGGTCCTCAAAGAATCAATCCTGAAGCACTTAGAGGAGAGGAAAGTGATCAGGAACAGTCAGCATGGATTCACCAAGGGAAGGTCATGCCTGACTAATCTAATCGCCTTTTATGATGAGATTACTGGTTCTGTGGATGAAGGGAAAGCAGTGGATGTACTTGTTTCTTGACTTTAGCAAAGCTTTTGACACGGTCTCCCACAGCATTCTTGTCAGCAAGTTAAGGAAGTATGGGCTGGATGAATGCACTATAAGGTGGGTAGAAAGCTGGCTAGATTGTCGGGCTCAACGGGTAGTGATCAATGGCTCCATGTCTAGTTGGCAGCCGGTGTCAAGTGGAGTGCCCCAGGGGTCGGTCCTGGGGCCCGTTTTGTTCAATATCTTCATAAATGATCTGGAGGATGGTGTGGATTGCACTCTCAGCAAATTTGCGGATGATACTAAACTGGGAGGAGTGGTAGATACGCTGGAGGGGAGGGATAGGATACAGAAGGACCTAGACACGGAAGCGGGGACAGCAGAGCAGCTCACAGCAGGAGTTTGCCTGGGACTGGTAAGTATCCGAGTGTGTGTGTTTGCTTGCTGAGGAAGTATCCGAGCGTGTGTTTGCTGGGAGGGCAGGGAGAGAGCCTGAGTGAGTGTCTGATTGGCTGCTAGCCTGCAGGGGGCGGGCATTAGGGTGTCTGTGTGTTTGCGTCAGGGAAGCCTGGCTGTTTGAAAATAGCCAGAGCCTCGCGAACCAGCTGAGCGGCAGCGAACCCGCTGAGCAGCGGGGACAGCAGAGCAGCTCACAGCAGGAGTTTGCCTGGGAGTTCGCCTGGAGTGAGCCCAGTGAGGCTTACATCTTGCCAACGTCTCTGAGGAAGCTCATAGTAGGTAGGTGATATGGAAGGGGGGGGTTCAGCTATTGTGACCTGCACTGGATGTGCCATGTTTGTCTTTCTTCCACAGGACAGAAGCGACTTTGTCTGTACAAAGTGCAAGCTGGTCTCCATATTGGAAGAGAAGATTGAAGGTCTGGAGCAACAGGTAACGACCCTGCGTTGTATACGAGAGACTGAGGATTTTCTGGACCAAACTCAGGATAGCCTTCTAGGGGCACAAAGCTCTAAAGATATAGAGCAGGTTGCACAGAGGAGCCAAGAGGCCAGTGAAGAAGCTTGGCAACATGTGACCTCCAGAAGAGGTAAGCGGAATGTCCGGGTTCCAGTAACACAGACACAGGTAACTAACCGCTTTCATGTTCTCTCCACAGGTACCAATGCGGAGAGTGGACCAGATGATATGTCTGGGGGGAGAAAGCAGAAGGAGACCCCGCTGGTTGGGAGGCATGAGATGCGATGTCCTGAGGTTGGGGGTTCCACGACCACCACTCCCAAGAGGAGAAGGCGGGTGGTGGTGGTCGGGGACTCTCTCCTCCGGGGGACTGAGTCATCTATCTGCCGCCCTGACCGGGAAAACCGAGAAGTCTGCTGCTTGCCAGGGGCTAAGATTCGTGATGTGACGGAGAGACTGCCGAGACTCATCAAGCCCTCGGATCGCTACCCCTTCCTGCTTCTCCACGTGGGCACCAATGACACTGCCAAGAATGACCTTGAGCGGATCACTGCGGACTACGTGGCTCTGGGAAGAAGGATAAAGGAGTTGGAGGCGCAAGTGGTGTTCTCGTCCATCCTCCCCGTGGAAGGAAAAGGCCTGGGTAGGGACCGTCGAATCGTGGAGGTCAACGAATGGCTACGCAGGTGGTGTCGGAGAGAAGGCTTTGGATTCTTTGACCATGGGATGGTGTTCCATGAAGGAGGAGTGCTGGGCAGAGACGGGCTCCATCTTACGAAGAGAGGGAAGAACATCTTTGCCAGCAGGCTGGCTAACCTAGTGAGGAGGGCTTTAAACTAGGTTCACCGGGGGAAGGAGACCAAAGCCCTGAGGTAAGTGGGAAAGCGGGATACCGGGAGGAAGCACAGGCAGGAATGTCTGTGAGGGGAGGGCTCCTGCCTCATACTGGGAATGAGGGGCGATCAACAGGTTATCTCAAGTGCTTATATACAAATGCACAAAGCCTTGGAAACAAGCAGGGAGAACTGGAGGTCCTGGTGATGTCAAGGAATTATGACGTGATTGGAATAACAGAGACTTGGTGGGATAACTCACATGACTGGAGTACAGTCATGGATGGTTATAAACTGTTCAGGAAGGACAGGCAGGGCAGAAAAGGTGGGGGAGTAGCACTGTATGTAAGGGAGCAGTATGACTGCTCAGAGCTCCGGTACGAAACTGTGGAAAAACCTGAGTGTCTCTGGATTAAGTTTAGAAGTGTGTGCAACAAGAGTGATGTCATGGTGGGAGTCTGCTATAGACCACCGGACCAGGGGGATGAGGTGGATGAGGCTGTCTTCCGGCAACTCACGGAAGCTACTAGATCGCATGCCCTGATTCTCATGGGTGACTTTAATTTTCCTGATATCTGCTGGGAGAGCAATACAGCGGTGCATAGACAATCCAGGAAGTTTTTGGAAAGCGTAGGGGACAATTTCCTGGTGCAAGTGCTAGGGGAGCCAACTAGGGGGAGCGCTTTTCTTGACCTGCTGCTCACAAACCGGGTAGAATTAGTGGGGGAAGCAAAAGTGGATGGGAATCTGGGAGGCAGTGACCATGAGTTGGTTGAGTTCAGGATCCTGACGCAGGGAAGAAAGGTAAGCAGCAGGATACGGACCCTGGACTTCAGGAAAGCAGACTTTGACTCCCTCAGGGAACAGATGGCCAGGATCCCCTGGGGGACTAACATGAAAGGGAAGGGAGTCCAGGAGAGCTGGCTGTATTTCAAGGAATCCCTGTTGAGGTTACAGGGACAAACCATCCCGATGAGTCGAAAGAATAGTAAATATGGCAGGCGACCAGCTTGGCTTAATGGTGAAATCCTAGCGGATCTTAAACATAAAAAAGAAGCTTACAAGAAGTGGAAGGTTGGACATATGACCAGGGAAGAGTATAAAAATATTGCTCGGGCATGTAGGAAAGATATCAGGAGGGCCAAATCGCACCTGGAGCTGCAGCTAGCAAGAGATGTCAAGAGTAACAAGAAGGGTTTCTTCAGGTATGTTGGCAACAAGAAGAAAGCCAAGGAAAGTGTGGGCCCCTTACTGAATGAGGGAGGCAAGCTAGTGACAGAGGATGTGGAAAAAGCTAATGTACTCAATGCTTTTTTTGCCTCTGTTTTCACTAACAAGGTCAGCTCCCAGACTGCTGTGCTGGGCAACACAAAATGGGGAAGAGATGGCCAGCCCTCTGTAGAGATAGAGGTGGTTAGGGACTATTTAGAAAAGCTGGACGTGCACAAGTCCATGGGGCCGGACGAATTGCATCCGAGAGTGTTGAAGGAATTGGTGGCTGTGATTGCAGAGCCCTTGGCCATTATCTTTGAAAACTCGTGGCGAACGGGGGAAGTCCCGGATGACTGGAAAAAGGCTAATGTAGTGCCCATCTTTAAAAAAGGGAAGAAGGAGGATCCTGGGAACTACAGGCCGGTCAGCCTCACCTCAGTCCCTGGAAAAATCATGGAGCAGGTCCTCAAAGAATCAATCCTGAAGCACTTAGAGGAGAGGAAAGTGATCAGGAACAGTCAGCATGGATTCACCAAGGGAAGGTCATGCCTGACTAATCTAATCGCCTTTTATGATGAGATTACTGGTTCTGTGGATGAAGGGAAAGCAGTGGATGTATTGTTTCTTGACTTTAGCAAAGCTTTTGACACGGTCTCCCACTGCATTCTTGTCAGCAAGTTAAGGAAGTATGGGCTGGATGAATGCACTATAAGGTGGGTAGAAAGCTGGCTAGATTGTCGGGCTCAACGGGTAGTGATCAATGGCTCCATGTCTAGTTGGCAGCCGGTGTCAAGTGGAGTGCCCCAGGGGTCGGTCCTGGGGCCCGTTTTGTTCAATATCTTCATAAATGATCTGGAAGATGGTGTGGATTGCACTCTCAGCAAATTTGCGGATGATACTAAACTGGGAGGAGTGGTAGATACGCTGGAGGGGAGGGATAGGATACAGAAGGACCTAGACAAATTGGAGGATTGGGCCAAAAGAAATCTAATGAGGTTCAATAAGGATAAGTGCAGGGTCCTGCACTTAGGATGGAAGAATCCAATGCACCGCTACAGACTAGGGACCGAATGGCTCGGCAGCAGTTCCGCGGAAAAGGACCTAGGGGTGACAGTGGACGAGAAGCTGGATATGAGTCAGCAGTGTGCCCTTGTTGCCAAGAAGGCCAATGGCATTTTGGGATGTATAAGTAGGGGCATAGCGAGCAGATCGAGGGACGTGATCGTTCCCCTCTATTCGACACTGGTGAGGCCTCATCTGGAGTACTGTGTCCAGTTTTGGGCCCCACACTACAGGAAGGATGTGGATAAATTGGAAAGAGTACAACGAAGGGCAACGAAAATGATTAGGGGTCTAGAGCACATGACTTATGAGGAGAGGCTGAGGGAGCTGGGATTGTTTAGTCTGCAGAAGAGAAGAATGAGGGGGGATTTGATAGCTGCTTTCAACTACCTGAAAGGGGGTTTCAAAGAGGATGGCTCTAGACTGTTCTCAATGGTAGCAGATGACAGAACGAGGAGTAATGGTCTCAAGTTGCAATGGGGGAGGTTTAGATTGGATATTAGGAAAAACTTTTTCACTAAGAGGGTGGTGAAACACTGGAATGCGTTACCTAGGGAGGTGGTAGAATCTCCTTCCTTAGAGGTTTTTAAGGTCAGGCTTGACAAAGCCCTGGCTGGGATGATTTAACTGGGACTTGGTCCTGCTTTGAGCAGGGGGTTGGACTAGATGACCTTCTGGGGTCCCTTCCAACCCTGATATTCTATGATTCTATGATTCTATGACAAATTGGAAGATTGGGCCAAAAGAAATCTAATGAGGTTCAATAAGGATAAGTGCAGGGTCCTGCACTTAGGATGGAAGAATCCAATGCACCGCTACAGACTAGGGACCGAATGTCTCGGCAGCAGTTCTGCGGAAAAGGACCTAGGGGTGACAGTGGACGAGAAGCTGGATATGAGTCAGCAGTGTGCCCTTGTTGCCAAGAAGGCCAATGGCATTTTGGGATGTATAAGTAGGGGCATAGCGAGCAGATCGAGGGACGTGATCGTTCCCCTCTATTCGACACTGGTGAGGCCTCATAGAATCATAGAATCATAGAATATCAGGGTTGGAAGGGACCCCAGAAGGTCATCTAGTCCAACCCCCTGCTCAAAGCAGGACCAAGTCCCAGTTAAATCATCCCAGCCAGGGCTTTGTCAAGCCTGACCTTAAAAACCTCTAAGGAAGGAGATTCTACCACCTCCCTAGGTAACGCATTCCAGTGTTTCACCACCCTCTTAGTGAAAAAGTTTTTCCTAATATCCAATCTAAACCTCCCCCATTGCAACTTGAGACCATTACTCCTCGTTCTGTCATCTGCTACCATTGAGAACAGTCTAGAGCCATCCTCTTTGAAACCCCCTTTCAGGTAGTAAAGTGGAGTCTGGAGTACTGTGTCCAGTTTTGGGCCCCACACTACAAGAAGGATGTGGATAAATTGGAAAGAGTACAGCGAAGGGCAACAAAAATGATTAGGGGTCTAGAGCACATGACTTACGAGGAGAGGCTGAGGGAGCTGGGTTTGTTTAGTCTGCAGAAGAGAAGAATGAGGGGGGATTTGATAGCTGCTTTCAACTACCTGAAAGGGGGTTTCAAAGAGGATGGCTCTAGACTGTTCTCAATGGTAGCAGATGACAGAACGAGGAGTAATGGTCTCAAGTTGCAATGGGGGAGGTTTAGATTGGATATTAGGAAAAACTTTTTCACTAAGAGGGTGGTGAAACACTGGAATGCGTTACCTAGGGAGGTGGTAGAATCTCCTTCCTTAGAGGTTTTTAAGGTCAGGCTTGACAAAGCCCTGGCTAGGATGATTTAACTGGGACTTGGTCCTGCTTTGAGCAGGGGGTTGGACTAGATGACCTTCTGGGGTCCCTTCCAACCCTGATATTCTATGATTCTATGAAAGGGAGCAGCTCAGCTCATGCTAGGCAGACTGCTGAAAATGGAGGATGCACATTGTAGGCTCCAGTCCAGAAGCAGCTGAAGCCCCTGACTGCACCAAGACCCAATTGCATCCCCAGGTGCCTGCAGACATGCAAGGGAGATCGGAGTCTCTGGGAGCTTCTCACACCGGGAACCTAGAGACCCCAGGCCCATGGCCGAGAGACATCTCATAGGAAGTAACCTGGGTGAACTAGCCATTGTCATGCCGAGTGTTGGATCCCCACTGACTCAATGGCAAACACATTGGCCATGGACGAGGCCCTGGGCTAGGACCCGGTGGAGTAAGGAGGACCTGGGTCTCCCTGTCCTGGCCGCCATCCATCCTTGGGTAGCAGCCTACATCCCCATTGTGCCACTGGACTGCACAGCCCCAAGAGGAGAGGCAACCATCTTGCCTCTGAACTCTCAGCCAAACAGCCCTACACTGAAGGGCAGCTATATTGACTCTGGCCATTGGGCCACAAAGCACTGAGGGAGAGAGTAGCCATATTGTCTGTTGCCATCGGGCCACACAGGCATGAAAGACAGGATAGCCGTATGGACTCTGAGCGTTGGGCCACACAGCCCCGATGGAGAGGGCAGCCGCACAGACTCTGGTCGTTGGGCCACACAGCCCAGAGGGAGAAGGCAGCCACATGGAGATTCCACCGCCTTCCTAAGTAACCCATTCCAGTGCTTCACCACCCTCCTAGTGACATAATGTTTCCTAATATCCAACCTAGACCTCCCCCATGGCACCTTGAAACCATTGCTTCTTGTTCTGTGATCTGCCACCACTAAGAACAGCCGAGCTCCATCCTCTTTGGAAACCCCCCCCCCTTCAGGTAGTTGAAGGCTGCTATCAAATCCCCTCTCACTCTTCTCTTCTGCAGACTAAATAACCCCAGTTGCCTCAGCCTCTTCTCGTAAGTCATGTGCCCCAAACCCGTAATCATTTTCGTTGCCCTCTTCCGGACGCTCTCCAATTTGTCCACATCCCTTCTGTAGTGGAGGGACCAAAACTGGACGCAATACTCGAGGTGTGGCCTCACCAGTGCCGAATAGAGGGGAATAATCACTTCCCTCGATCTGCTGGCAATGTGCCTACTAATACAGCCCAATATGCCATTGGCCTTCTTGGCAACCAGGGCACACTGCTGACTCATATGATGGCAAAGGCAGTCTGAGTTTGAGTTTCCTTTGGGTATTACAGAGCAATTCATGTAGTTTGAATACCTTTAAAAAAAAGTCATAAATACATAACATGGGAACCCAAAATCATTGACGAATGGTGTAAGCAGATACGATGGCTCTTTTCACTTGTATTGGAATTGTGAGAACACTGAATTAGGAGTTGTCCCATCAAAAAATATTAAGTGTTAGCAAATAACAAGAATATCACCTCATACTGTAGCATGGTATCTTTATAAAAATGGAAAAGTACACTGTTTTCTGTGTGAACACAGGTTCTTCCTAGGCAGCTGTGCAGGAAATGGTGATTGAGTAGGCTATTTGATGAGACACAGAGCAGTAGATAAATGCTTTACTTAACATCCAAAAAAGTCCACCCATTAATATAACCAAACAGCATAAAGCCACAAGCAGAGAAATAGCTTTTAAAATGATCGTACTTACGCACTCTTAACAGTCATGGAAAACAGATAGAAGAAATCAGTTAGTGAAACCCCTCAGAAGACAGCGTACTGACCCAGTTGACACCAAGCTGGGGACACACCCAATTTCAGGGTGGCATACACAGAGTTATATAACTAACGGCATTCATAGCCATATTTGACCATTTCCGTGAACATAAAACAGCTTGGGCCTTGCCCTTAATCCATGTGTGGTATTTCGGGTGACCCACACTAATAAAAGCTCTTTGCACCAATTAATTTTGTAATAAATCATATAAATCAATGCAGTTTTCTTTAACTAGTTGAAAAAATACCTAAAATTCCACTATTTTAAAACTTAATTATCCATGTACCTGTTTTTCTGTGGTTAACTTTTTTTGTGTCATAACATGAGTGCACAGTTCTATGACGCTGGGTTAAACCCTCAGGCCTACTTCAACTCACTCAATATTACCTTTTATACTATAGCAAAGCCCAACACACTCTGATTTAAAACTTCCTGCTTGCTTTCCAGCAGATTTCACTCTAATAAGCATTATAATGCTGTGAGCATTATCACATAATTCGTCAGCCAAATACTATACAACAATAGCAGGATAAAGTCAAAGATAAAATGAAAAGGAGTACTTGTGGCACCTTAGAGACTAACAAATTTATTAGAGCATAAGCTTTCGTGAGCTACAGCTCACTTCATCGGATGCATTTGGTGGAAAAAACAGAGGAGAGATTTATATACACACACACAGAGAACATGAAACAATGGGTTTATCATACACACTGTAAGGAGAGTGATCACTTAAGATAAGCCATCACCAACAGCAGGGGGGGAAAGGAGGAAAACCTTTCATGGTGACAAGCAGGTAGGCTAATTCCAGCAGTTAACAAGAATATCAGAGGAACAGTGGGGGGTGGGGTGGGAGGGAGAAATACCATGGGGAAATAGTTTTACTTTGTGTAATGACTCATCCATTCCCAGTCTCTATTCAAGCCTAAGTTAATTGTATCCAGTTTGCAAATTAATTCCAATTCAGCAGTCTCTCGTTGGAGTCTGTTTTTGAAGCTTTTTTGTTGAAGGATAGCCACTCTTAGGTCTGTGATCGAGTGACCAGAGAGATTGAAGTGTTCTCCAACTGGTTTTTGAATGTTATAATTCTTGACGTCTGATTTGTGTCCATTCATTCTTTTACGTAGAGACTGTCCAGTTTGGCCAATGTACATGGCAGAGGGGCATTGCTGGCACATGATGGCATATATCACATTGGTAGATGCGCAGGTGAACGAGCCTCTGATAGTGTGGCTGATGTGATTAGGCCCTATGATGGTATCCCCTGAATAGATATGTGGACAGAGTTGGCAACGGGCTTTGTTGCAAGGATAGGTTCCTGGGTTAGTGGTTCTGTTGTGTGGTGTGTGGTTGCTGGTGAGTATTTGCTTCAGATTGGGGGGCTGTCTGTAAGCAAGGACTGGTCTGTCTCCCAAGATCTGTGAGAGCGATGGGTCATCCTTCAGGATAGGTTGTAGATCCTTGATGATGCGTTGGAGAGGTTTTAGTTGGGGGCTGAAGGTGATGGCTAGTGGTGTTCTGTTATTTTCTTTGTTGGGCCTGTCCTGTAGTAGGTGACTTCTGGGTACTCTTCTGGCTCTCTCAATCTGTTTCTTCACTTCAGCAGGTGGGTATTGTAGTTGTAGGAATGCATGATAGAGATCTTGTAGGTGTTTGTCTCTGTCTGAGGGGTTGGAGCAAATGCGGTTATATCGTAGCGCTTGGCTGTAGACAATGGATCGAGTGGTATGATCTGGATGAAAGCTAGAGGCATGTAGGTAGGAATAGCGGTCAGTAGGTTTCCGATATAGGGTGGTGTTTATGTGACCATCGCTTATTAGCACCGTAGTGTCCAGGAAGTGGATCTCTTGTGTGGACTGGTCCAGGCTGAGGTTGATGGTGGGATGGAAATTGTTGAAATCATGGTGGAATTCCTCAAGAGCTTCTTTTCCATGGGTCCAGATGATGAAGATGTCATCAATGTAGCGCAAATAGAGTAGGGGCATTAGGGGACGAGAGCTGAGGAAACGTTGTTCTAAGTCAGCCATAAAAATGTTGGCATACTGTGGGGCCTACCTTGCTTGTCACCATGAAAGGTTTTCCTCCTTCCGCCCCCTCCCTCCCCCCCCCCCCCCCCCGCTGCTGGTCATGGCTTATCTTAAGTGATCACTCTCCTTACAGTGTGTATGATAAACCCATTGTTTCATGTTCTCTGTGTGTGTGTATATAAATCTCTCCTCTGTTTTTTCCACCAAATGCATCCGATGAAGTGAGCTGTAGCTCACGAAAGCTTATGCTCTAATAAATTTGTTAGTCTCTAAGGTGCCACAAGTACTCCTTTTCTTTTTGCGAATACAGACTAACACGGCTGCTACTCTGAAACCAAAGATAAAATGGGGTCATAGGCTGTCTGTATGGAGCACTAGTGACACCTAGTGGTATACTGCTCCAAATATGACAGGTTTCAGAGTAGCAGCTGTGTTAGTCTCTATTCGTAAAAAGAAAAGGAGGACTTGTGGCACCTTAGAGCAGAAACTTCCTTTTGAAATAGGGAAAGAAGATGCATAAATTTACGTAGTCTGAACGTGCCAGTGCCTAGTCTCTGCATTTATAAACCTTAATGAAAGTATAAGTGGTAAGGGGCCTGAAGCATTAAGAATCAAATTTAATATTAGCTCATTATTGGTGTTTTTATTAATTGCATTGTTTTGCTTTTACTGTTTGTAGAGGTTTCAGAGAAGCAGCCGTGTTAGTCTGTATTCGCAAAAAGAAAAGGAGTACTTGTGGCACCTTAGAGACTAACAAATTTATTTGAGCATAAGCTTTCGTGAGCTACAGCTCACTTCATAGGCTGCTTTCAGTGGAAAATACAGTGGGGGGATTTATATACACAGAGAACATGAAACAATGGGTGTTACCATACACACTGCATCCGATGAAGTGAGCTGTAGCTCACGAAAGCTCATGCTCAAATAAACTTGTTAGTCTCTAAAGTGCCACAAGTACTCCTTTTCTTTTTGCTGTAATGAGAGTGATCAGGTAAGGTATTACCAGCAGGAGAGCGGGGGGAAAAGGGGACCTTTTGTAGTGATAATCAAGGTGGGCCATTTCCAGTCTGAGGAACAGCGGGGTGGGGGTAGGTGGTGGGGGGCAGAAATAAACATGGGGAAATAGTTTTACTTTGTGAAATGACCCATCCATTCCCAGTCTTTATTCAAGTCTAAGGTAATTATATCCAGTTTGCAAATTAATTCCAGTTCAGCAGTCTCTCATTGGAGTCTGTTTTTGAAGTTTTTTTGTTGAAGAATTGCCACTTTTAGGTTTGTAAGCGAGTGACCAAAGAGATTGAAGTGTTCTCCGACTGGTTTTTGAATGATATAATTCTTGACGTCTGATTTGTGTCCATTTATTCTTTTACGTAGAGACTGTCCAGTTTGGCCAATGTACATGGCAGAGGGGCATTGCTGGCACATGATGGCATATATTATATTGGTAGATGTGCAGGTGAACGATCCTCTGATAGTGTGGCTGATGTGATTAGGCCCTATGATGGTGTCCCCTGAATAGATATGTGGACACAGCTGGCAACGGGCTTTGTTGCAAAGATAGGTTCCTGGGTTAGTGGTTCTGTTGTGTGGTGTGTGGTTGCTGGTGAGTATTTGTTTCAGGTTGGGGGGCTGTTCCTTCACCGCAGTTCCTCAGACGTTCTCAGTCAACTGCTGGAAATGGCCCACCTTGATTATCATTACAAAAGGTTCCCCTCCCCTCCCCCACGCTCTCCTGCTGGTAATAGCTCACCTTACCTGATCATTCTCATTACAGTGTGTATGGTTTCAGAGTAGCAGTCGTGTTAGTCTGTATTCACAAAAAGAAAAGGAGTACTTGTGGCACCTTAGAGACTAACAAATTTATTTGAGCATAAGCTTTTGTGAGCTACAGCTTATGCTCAAATAAATTTGTTAGTCTCTTAGGTGCCACAAGTACTCCTTTTCTTAGTGTGTATGGTAACACCCATTGTTTCATGTTCTCTGTGTATATAAATCTCCCCACTGTATTTTCCACTGAATGCATCCGATGAAGTGAGCTGTAGCTCACGAAAGCTTATGCGCAAATAAATTTGTTTATCTCTAAGGTGCCACAAGTCCTCCTCTTCTTTTTGTATTATAGTATGTGATTATATAATGAGATGACAATGCATATGTGTATAGGACAGTTAAAATCAAGAGCTAAAGACTAAAGCCACTTAGGTACCCAAATTACGCTAGTGTGCAACCTTATCGTTTTCAAGTTTGTTTGGAAGGAATATAAAGGTTCCTGAACTTTTTTTTTAAATTAGGCAACTAGTTTCTAAAACTTTGGATAAACTAGCCATATTTTTTGTCTTGCAGTTGATGTGCATTCTTTACTTGTATAGATAGATGGATATCAAGTGCAAGCATCTTTGGTGGTGTCCCAGTGAGAGTATCCACCTCTGGTCCACTTCTGGCCTTGATATTGGTAGTCTGATGAGCCTTCCTAAGGAGGTGTGATTAGCAAAAGCTTGAGAACTTGAGGGAATGCTTTAGGAGAGGTGGTCAGCTTCAGAGTGACATGAAACACGCCCTGCTATAATGAACAGTTGAAACATGGGCAGCTCCTGCCTTGGTCTCAGTGAACTGAGTTTAGTGAGTTTTCACAATGTGGCTCTTCAAAGAACCGCAATTTTCTGAGTAACTCCCGTTCCTCTTCATTTTTTCTCCCTCCAACTCATACGTTTTATTTCTAAAAATAGTAATAGGGAATTCCCTCATCTCTTGCTGTGTGAGCTTGACAACCACGAGTGGTGCTACCTCCAAGCAGAACTCCTAATCCATCTTCTGAATGAGACTACTACTTCAATCCTAATTTTGAACAAAAAGATAACTATAAATAAATGATTCTTTTGATATTGTTTTCGTGAGTAGATGTAGTACTGATTAGACTAGAAATAGAATTAAAGAAGTTTCCTTTGATCTCTTAGGCCTGAAAAAAGATTAACTTTTCCACCACGGTTTCAGAAAGAACTTCAAGTGCATCTGTCCAGAAGCTCTTCAGTGGATTCAAATGGTATGTGGGTTTTCCACTTTGGGTTAGGCATGTATTCATAACCTGAACCATGTTTATAGCCTTGTATTGTCTTATGTACAAAATAATTTTAACACCGTGAAAGAGTGATAAAGCCAACATACCCACCCAGTCTATTTTTTGAGGAAGCCTGCTTAATTGGTAATGTAATTATAAACTGATTAAACATAAAAACAGCTATTCTGAATCAAACCAATGGTCCGTCTAGCCCAGTATCTAGAGTGACCAGACAGCAAATGTGAAAAATCACTTGAAGAAGTGGAAGTTAGTTACTGTAACTAGAGGTTTCAGAGTAGCAGCCGTGTTAGTCTGTATTCGCAAAAAGAAAAGGAGTACTTGTGGCACCTTAGAGACTAACAAATTTGTTAGTCTCTAAGGTGCCACAAGTACTCCTTTTCTTTTTGTAACTAGAGGGTCTTTGAGATGTATGGTCCCAATCTATATTCCACACATGGGTATGCATGCGTGCCATGTGCCCAAGTCTGGAAATTTTTCAGAGCAGTGTCCATTGGCCCGCACATGTGCAGTAGCTCTCCTTGTGCACTGACAGAGGGTATATGAGGCAGTGCGAGTCAACACTTCTGCAGTTCCACCTCTTATCGCATACCCAACAGGATTCAAGGAAGATGTGGAATACAGATAGGGACCATACATCTCAGAGAGCCTCCATTTACAGTAACTAACCTCCAGTTCTCAATCTTAACTGTATAAGATGCATAATTTCTTGGAAATACTTAGACATCCCATTCAATATGAAGCAAACAGGACCGTATTCTTCTGTGTGTGTAATAACAATTTTCAGAATAGCAGCCGTGTTAGTCTGTATTTGCAAAAAGAAAAGGAGTACTTGTGGAACCTTAGAGACTAACAAATGTATTTGAGCATAAGCTTTCGTGAGCTACAGCTCACTTCATTATAGACTCATAGACTCATAGATACTAAGGTCGGAAGGGACCATTCTGATCATCTAGTCCGACCTCCTGCACAACGCAGGCCACAGAATCTCACCCACCCACTCCTATGAAAAACCTCACCTATGTCTGAGCTATTGAAGTCCTCAAATCGTGGTTTAAAGACTTCAAGGAGCAGAGAAGCCTCCCTCAAGTGACCCGTGCCCCATGCTACAGAGGAAGGCGAAAAACCTCCAGGGCCTTTCCAATCTGCCTGGAGGAAAATTCTTTCCTGACCCCAAATATGGCGATCAGCTAAACCCTGAGCATATGGGCAAGACTCACCAGCCAGATACTACAGAAAATTCTTTCCTGGGTAACTCAGATCCCATCCATCTAATATCCAATCTCAGGGAATTAGGCCTATTTACCCTGAATATTTAAAAATCAATTAATTACCAAAATCCCATTATCCCATCATACCATCTCCTCCATAAACTTATCGAGTAGAATCTTAAAGCCAGATAGATTTTTTGCCCCCACTGCTTCCCTTGGAAGGCTATTCCAAAATTTCACTCCTCTGATGGTTAGAAACCTTCGTCTAATTTCAAGTCTAAACTTCCTGGTGGCCAGTTTATACCATTTGTTCTTGTGTCCACATTGGTGCTGAGCTGAAATAATTCCTCTCCCTCTCCTGTATTTATCCCTCTGATATATTTATAGAGAGCAATCATATCACCCCTCAACCTTCTTTTAGTTAGGCTAAACAAGCCAAGCTCCTTAAGTCTCCTTTCATAAGACAAGTTTTCCATTCCTCAGATCATCCTAGTAGCCCTTCTCTGTACCTGCTCCAGTTTGAATTCATCCTTTTTAAACATGGGAGACCGGAACTGCACACAGTATTCTAGGTGAGGTCTCACCAGTGCCTTGTATAATGGTACTAAAACCTCCTTATCCCTACTGGAAATGCCTCTCCTGATGCATCCCAAAACCGCATTAGCTTTTTTCACAGCCATATCACATTGGCAGCTCATAGTCATCCTATGATCAACCAATACTCCAAGGTCCTTCTCCTCTTCCGTTACTTCTAATTGATGCGTCCCCAACTTAAAACTAAAATTCTTGTTATTAATTCCTAAATGCATAACCTTACACTTCTCACTATTAAATTTCATCCTATTACTATTACTTCAGTTTACAAGGTCATCCAGATCCTACTGTATAATATCCCGATCCATCTCTGAATTGGCAGTACCTCCCAGCTTTGTACCATCTGCAAACTTTATTAGCACACTCCCACTTTTTGTGCCAAGGTCAGTAATAAAAAGATTAAATAAGATTGGTCCCAAAACCGATCCCTGAGGAACTCCACTGGTAACCTCCCTCTAGCCTGACAGTTCGCTTTTCAGTAGGACCCGTTGCAGTCTCCCCTTTAACCAATTCCTTATCCACCTTTTGATGTTCATATTGATCCCGATCTTCTCCAATTTAAATAATAATTCCCCATGTGGCACGGTATCAAACGCCTTACTGAAATCTAGGTAAATTAGGTCCACTGCATTTCCTTTATCTAAAAAATCTGTTACTTTTTCAAAAAAGGAGATCAGGTTGGTTTGGCACGATCTACCTTTTGTAAAACCATGTTGTATTTTGTCCCATTTACCATTGACTTCAATGTCCTTAACTAATTTCTCCTTCAAAATTTTTTACAGCACCTTGCATACTACAGATGTCAAACTAACTGGTCTGTAGTTACCCGGATCGCTTTTTTTTCCTTTCTTAAAAATAGGAACTAGATTAGCAATTCTCCAATCATTCGGTACAACTCCTGAGTTTACAGATTCATTAAAAATTCTTGCTAATGGGCTTGCAATTTCAGGTGCCAATTCCTTTAATATTCTTGGATGAAGATTATCTGGGCCCCCCGATTTAGTCCCATTAAGCTGTCTGAGTTTTGCTTCTACCTCAGATATGGTAATATCTACCTCCATATCCTCACTCCCATTTGTCATGCTACCATTATACCTAAGATCCTCATTAGCCTCATTAAAGACTGAGGCAAAGTATTTGTTTAGATATTGGGCCATGCCTAGATTATCTTTAACCTTCACTCCATCCTCAGTGTTTAGCGGCCCCACTTCTTTCTTAGTTTTCTTCTTATTTATATGGCTATAGAACCTTTTACTATTGGTTTTAATTCCCTTTGCAAGGTCCAACTCTACTCGACTTTTAGCCTGTCTCACTTTATCCCTACATGTTCTGACCTCAATTAGGTAGCTTTCCTTGCTGATCCCTCCCATCTTCCACTCCTTGTATGCTTTCTGCTTTTTTTAATCACCTCTCTAAGATGCTTGCTCATCCAGCTTGGTTTACAACTCCTGCCTATGAATTTTTTCCCCTTTCTTGGGATACAGGCTTCCGATAGCTTCTGCAGCTTTGATTTAAAGTAATCCCAGGCCTCCTCTACCTTTAGATCCATAAATTCTTCAGTCCAATCCACTTCCCTAACTAATTTCCTTAATTTTTGAAAGTCAGCCCTTTTGAAATCAAAAACTCTAGTTGCAGATTTATTTTTGTTAATCCTTCCGTTCAGTTTGAACTGAATTAGCTCATGATCACTTGAGCCAAGATTATCCCCTACAACCATTTCTTCTATGAGGTCCTCGCTACTCACCAAAATTAAATCTAAAATGGCATCCCCTCTAGTCGGTTCAGCAACTACTTGATGAAGGAATCCATCAGCTATCGCATCTAGAAAAATCTGAGCCCTATTATTATTACTAGCACTGGTCTTCCAGTCTATATCTGGGAAGGTAAAGTCTCCCATGATCATGCAGTTTCCATTAGTATTTACTTTATTAAAAACATTAAAAAGGGCTCTATCCATATCCAAATTAGATCCCGGAGGTCTATAGCACACCCCAAGCACTATCGTAGGAGAGGCTTTACTAGTTATCTTCCCCAATGTAATTTTTGCCCACACGGACTCTGTCTTATCCACTCCATCGCTTCTTATTTCTTTACATTCTACCTCATCATTGATATACAATGCTACTCCATCACCTTTACCTTTATTTCTGTCTTTCCTAAACAGCACATACCCTTCAATACCTGTAGTGCAGTCATGACTACTATTCCACCATGTTTCTGTTATCCCTATAATATCTGGTTTCACTTCCTGCACCAGTAGCTCTAGTTCCTCCATTTTGTTACCTAGGCTCCTCGCATTGGTGTACATTGGATGCTTCATCTGTAGTTCACGAAAGCTTATGCTCAAATAAATGTGTTAGTCTCTAAGGTGCCACAAGTACTCCTTTTCTTTTTGTAATAACAATGTTTCCAGTCAGTGTTACCTTAAGTGACAATATGCTTAGAATTGTATACTTGATAATACTCAAATATTAATAGTTGGCTTATGTACTTCCTACCCTTCTCAAGATAATTGAACCATCTAAGAACATAAAAATGGTTCTACTGGGTCAGACCACTGGTCCATCTACCCAGTATCCTGTTTTCTGGCAGCAGCCAATGCCAGGTGATTCAGAGGGAGTGAACTGAACAAGCAATCATTGAATGAATCATATCATAGAATCATAGAATATCCGGCTTGGAAGGGACCTCAGGAGGGCATCTAGTCCAACCCCCTGCTCAAAGCAGGACCAAGCCCCAATTAAATCATCCCAGCCAGGGCTTTGCCAAGGCTGACCTTAAAAACTTCTAAGGAAGGAGATTCCACCACCTCCCTAGGTAATGCATTCCAGTGCTTCATCACCCTCCTAGTGAAAAAGTTTTTCCTAATATCCAACCTAAACCTCCCCCACTGCAACTTGAGACCATTACTCCTTGTTCTGTCATCTGCTACCACTGAGAACAGTCTAGATCCATCCTCTTTGGAACCCCCCTTTCAGGTAGTTGAAAGCAGCTATAAAATCCCCCCTCATTCTTCTCTTCCGCAGACTAAAGAATCCCAGTTCCCTCAGCCTCTCCTCAGAAGTCATGTGTTCCAGACCCCTAATCATTTTTGTTGCCCTCCGCTGGACGTTTTCCAATTTTTTCACATCCTTCTTGTGGTGTGGGGCCCAAAACTGGACACATTACTCCAGATGAGGCCTCACCAATGCCGAATAGAGGGGAATGATCACGTCCCTCAATCTGCTGGCAATGCCCCTACTTATACATCCCAAAATGCCATTGGCCTTCTTGGCAACAAGGGCACACTGTTGACTCATATCCAGCTTCTCGTTCACTGTAACCCCTAGGTCCTTTCCTGCAGAACTGCTGCCTAGCCATTCAGTCCCTAGTTTGTAGCGGTGCATGGGATTCTTCCGTCCTAAGTGTAGGACTTTGCACTTGTCCTTGTTGAACCTCATCAGATTTCTTTTGGCCCTATCCTCTAATTTGTCTAGGTCCCTCTGTATCCTATCCCTACCCTCCAGCATATCTATCTCTCCTCCCAGTTTAGTGTCATCTGCAAACTTGCTGAGGGTGCAATCCACACTATCCTCCAGATCATTAATGAAGATATTGAACAAAACCAGTTCCAGAACTGACCCTTGGGACACTCCACTTGATACCAGTTGCCAACTAGACATGGAGCCATTGATCACTACCCATTGAACCCGACAATCTAGCCAGCTTTCTATCCACTTTATCATCCATTCATACATCCTATACTTCTTTAACTTGCTGGCAAGAATACTGTGGGAGACCGTGTCAAAAGCTTTGCTAAAGTCAAGGAACAACACATCCACTGCTTTCCCCTCATCCACAGAGCCAGCTATCTTGTCATAGAAGGCTATTAGATTAGTCAGGCATGACTTGCCCTTGTTGAATCCGTGCTGACTGTTCCTGATCACTTTCCTCTCCTCTAAGTGCTTCAGGATTGATTCTTTGAGGACCTGCTCCATGATTTTTCCAGGGATTGAGGTGAGGCTGACGGGCCTGTAATTCCCAGGATCCTCCTTCTTCCCTTTTTTAAAGATGGGCACTACATTAGCCTTTTTCCATTCATCTGGGACCTCCCCCGATTGCCAGGAGTTTTCAAAGATAATGGCCAATGGCTCTGCAATCACATCCACCAACTCCTTTAGCACTCTCTGATGCAGCGCATCTAGCCCCATGGACTTGTGCTCATTCATCTTTTCTAAACAGTTCCGAACCACTTCTTTCTCCACAGAGGGCTGGTCACCCCCTCCCCATTCTGTGCTGCCCAGTGCAGTAGTCTGGGACCTGACCTTGTTCGTGAAGATAGAGGCAAAAAAGCATTGAGTACATTTGCCTTTTCCACATCCTCTGTCACTAGGTTGCCTGCTTCATTCAGTAAGGTGCCCACACTTTCCTTGACTTTCTTCTTGTTGCTAACATACCTGAAGAAACCCTTCTTGTTACTCTTAACAACTCTTGCTAACTGCAACTCCAGGTGTGATTTGGCCTTCCTGATTTCACTCCTGCATGCCTGAGCAATATTTTTATACTCTTCCCTGGTCATTTGTCCAATCTTCCACTTCTTGTAAGCTTCTTTTAAGCTTCTTTTTTGTGTTTTAGATCAGCAAGGATTTCACTGTTAAACCAAGCTGGTCGCTTGCCATATTTACTATTTTTTCTACACATCGGGATGGTTTATCCCTGTAACCTCAATAAGGATTCTTTAAAATACAGCCAGCTCTCCTGGACTCCTTTCCCCCTTATGTTGTTCTTTCATCCACTCCCTGCTTCTAGGGAACAGAGGCTAGAGACACTCAGAACATGGTCATCTTGGCTAATAGCCACTGATGTATCTATCCTCCATTAACTTATCTAATTCTTTTTTTAACACAATTATAGTTTTGGCCTTCACAACATCCTCTGGCAACAAGTTCCACGGGTTGACTGTGCATTGTGTGAAGAAGTACTACTTCTTCAAGTGATGGTCCCTATGTGTCTTCCCACACGTAGGTGTGCATACTCACCATGCTCCTGAGTCTGAATCATAGAATCATAGAATCATAGAATATCAGGGTTGGAAGGGACCCCAGAAGGTCATCTAGTCCAACCCCCTGCTCAAAGCAGGACCAAGTCCCAGTTAAATCATCCTAGCCAGGGCTTTGTCAAGCCTGACCTTAAAAACCTCTAAGGAAGGAGATTCTACCACCTCCCTAGGTAACGCATTCCAGTGTTTCACCACCCTCTTAGTGAAAAAGTTTTTCCTAATATCCAATCTAAACCTCCCCCATTGCAACTTGAGACCATTACTCCTCGTTCTGTCATCTGCTACCATTGAGAACAGTCTAGAGCCATCCTCTTTGAAACCCCCTTTCAGGTAGTTGAAAGCAGCTATCAAATCCCCCCTCATTCTTCTCTTCTGCAGACTAAACAATCCCAGCTCCCTCAGCCTCTCCTCATAAGTCATGTGCTCTAGACCCCTAATCATTTTTGTTGCCCTTCGCTGTACTCTTTCCAATTTATCCACATCCTTCCTGTAGTGTGGGGCCCAAAACTGGACACAGTACTCCAGATGAGGCCTCACCAGTGTCGAATAGAGGGGAACGATCACGTCCCTCAATCTGCTCGCTATGCCCCTACTTATACATCCCAAAATGCCATTGGCCTTCTTGGCAACAAGGGCACACTGCTGACTCATATCCAGCTTCTCGTCCACTGTCACCCCTAGGTCCTTTTCCGCAGAACTGCTGCCGAGCCATTCGGTCCCTAGTCTGTAGCGGTGCATTGGATTCTTCCATCCTAAGTGCAGGACCCTGCACTTATCCTTATTGAACCTCATTAGATTTCTTTTGGCCCAATCTTCCAATTTGTCTAGGTCCTTCTGTATCCTATCCCTCCCCTCCAGCGTATCTACCACTCCTCCCAGTTTAGTATCATCCGCAAATTTGCTGAGAGTGCAATCCACACCATCCTCCAGATCATTTATGAATCTGGAAGTGTTTCTTAGCAATGTCCATTGACCTGCACGTGCATAGTACATCTCCTCGTGCTCCCAGCCAAGGGCATAAGAGATAGTGTGGGTCGTCGCCCCTACAGTTCCCTTTTACTGCTGCATGGCCTGAGCTGGATCCCCCTTTTTCCTTTGTGTTCTTAGTCTGCTGAGAGTTATTCTTTTTTGTACATAGTTGTAGGTAGATTTACAGGTAAGTCTGTGTGGTGTACTTCATGTAGTAGTTATTTTTTCCCATTCAGGGAAAGACACCCTGCCTCCTGCCCATGCTCCTTCTCCTTCCCTCTGGAGCACCTGGCATTGGCCACTGTCAAAAGACTGGATACTGGGCTAGATGGGACCTCTGGTCTGACCCAGTATTGCCATTTTTACGTTCTGTGAGTGAGTGAGCACCAGCAGAGCCTCTACTGTCTGGGTAAGGCACACATCGTGGCACTCTGCTCCATCTGTAAGTCTTTCCTGCCCAGGATCAGGAAAGCCTGTGCGCTCTGCCTCCACAAATACCTTATGGCAGAAGCTATGCAGACCCAGGCACAGCTGGGCCAGGATCTGAGACATGCCCTGCCCAACCTGCCTCATACAGCAGCCACCACCAGCAGAGAGCGCCGCACCGACAGTACCCAAGGCCAAGGACAAGTCCTGGCATGAGACCAGAAAACATTCTCTCAGGCACAAGAGCAGGTTCCGCAGAGGACTGCTCACGAGTGCAGCGTTTCCTCCATGAGCCAAGCCAGGTTGGGTGAGACAATGCATGTGTAGCTGGCTAAACCATCACCCAATATCCCACAGATGGAGGGTAAGGCCAAACGCGCACAGGATCTGCCTGTACCGACGGTTATCTCAGCATCCAAGCCTCTGGAATGCTCACTGGCGCATGCAACACCACCCACTCTGCTGGTACCCCACAACTGCCAGACAGGCTGGGCATACAGATATCGCCAGGCCCCTTGGTACTCCACAGACCCCTGGCTGCACAGAGACCTTCCTGATAGTGGTGGAGGTAATCCTCCCTTCCTTGCAGTTGCCTCTTCTCTCGGGCTCTCTGCTTACCCATGGCATCCCTACACGGGAGGATAAACCCCTGCTATTGCTAGAGAAGCTGATCCCGCTGCCACCATACCACAGTCCTCCCATACCAACAGTTCCACCATAGGCCAGTCCTCCATCTCCTGAGAATTCTCTGATGCGGAAGCATCATTTTCATCGGTTCCACACCAGAGTCCGGATGTGCAACCCAGATCGCCCTACTCTTTGGCACAGGAGGCAACAGAGGAGTCCTGTTGCCACTTCTGTGGAGCCTGCTGCCACTGATCGACCTCACCTTCTGGCCATACTGGGGAACCTGGGATCCCTACCACAGACACCACACACTATCTCAGGTACCTCTGTACTCCCGCCGGCTCTACTGGTGTATGAAGAAGAGGAGGACATCGAACCAGTACCGCCGCCTCCCGTGGTCCCAACCAGCACATCCTTGTTGCAGGATGAGGTGGTTGTTCCTTTCCCAACTCTCTCGGCTGGATGATCACCGTCAATATCAGGATTTGCTATAGAGGGTGGCTGCCGTCCTGGAAATTCTGTTGGAGGAAGTTCAGGACTCACATCATCTGCTGTTGGACATCCTCCAACCTCAAAGGCCATCCAGTGTAGTCCTCCCTATCAATGAGGCTATCCTGGAACTGGCGCATGCGGTGTGGCACACAACAGCCTCGTGTGAACCCACACCTAAGGAGGTGGAGAGACTGTACTTCTTACCAGTTAAGGGGGCAGCTTTCCTGTTCACCCATCCACCCCTGAGCTCCCTGGGTGTCCAAGCATCTGCAGAATGGGCAAGACCATATCCACAAAAATCCAGAGAAGATCTGGAAAATCCTCCACAGAAGACTGCTAAGAAGCTAAATCTGCTGGGTAGGAAGGTCTGTTCCTCTGTAGGACTTCAATTCCGTATTGCTAATTATCAGTCTCTGCTTGCCAAGTATGACTTTAATAACTACAGTATGCTAGCAGAATTCAAGAACAAGCTCCTGCTCGAACACCAGGAGCAATTCCAGGTGCTGGTAGATTAAGGTCACCAAGGTGGCCCTCCAGGCAGCAGTGGGTGTAGCCAACATCCTCTGTCTCTAGCCACCAGAGTAGTTATGCGAAGGGACTTGTGGCTACAATCTTCTGGCTTCCCTAGGGAGGTCCAAAATATGAAAGAGGACTTCCCTTTGACGAGCATAAACTCTTCAGCGACAAGACTGGCGAATTCCTACACTCTCAACTATTCTAGACCAACACTACAGTCCCTGGGCATATATACTCTGACCCCTAGACACAGACAGCAGATACTACCTGCCCACAGCCGCACACACCCTATCCTTCCTACTATCTGCCCCAAGAGCCATCATGCTGACAACTATTGTCTGCCACAATCACCTCCTCAACCCTCTTCCAACCGCCAGCCAAAGGCCAATTTTGATGCACAGGCTGAGACCTGCAAGCCTCCCTTGATACCACTCACAGCAGCCCATGTCATCTTTGGGGGCTATCGTTCCCTATTTGTCCACAATGGGGGCAGGATCACCACAGACAGTTAGGTACTGGAGGTCACCCCCCATGGATACTCCATAGAGTTCCTTTCCTTTCCTTCCCACTTCATCGCTCCCTTACCTAACCCTCCGCCCGGCACCCCTCCCATTATTTGCTCCTCCGACAAGAAGTAGATGCTCTGCTTCTCTAGGGGGAGGGGGCAATAGAACCCATCCTCCTCAGAAAAGAGAGAGAGGGTTCTACTCACCATACTTCCTCATTCCGAAAAAGGGTGGAGGATGCCGCCCCATTCTTGATCATCAGTTTCTGAATACGTTTTTCAGGAAGTCCAAACTCCACATGGTGACGTTGGCATTGATTATGCCCTCCCTGCACCAGGGAGCCTGGTTCGCAGCTCTCAGCATGAAAGACACTTAGCTCCATGTGGGTATCCAGCCATCTCACTGCAAGTTTCTCCATTTCCAGGTAGGGCACCACCATTACCAATTTTGGGTCCTCCTGTTTGGCATAGCGATGGTGCCAAGAATATTTACAAAAGTCTTTGCTGTGGTAGTGGCCCAGATGCTACGCCTTGGCTACTCAGTATTCCCCTACCATGACGATTGGCTCCTGATGGTGCGATCTCGATTGCAGGCACTCTCAATGATCCACTGTCTCATGTCTCCTAATGCATCCGATGAAGTGAGCTGTAGCTCACGAAAGCTTATGCTCTAATAAATTTGTTAGTCTCTAAGGTGCCACAAGTACTCCTTTTCTTCATGTCTCCTAGCATCTCTGGGTATCTGGGTCAACAAGGACAAGTTGGTGTTGACGCCCAAACAGACAATAAATTTAATTTGCATGCAGCTGGGCTCTTATTGTGGTCCAGGCCTTCCTTTCACCTGACTGCTTTGCAGCGCTGACAGCCCTCATTGCACGCCTATGTCACAGACTAGACAGCATGGTCTGCCACTCTCTCTCCCTCCTTGGGCATATGGTGGCCTTCACTTACATGATGTTGCACACATGGCTCCACATGTGCTGTCTACAAGCTTGGCTTCTCTCCATTTACAAATGCAATAGACCATATTGATTTCAGGGTCCCCATCCCAGAGACCAGGCTGACCCCCTCACATGGTGGTCCACTCCCTCCAAGATCATGATCGGCACCCCCTTCACCTCACCCACACCACAAGCCACCATCATGACAGACACCTCCCTCACCGGATGGGGAGCCCACTTAAGCCACCACGTAGCTCAAGGGGCATCAACACTGTGTGACAAAACATTCTAGAACTTCAGGCAGTCTTTCTCGCATGCAAGGCCTTCGTCCTGCTCATACATTCAGCTCCTCTCCGACAACATCATGGCAGTGTTGTACATCAACAAGTAAGACAGTGCCAGGTCTTCCTCCCTCTGCTCCAAGTTGGTCTGGCTATGGAACTGGTGCATCTGCAATGAGGTGACATTTCAGGCTGCATACCTACCAGGTGCCCAGAATTCCCTGGCCGACACGCTCAGCAGAACTCTCTACCTCGACACAAGTGGGAGCTATGCGATGCCACAAAGTGTCATAAAGTGGGGAACCCCCTGGTGGATCTCTTTGCCATTCACTGGAATCAAAAGCTCCCGCTCTATTACTCCAAAGGATCTAGAAGAGAGCTCTCAAGGCGACATTCTCCTCCTTCCCTGGATGGGCAACCTCTGCTACGCCTTCCTTTCTTCTCCTCCCTTCCCCTGCTACTGCAGGTGCTATGCACGATTCATGAGGACAGTGGCTCTGTCCTCCTCATAGCATCTTTCTGGCTCCAGCATTTCTGGTTCACAGACCTCCTCAGACTTGGCAGTATTCTACCCAAAGATGCACACCTCCCCTGCTGACAAGAGTCCTGCACTCCCTTGATGTTCAAGGTTCACTAGTCTTCTACCTCCACAAGACTTGCCCATTTTGGAAGTCGACTAATCTTTTTGTGGCCATTGCTGAAAGGGCAAAGGGATAAGCCCCCCTCGCCCCAGTGACTTTCCAAATGGGTCTCAGGGTGCATCCTCGAATGCTACAAATGCTCCAATCTACCTCTTCCCTGGCAGGGTAGCAGTGCATTCTGCACCGCCGCCTAAGTCTCCCTTGCAAATCTGTCCTGGCAGGACATCTGTCAAGCGGCAGTGTGGCATTCTGTCCACACATTCAAAGCACACTAAACCATAACACGCAGCAGTGACCGATGCAGCTTGGTTCTATTGGCGTCCCGCAGCCATTTCTGCACTGATTACTTCCTACAAGTCACCCACATGTGGAATACAGATAGGGACCACACATCTCTAAGAACCTCCAGTTACTGGTAAGTAACCTCCTCTTCCTTTTAGAAAAGGAGTACTTGTGGCACCTTAGAGACTAACAAATTTATTTGAGCATAAGCTTTCGTGAGCTACAGCTCACTTCGTCGGATGCATCCGATGAACTAAAGCCATGTTGACTCTTACCCCAACAAATCTTGTTTATCTGTGTCTGATAATTTTGTTCTTTATTATAGTTTCAACCAGTTTGCCTGGTGCTGAAGTTAGGCTAATTGGCCTGTAATTGCCGGGAACGCCTCTAGAGCCTTTTTTAAAAATTAGCATCACGTTAACTATCCTCCAGTCACCTTGTACAGAAGATGATTTAAATGATAGGCTACATACCACAGTTGTTAGTTCTACAATTTCATATTTGAGTTCCTTCAGAACTCTTGGGTGAGTCCATCTGTTTTAGTTTATCAATTTGTTCCAAAACTACCTCTGACACCTCAGTCTGGGACAGTTCCTCAGATTTGTCACCTAAAAAGAGTAGCTCAGGTTTTGGAATCTCCCTCACATCCCCTGCTGTGAAGACAGATGCAACGAATTTGTTTAGGTTCTCTGCAATGGCTTTGTCTTCCTTGAGTGCTCCTTTAACACCTCAGTTGTCCTGTGGCCCCACTGATTGTTTAGCAGGCTTCCTGATTTTAATTTACTTAAAAAAAAAGTTTTGCTGTTAGTTTTTGAGTCTTTGGCTAATTGCTCTTCAAATTCCTTCTTGGCCTGCCTAATTATACTTGACTGGACAGAGTTTATGCCCCTTTCTGTTTTCCTCAGTAGGATTTATCTTCCAATTTTTAAAGGATGCTCGTTTGCCTCTAAGGGCTTCTTTTACTTTGTTGTTTTAGCCACTGTGGCACTTTGGTCCTCTGTTTTTTAATTTGGGGCATACATTTAATTTGAGCCTCTGTTATAGTGTTTTTAAAACGTTTCCATGCAGCTTGCAGGCATTTCACTTTTGGAACTATACCTTTTAATTTCTGTTTAACTAGCTTCCTCATTTGTATGTAGTTCCCCTTTCTGAAGTTAAATGCTACTGTGCTTTAAAAGGAAATTGTAGAACAACATTGCCACTTGAAAATGTTCATTTTTTCCATCTTTACAGATAAATTGAATGAGCCAGTTTCAGAAACACACAGAATCCCCACTGGCCCTTCTAATTCTAACATAAACGAAGTTCAGAATTGTGTTAAAGAAGTTTTGAATAAATACAGCAATGGTATCTGGCTATCGAAGATGCTACAGTTTTACAGAGAGATATACAAAGAGGAACTTAATACAGCCTTATTCCAGCGGTTTGAATACTGGCCTCATATTTGCACAGTAAGTTTTTGGTGGTCTTCCCACAGAAGCTGCTAATATTTTTAATAGAAATATTTGATCTTTTTTTATAGCATCTATGTGACAAACGTCTTTTCTAATAGTTCTTACATTTAGCTTTTTCCTTTAACATAAAGGGAGTGATACAGATTTTTTTCAAGAAAGTGCTTTCTTATACTCCAAACTTTTCTGGCTATTGATCACTAGGAGATTTGTGAATGAATATTTAGCTCTGTTTGAAAAAGTGCAACTATTCAGACAAAGCAGAGAAAAATGCGCTCTCAAGTGACAAGTCCCACTGGACATAAACATGACAGCTAATCCTCCTGATTATCATTGTAATAATAGAACATTATAGTTCTGATAAATGCATATCTTATTTCATGAACCAATTTAAAAACAATCAACTTGCATCAGGGCAGTAAAGCAGTGTGAAGAGATGAATATTCGGGGCGGGGGAGGGAGAATTAGCAAACAATAATACTTGAAATGGTCAAAGTTGTTGTAACTAGAGTAATGAGTAACCAAAGGGATAACAGACTTTTTAATACGAACATAGTTTGTCTGGTGGTTCCCTTTACACTCTCCAATTATGATCTGCCTCACTGGTTGAACAGCAAGAGTTTTAGTTTTACCCTTGATTTCAAATGTTTTTCTTGGGCTTGTTTCTTCCTTCCCTTGAGGCATTTAGGCCTCCTACCTTCTCTTCTGTCTGACACAAGAAGAAAATAAATGATAGAAAAAGTAAGAGAATATAAATTAAGGGGGAAATATCTTTTTTTCCTTATCACAAGGATGTGGGATATATCATCTGGCAAAATTCAAGTAAATGTTATATATGTAAATTACTTGCAGCCTTCTGGGAAGACGCTAATGCAGCCTGTGGATATTGTGCCTAGGTTCTCTGGGTTCTGGTCAGTCTCTGTGCCCTTGCACAGGTTGTAAGGCTCGTCAGGACAGCTTTCAGAGCAGAGGTGCTTTGACATCCCAGGGCTCTTGTTCTCCCATGGACTTGGAGGAGTGCTCTGTTTCTGTAGCATTTGGGGCATCTCTTCTAGGGCCACTTTGCTTTGCCCTTCATTTTACACATGGGTGTGTGACCTTTCTGAGAAGGTCCTCTTTCCCACGTGGGGTGGGTATTGGACATCATAAAATAACAGTTTTAAAACAAACAGGATGCTCTCCTTTCTCTGCCTTTCTCTCTCAAGGAAGTTAAGACATTGTCTCTGTCATGCACTCTGAGGCTGTGGCAGAGTGGATCAAAGACGCCTCCATCATCTGTGTCATCATCCCCCTCTGACCAGTATTCCTAATGCCCTTCTTCAGAGGAGGAGGAAGGGGTAGCAAATGTGTGACCTCTCCCTTTTTGGTAAGAGAAGGGCTGTTTCCTCCTTGGCCTCTCATGAGGAAATAGAAGAAAACTATCTCACCACCTGATGTTTTCAGACAAGTCTAGGACTTGATAAAACAGAGTCTGGAACTGGAAACTTAACTGTGCAGGAAAAGACATACTGCTTTGTTTGATATCCTGGCATCCAAGGAGAGAGGGAAACGTGCTCTATCCCTTTATAATGTGCTCGATCCAGCTAAATGGTCATATGACCCAAAGTCAAGCTGTCCTGGCCAGGTACTAGCTTCATCTTTAGGAAAAGCTGCTCCCTATGCCTACCTACAGTTGTTCTAATACTCAGTAAAAGGAACTGGTGACTGAGGAGTGTGTAGTGCATATCCTATACTTAGTTTGACACTTCACCTTATAAGGTGGCATCATCTGTTTCTGACAGTACTGCTGCCTAAAAACCTTGAGCCTTCCACCTGCAGCTCATGGCCATGTGGAAGACCTCCTATTAGAGGAGACGGGGTTTCATCAACCTTGAAATAAAATCACAGGGTCCTTCATTTTCCCCAACATTTCTCCTATCATGTCTGTCTCTGGGACTGTGCTAAACAGCCCAGAAAATGGTCTATACTTCCTGCTTGAACTTGCCCATCATCTTCTGATTTCTAGTTTTAGTTTCAGGGGCAGCCTTGGCAACGTCAGGGGAAGCAGGGCAGTGTAAAACATTTTAGGCAGGGATTTTTTCATTTTATGTAGTACCTAGTACAGTGTGTAGGCCTGATGTCGGTTGGAGCCTCAAGTCTGTACTGTAATGCAACTAACAATCTTGTAATGCTCTTCCCAAAATCTTATGTCACAGGGAAGCTAGACTTTAGTACCTTACATGTCAATAAGGCTCTGGAGTTTGTGAGCTATGACGTAAGGCATTTTTTTACTATTTGGAATTTTTCTAGCCTTTGGGAATTGATATAAAAGGAACTCAGTTTCCACTCAGCCTACTCCATCTGGGCAAATGCTGCTTACTGAAAATGTAAGTTGATTGGGGTGTCAGTACTTCAGGGTCTGAAGCTTATTGTCCCAGGGCCTGCTTGTTCATAGAAATCTGCAGGGCTGCTCAGCCTGGATTCCTGTATGTGCATTTACACATCACTAGTTTCTTGACTGAGCATTTAGGTGCTTATGCTGTATTTCAAGGAATCCCTGTTGAGGTTACAGGGACAAACCATCCCGATGAGTCGAAAGAATAGTAAATATGGCAGGCGACCAGCTTGGCTTAATGGTGAAATCCTAGCGGATCTTAAACATAAAAAAGAAGCTTACAAGAAGTGGAAGGTTGGACATATGACCAGGGAAGAGTATAAAAATATTGCTCGGGCATGTAGGAAAGATATCAGGAGGGCCAAATCGCACCTGGAGCTGCAGCTAGCAAGAGATGTCAAGAGTAACAAGAAGGGTTTCTTCAGGTATGTTGGCAACAAGAAGAAAGCCAAGGAAAGTGTGGGCCCCTTACTGAATGAGGGAGGCAAGCTAGTGACAGAGGATGTGGAAAAAGCTAATGTACTCAATGCTTTTTTTGCTTCTGTTTTCACTAACAAGGTCAGCTCCCAGACTGCTGTGCTGGGCAACACAAAATGGGGAAGAGATGGCCAGCCCTCTGTAGAGATAGAGGTGGTTAGGGACTATTTAGAAAAGCTGGACGTGCACAAGTCCATGGGGCCGGACGAATTGCATCCGAGAGTGCTGAAGGAATTGGCGGCTGTGATTGCAGAGCCCTTGGCCATTATCTTTGAAAACTCGTGGCGAACGGGGGAAGTCCCGGATGACTGGAAAAAGGCTAATGTAGTGCCCATCTTTAAAAAAGGGAAGAAGGAGGATCCTGGGAACTACAGGCCGGTCAGCCTCACCTCAGTCCCTGGAAAAATCATGGAGCAGGTCCTCAAAGAATCAATCCTGAAGCACTTAGAGGAGAGGAAAGTGATCAGGAACAGTCAGCATGGATTCACCAAGGGAAGGTCATGCCTGACTAATCTAATCGCCTTTTATGATGAGATTACTGGTTCTGTGGATGAAGGGAAAGCAGTGGATGTATTGTTTCTTGACTTTAGCAAAGCTTTTGACACGGTCTCCCACAGCATTCTTGTCAGCAAGTTAAGGAAGTATGGGCTGGATGAATGCACTATAAGGTGGGTAGAAAGCTGGCTAGATTGTCGGGCTCAACGGGTAGTGATCAATGGCTCCATGTCTAGTTGGCAGCCGGTGTCAAGTGGAGTGCCCCAGGGGTCGGTCCTGGGGCCCGTTTTGTTCAATATCTTCATAAATGATCTGGAGGATGGTGTGGATTGCACTCTCAGCAAATTTGCGGATGATACTAAACTGGGAGGAGTGGTAGATACGCTGGAGGGGAGGGATAGGATACAGAAGGACCTAGACAAATTGGAGGATTGGGCCAAAAGAAATCTAATGAGGTTCAATAAGGATAAGTGCAGGGTCCTGCACTTAGGATGGAAGAATCCAATGCACCGCTACAGACTAGGGACCGAATGGCTCGGCAGCAGTTCTACGGAAAAGGACCTAGGGGTGACAGTGGACGAGAAGCTGGATATGAGTCAGCAGTGTGCCCTTGTTGCCAAGAAGGCCAATGGCATTTTGGGATGTATAAGTAGGGGCATAGCGAGCAGATCGAGGGACGTGATCGTTCCCCTCTATTCGACACTGGTGAGGCCTCATCTGGAGTACTGTGTCCAGTTTTGGGCCCCACACTACAGGAAGGATGTGGATAAATTGGAAAGAGTACAACGAAGGGCAACGAAAATGATTAGGGGTCTAGAGCACATGACTTATGAGGAGAGGCTGAGGGAGCTGGGATTGTTTAGTCTGCAGAAGAGAAGAATGAGGGGGGATTTGATAGCTGCTTTCAACTACCTGAAAGGGGGTTTCAAAGAGGATGGCTCTAGACTGTTCTCAATGGTAGCAGATGACAGAACGAGGAGTAATGGTCTCAAGTTGCAATGGGGGAGGTTTAGATTGGATATTAGGAAAAACTTTTTCACTAAGAGGGTGGTGAAACACTGGAATGCGTTACCTAGGGAGGTGGTAGAATCTCCTTCCTTAGAGGTTTTTAAGGTCAGGCTTGACAAAGCCCTGGCTGGGATGATTTAACTGGGACTTGGTCCTGCTTTGAGCAGGGGGTTGGACTAGATGACCTTCTGGGGTCCCTTCCAACCCTGATATTCTATGATTCTATGATTCTATGCTTACGCTCCAAATACATTTGTTAGTCTCTAAGGTGCCACAAGTACTCCTTTTCTTTTTGCGAATACAGATTAACACGGCTGCTACTCTGAAACCTACCTAGAAGTAAGGCATTTCTTGAAATCTAAAGTACTTCCCAGCCCACCTTCCTGGTCTGGTGGTTGAATAATTCACTAGAAACCCAGAACTGAGATTATACTGATGCCAGCTCAAGGAATAGATGTAAATGGTTACTCACCATAGTAACTGTGGCTTATCAGGAGTGTTGCTCCAAACACTTTTTCCCAAAGTACATTAAGTGAGATGACCAACATCTGTTATGGGTAATTCATTCTTTCTCCAATCCTTCCTTGGGGGAAACTCTGAACATTTTTAAAAAAAATTGTTTATTCAGTGTATTATGCTTATATTAGCAAAGGCAAGATTGAAGAAGGGGCCTTGCAGTTGGAGCAGAAGATGGTGAGATTTATGACTGTCCTTAGTCCCTGTGGAAGCTTGCTGCAATCTTGGACCAGCCCCTGAGAAAACAGTCTCCTTAGAAGATGAACTTACTCTGGTGATAGATTTATTTTGCTTGAGGAGCAGAAGTCTCCACAATCATTGTCCTGGAGCTTTAAGTGGTCTCAGATATCCTGGGCACAGCCCATGGAGTGCTTTGAAGGTAAGGGACTGAGGCTTGAGTTGACTTTGTCTTATGTGGAGCCAGCAAAGTAAGCAGAAGACAGGTCTGATGGGCTCGTAGTATCCTGTGTTGCTGAGGAGCCATGCTACTGTTTTGTTTATACTGGCTGCCCACCTTTCCTCCTATTGAGTTCAGTTGGAATTGGCAGAAGGAAGTGATGCATTTGGACCCACAAGACCCTTCATAACTTTGGCTCTGGTTATTTGGTGTTGCAGGAGTGGGTTCAGGTGGCCCCATGTTCAGCCCCACTGGGATTGCATCTCTTATATGAATATGTAGAGACAACAGTCTCTTGGAAGAACTAGTTATTCTTGTAACCATCCGTTTATATATGATGCAAAGTGCAAGTATCCGTGATCAACATCATTGAATTGGGGTGCACGATGTGTTGGCTGGAATCATTAAGGCCTAAGGGTACTACACTTCCTACACTTCAGTTTTAGCTGGAGCTCTGTGCTGGCAAAGGGGTTATTTGGAAATATGGATCCTTTAATGACAAGGACAGTGGCTCAGACAAAAGAAAATGCAAAAATACAATGACCAATATGACTTACGGTTTTATATTGGTTTGAAAACGCAATGTGTTCTGAAGTGTTGGCTACCAAAAGCGTGCAAGGTTGTTGCAATATCTGGAAATTAAACACTTGTCAATGAAAAATAAACCCAATGACTTCTTTCAGAAGAAACTTGTCTTGAAAAATCAACCAGATCTGGTTACCTAAACTGGGAATGTCGACACCAGTTTGGGCATTTCCTTTTGTATTTTCAACTCGCATGACGGTACATGCATTTTTAGAAAATCTTTTCCTATTCCAGGCCTGGAAGGAAATGTCCTGCCCATGCATGACAGCGTAGAAGTGTTCCTCAGAAAATTTGAGAGTTGGGCTTTTTTTAAGTTGAAAGAGGAAATGTGGAGGCATTTCCTCTTGTTGATAGACTTCATTGGGAAGGCATCAGAAGATCATAAGTCAGAGTATGAGGGAACTTCAGATTGAACTGTGGGACTGTTGCCTTCATGTCTCAACAGAAGGAAAAGAGGAAGGTCCAACAACACCTTCATTCACGGTGCACTTATCTGAACAGTACTGATTGGCCTTACAAGCAAGATGAGTTAGCACCTCATTGACAAGAACCTGCAGCTGACTTTCTTTAGTGAGGAACTTGGCAGGTCTTGCCTTTTTCTGAAGGAGGAAAACCTTGCTTAGTTGCAGAAGCCTTGAATATTCTCATATCTCTGGGGCAGGTGTCTGTTCAATAATGTTCATTTATTCCTGAAGACTGTATTTACACAATTCAAACACAGTGGAACTTCTCTCCTCAGCAAGATGAGCACACTCATCCACCACATGGAATTTAGTGTAGCTTAAAATTTTGAACCTTTATCATCAAAATTGCTTTTGGAAACTACATAAGTAGTAGTTTCAGGTATGGTTATAGTTCAAAAAAATGTTTTCTGCCAATGTTCAGGGTTGGACATGCAGGGAGGGGAAGGGGAGTCATAAAACACTTTGTCTAGAAAAGAGTCACCATCTTGAGTTGGGAAACTATTTGTTCCATTTATGCACCAAGTTTCATTCCTAAATCTAAGACTTCCGGAAGAAGTTTGAGACTTGTGTAAACTTGTTGAACACAGAGCTTTTATTTCCATTTAGGAAAGGTGTCCTGTAAAGCCGCCTAGGCTCTCTGTAGTTTTTGGAGATAATGTTTTTTGGATGAATAACTCTGGTTCAAGTGGATTGGACCTTGTGTTCAGACTTGTTACTCTAGAGCTGGGATTCCTCTTTGAGAGGCCCTAAGGCCTCCATTCCAAAGGATGCTTAATGGAGTGTTGCCCTTTGTGTGATGTACAATGGAATTTGGAGTTCCATTCATGCAACATTATTCTTAATTCAGCATCTCATTTGGGAGATTTCAGAATAGCAGCCGTGTTAGTCTGTATTCGCAAAAAGAAAAGGAGTACTCGTGGCACCTTAGAGACTAACAAATTTATTAGAGCATAAGCTTTCGTGAGCTACAGCTCACTTCATCGGATGCATTTGGTGGAAAAAACAGAGGAGAGATTTATATACACACACACAGAGAACATGAAACAATGGGTTTATCATACACACTGTAAGGAGAGTGATCACTTAAGATAAGCCATCACCAGCAGCAGAGGGGGGGAAAAGGAGGAAAACCTTTCATGGGGAAATAGTTTTACTTTGTGTAATGACTCATCCATTCCCAGTCTCTATTCAAGCCTAAGTTAATTGTATCCAGTTTGCAAATTAATTCCAGTTCAGCAGTCTCTCGTTGGAGTCTGTTTTTGAAGCTTTTTTGTTGAAGGATAGCCACTCTTAGGTCTGTAATCGAGTGACCAGAGAGATTGAAGTGTTCTGGGTGTGCTCAGTCTTATACCTGCAGGCCTGAAACCATTGTTCTGAAAAGGAGTGCTCAAGCAACTCCAATTGCCATTGCTTTTATGGATTCTGAGGGCCAAAGGGACTGTTAAGGTCCTCTAGCCTGACCTCCTGTGTAGCCCAGGCCAGAGAATGTCCCTATAATAATTCCTAGAGTAGATCTTTTTTAGAAAAACTTCCTATCTTGATTTAAAAATTTATCAGTGATAGAAGATACACTGTTGGTAAATTGTTCCATTGGTTAAAAATTTACACCTTTAGTTCCCTTCTGGATTTGTTTAGCTTCCAACTTCCAGCCACTGGATTGTGTTGTACCTTTCTTTGCTAAAATGAAGAGCCAGTTATTAAATGGGGTCTTTCTAGAAGGCTGGCAAAGCCTTCCACTACAGGATGGATCTACAGAGGCAAGGTATTCAAAGAACCACAGTTACACACCTGCACACAGTCTCAATTATATATGTATAATCAGACTCTTGAACGCTAGCGAGAAGCTATTTACTAGTAACTGTGGAGGGTTTTTTAGTATGTTGCCTCGGCACATCCACACTAAGGGTTCTGCCCTACCTGTAGCACTGCTAGGTAAGCACCTTTGGAGAAGCACTGATGTATGTATATGTCTGTATCTGTCTCTCATTCCCAGGCTTCACAGTCCAAAAATGCAGTCCATGAGGTCAGAGTGCCATACTAATGAATCTAGGAGCTTTTGTTGCCTATAGTCAACAGGATTCTTGGGCTCTGTCATTCAAACAAAGCCAAATAAAGAAATTTAGATGACTCTACATTAAAAAAATTCAGCATTCTTGATGGAAGTTTGTTGTTGCATCCACACCACCTTATTCAGATTACAGATGGCCCCTCAAATTTTCTCCAACTCCTGGTAGTTAAAGATGCCACCACAGCCACTGCCTCAGAAAAGCATGTATAAAGTCCCAAAGCCCTGCACCGTATTCATTTTGAAAGATAGCACCTAATTTCATTGTGATTTACTCCATCCACCTTCCCTTCCTTCCGGAATCCAGAATGTGAGAAGAGCTCCAAAAAGTGTGAATTCTCCTCATTCTTCCAATAGAAGTACAAATCTCCCTGGCACTTCAAGTGTAAAGGAAACGGTCTCTAAGACCAGTACCCTTAAAAAGGTGTTCACAGAAATGGGCAAGCCGCTTCCGGAGACCTAGCATGCTCCACGAGGGGATCGCTGCTGGCTCCTGGGCTGCTAGAGCCTCTGCATTCGGTGGAGGAAGCCTGCAGAGTAACAACATCGTCGCTCAGCCATTATGAATTGAGACTGACTTTCACTGGTGTGTTTTTTCTGTTTTGTTTTGTTTTTTAATGGTGGGTTCTTCAAGTGGGAGTCTGTACAAAGTTCCATGTACAGCAATGGTTACCAGTTCTGTTTTAATCTTTGTTTTAATTTGGTTCTGCTTCAGTCAAATGGGAGTTTAAACAGCTCATTAAATCCCTCAAGTTAATCTATCTGCATGTGATCTTAGTCTGTTTTCTTTATTTACATTCTATCTCATCTCTGCTTCTTCTGTATCTCATTGTTCACATTTCCATCTCTTCTCTGGCTCTTCACCCTACATTCCTGGTTTTCCTTGCCCTAAATGCCAGTGTGCTTATTAATAGGATGGCTCTCTGGGCTAGACAGTCCCCTTCCTGCATAGGGCATCTCTGGGCTTCTAAAAATGAGTTCTTCAACTCCTGAGGGCCAAGTTCTTGAGGGCCTCTCCTCAATGTGGCAGCAGTCAGTCTCCAGAGAGGAGCCTCACCTGAGGGCTCCAATCTCTCTAAAAATGCACTGCCAAATCCCTCATCAATGGGGACTTGGCATATTTTAATATTCTTCCCCTGTGGAGGGGCTTGGGGCCTCATTCAAAGTGGAGAGGTCATTAATGGACAAATTTCAGAGACCCTGGGAATGCTTTGAGGAGGTTTTGAGGTCTTACTCTAGATTTGATAGGCCTCCAAAGTGCACTTGTTGATTTAGTAAAAGTCAATCCAAGAACCGAGCTGATCTGGAGCAGAGGAGCATATCTCATGCTTGAGTTGGTCCTCTGCTAAAACTGTCAACGAGGAGATGAGATCCGTGCTGATTTCACTGCAATGCAAAATAATGGGCTCTAGGGTCCAAGGCTGGGAAAATCAGTTTTGGAGTAGATTGGATTATGTTCTGCTCATCAGAGGGGTAGAAGAGGAAACTTGCTTTTAAGCACCTCCTAATGTAGTAAGTAGATCCAGTGTTCACTTTGGGAAGGCTGTGTGTCCTGCTTTCCTGCTCAGTGCCCCCTGTAAAGGGAAAAGGAGATATTAAGGGAAATCATTACACAAAATAGCTCATGCTTAAATCCCTGTAGATATCTTCCTAAGATTGTCTAAAATGCATAGTTGTTCATTCTTAAAATATTTAGGTTCGATTATTTACAAATGGTCAATGTCTCACTGGGCTTTCCTTTTTTCAAGGTGGAAAACGTATGCACTGGTGGGCATACAGATGTACTCCTTTATCCTGCTAAGAAAATGCAACACTTAGTGAAGAGTGGCATAGACCATGAAGGGACATCTCAGAACCTTACTTCTTCAAAAGCAGATCCTTTCGTAAAGCCAGTTATGGAGACCAAATCAGCTTCTCTGAATAGTGACTTCAAATAGAAAGTTGCAGAAATTTTGTTTAAGTATTCCAATAGTCTTTGGGCTAATGCACTTCCCAAGGTGTATGAAGACACATACAAAGTAAAATTTCCTGAGGATGCTCTGAATAATCTTGACTTATTATCTGATATATGTACTGTCAATCAGATAAGTGACAGCCCTAAAAAGGCAATCCTCTATGCTAAACCACAAAAATTACGTTGATTAGAATCTGAATGCCACTGATAGTGTCCATATCCATGAAGATCGGAAGATAATGGTTGAGCAAGAGTGCTCTCAGTTAATGGAAAAGAGCAGAGTCCAGAAAATACAATGGTCCCTCCTTTAATCATTCCGGCGGAAGCATCTCCATCTGTATTGGTGGTAGAACTGAACAACACTAATGAAGTTGTTATTAGGCAAGTCTTTATTTCACACTCTTTCTTCATTTTTCTAAAATCCAGAGATCATTCTGCACAATCAACTTCCTCACTATTTTGCTCACAAAAAACTATTTTACAAAAGAAAATAGAACAACAGAAAACTGCACTACCAGAATGTAATAGTTACTAACAATACTAACACATTTAAAATACTATAAAAATATTTAGTTTGCTATTGCAAAATTGAACAGAAATGAGCTCAGTGAAGATTCATTGAACTAATCCCAGCGTAAGCTTTAGAGAGAAGCAGAGAAGGGCTGAGGCTGTTCAACTGTCATTGGAAAATAGGGCTTTTAAATTGTCCTCCTCTTCTTCTTCATCATACTGTTCAGATGTCACCTTCCTATTATGTCTGACTCTCTTAAAACTATGACCCTTTATCCTTTAGTCTAGGTGTATTTGTTCAAATATAAAGGAAAACTGCAGTGTAATGTAAACATGAGAACAATGACTGTGCACTAAAATGTGCACTTTAATATCGCAATGATCTAATAGTGCTTTGAACTGTTTGCATGTTTGTTTGTGGGTTAGTCCTCTGAGAACCAATGTTAAAATAGCTCCGCTGCTTTAGAAAGGGTTGCTGCTGCTTCTATGTTCACCTATATAAAAAGAAAAGGAGTACTTGTGGCACCTTAGAGACTAACAAATTTATTAGAGCATAAGATGAAGTGAGCTGTAGCTCACGAAAGCCTATGCTCTAATAAATTTGTTAGTCTCTATGGTGCCACAAGTACTCCTTTTCTTTTTGCGAATACAGACTAACACGGCTGCTACTCTGACACCTATATAAAGTGGCTGCTTTGTGTCAGGAAATCCCATGGTAAGTTTACTCGTCGTCTTTAAGCTATGATAGAATGTAGAAAATGTAATCTCTGTGAAATACATATATAGCAGCTACTCTGCTGACTTTTCATCCGAAAAAGTTTAGTTACAAACCTTGAAAATTACTTTACATAGCACCTCAGAATGAACTGAGCAGATACTAGGTAGAGTGGTGTATCGACACTCCTCTCGTGGCTAAGTCAGTTTCTGCAGAGTTTAAGCTTACATTTAATTTTTTTTCCAGTAATCATCAAAAGCCCCAATCAGGATCTGGGCCTTATTGTGCTAAGCACTCTACAAATACTTTGGGGGGAAGGACTGTCTCTCAAGAGCTTATTAGCCTAATTATACAAGGTATGATGAGCAATATAGGAGGAAAGAAGGGTGGGGGGAGACATTTAAATAGACTACCTTTATGCATTATTTGGTTCCAAATCCCTTATACATTTTTAGTATTTAGCAGAAATTGGTAAAATTGATCGTGTGTGTGTGTGATCAATTATACCAATTTTTGCTAAATTTCAAAACTAAATTTCCAATCCTTTTAGTTAAAGAGACAATTAAGTGCCTCAAAACAGTGATGTTGGTCTGTAGAAAGATGGATACTGTTCTAAATGAGTGTTGACTCTGAAGCCTAATGATGATTAACCCATTATGATGCTAATTCTATCAGAAACAGCCATCTATTTTGGGTTTATGGGCAAAATGTGACTAGAGGACAAGACTTTTCTTTCTCAGTCTGAGCCTTAACACCATTCACATTGTCTTTTACCTCAAGCAAGTTCTTACTCTATTTTGTATTTAAGTGCTTCAATTGCAGGGGGTGGTTGTAATTTTATCTTGAACTTGGCTCTAAAACCAGTAAACTAGTCTGTGCCAAAATTTTTAACCAAGATGGTATACCAGACTTTCTCTGAATGGAAAAACTCACTGATCAACATAAAGAAAAGGCCACTTGAGTTTGTGACTGAGCCTAGGTTATTAAAAAATGGCAATACACTTACTACACGGGATTGAAAATATAGGGAGCCCTCGAAGAGTTCAGTTATTCAGATACATTAATTTAAAAAACAAAGATACTGGTAAATCTGAACTGGTGGCAGTAACTGTGGGATGATTTTTTTGGGGGGGGGAATGGCCAATGGAAGCAAGG